>NC_092116.1:34981388-35303125 GCF_045679555.1 Salvelinus alpinus | reverse complement strand
AAACTGTTTAACTTCCCGTTAACTTCTTTCAGCTAGGGGGCACTATTTATATGTTTGGAAAAATAACGTTCCCAAGGTAAACTGGTAAACTGACTTGAGACATGACTTTCAGCTTTGTTGTTTTGAAAAATGAGTGAGATTTATCAAAATGCGTCAGGTGTCCAAGAGATGTAGCTCGACATTTTCTTTCTCTGTAGTATTGAATAGTTCACCGTCCGGTTGAAATATTATTGATTATGTATGTTAAAAACAACCTGAGGATTGATTATAAAAAAACATTTGACATGTTTCTACGAACATTACGGATACTTTTTGGAATTTTCGTCTGCCTTTTCAGGACCGGAACAAGCCTGTGGTTTTCTGAACATAACGCGCAAACCAAATGGCGGTTTTTGGTTATAAAACTAATCTTTATCGAAAAAAACTAACCTTTATTGTGTACCTGGGAGTCTCGTGAGTACAAACATACGAAGATTATCAAAGGAAAGCGATTTAATTTTATTGCTTTTCTGAATTTCGTGACCAAGCTAATTTGCGGCTAGCTGTTCTTACTGTTTTGTCTAGTGATTGATAAACTCACAAACGCTTGGATTGCTTTCGCTGTAAAACATATTTTCAAAATCGGACACGATAGGTGGATTAACAACAAGCTAAGCTGAGTTTTGGTATATTTCACTTGTGATTTCATGATTATAAATATATATTTATTTTTTATTTATTTGGTGCTCTGCAATTCAGAGGTTGTTTACGAAGATGATCCCGCTAAAGGGATCTGTGCGTCAAGAAGTTAACGGAATCGATATGACAACAGCCAGTGAAAGTGCAGGGCACCAAATTCAAACAACAGAAATCTCAAAATTAAAATTCCTCAAACATACAAGTATTTTACAGCATTTTAAAGATAAACTTGTTGTTAATCCCACCACAAAATCTCCGACAAAAGCACACCATCTGATTATGTTTAGTCAGTACCTAGTCACAGAAAAACACAGCCATTTTCCAGCCAAAGAGAGGAGTCACAAAAAGCAGAAATAGAGATAAAAATGTATCACTAAACTTTGATGATCTTCATCAGATGCCACTCATAGGACTTCATGTTACACAATACATGTATGTTTTGTTCGATAAAGTTCATATTTAAATCCAAAAATCTCAGTTTACATTGGCGCGTTATGTTCAGTAATGTTTTGCTTCCAAAACATCCGGTGATGTTGCAGAGAGCAACATCAATTTACAGAAATACTCATCATAAACATTGATAAAAGATACAAGTGTTATGCGTGGAACTTTAGATAACTTTAGATAAACTTCTCCTTAATGCAACCGCTGTGTCAGATTTCAAAAAAGCTTTACCGAAAAAGCACACCATGCTATAATCTGAGTATAGCGCTCAGAGCCCAAAACAAGCCATACAGAAATCCGCCATGTTGTGGAGTCAACAGAAGTCAAAAATAGCATTATAAGTATTCACTTACCTTTGATAATCTTCATCAGAATGCACTCCCGGGAATCCCAGTTCCACAATAAATGTTTGTTTTGTAGAAAAAGTTCATAATTTATGTCCAAATAGTTCCTTTTTGTTTGCGCTTTTAGTTCACATATCGAAATTCACGACGCGCAGGCCAGCGAAAAGTCAAAACATTACATTACAGTTCGTAGAAACATGTCAAACGACATATAGAATCAATCTTTAGGATGTTTTAAACATAAATCTTCAATAATGTTTCAACCGGAGAATTCCTTTGTCTTTAGAAATGCATTGGAACGCAGCTACCTCTCACGGGAGCGCGCCTGAGTGAGCTCATGGCCTTCTGGCAGACCCCTTACTCAATCAGCTCTTATTCTCTCCTCCTTCACAGTAGAAGCCTGAAACGAGGTTCTAAAGAATGTTGACATCTAGTGGATGCCTTAGGAAGTGCAATCAGACCAAATTTCCACTGTATATTGGATAGGCAAAGACTTGAAAACCTACAAACCTCAGATTTCCCACTTCCTGGTTGGATTTTTTCTCAGGTTTTTGCCTGCCATATGAGTTCTGTTATACTCACAGACATCATTCAAACAGTTTTAGAAACTTCAAAGTGTTTTCTATCCAAATATACTAATAATATTCATATTCTAGCTTCTGGGCCTGAATAGCAGGCAGTTTACTCTGGGCACCTCCGGGCACCTTATTCATCCAAGCTACTCAATACTGGCCCCAGCCATAAGACGTTATCAACTGACTTGCCTAGTAAAATGTAGGTTATCAATGATCAGCTGATATAGGTATTACCGTGATGTCGGATCAAGAAACAAAAGCATTTCACTCCACCCGCTAAACAGATGTGACCAGATTTGATAGCCCCACCCTCTTTTCCCTATGTCAATCACATTTTTAGAAGGCTTGCTGACAATTTGTGATGAAATGCAGGGGGGGGGGGGGGGGGGGGAATCAGAGCCTCTGCCACCTGAAAAGGTCTATGCACGGTCTGTATCTGACACCTTAGAAGGCTGAGCTGATAAGTCTCTCGTGTGTTTTTATACAGAACATGCAACACTTCGGTTAAGTCTAAATGTGACTCACTCATACGTCAGCCATTGAAATAATATTGTATGATTCTTGATAGTGTATTTGCTGCCATTTGTATTTGACAAGTTCCAGGTAGAACATACAGGAATCTGATTAGATTCTTATACTATACATCTTACCCATGTTGAAGTCCCCCCCCCCCAACATACAGATCTAGAATCAGCTTCCTCTCCCCCAATCCTAACCTTAACCATTAGTGGGGGAAATGCAAAACTGACCCCAGATCAGCATCTATGGGTAACGTCACTATATACCGCCTGTCTTGTCACTGTTCCCTGGGACCTGAGGACATGGATGTCAATTATGGCAGCTCCCCCCCCCCTCCCCGCACCTCTCTGATTCAGAGGGGTTGGTTAAATGCAGGAAGACACATTTCAGTTGAATGACTAGGTTGTAACACTGACTAGGTATCCCCCTTTCCCAGTCATGTCAAGGTTTTCAGGGTTCTTTGCCTTTTCTCTGCTTCCATCTAGTGGTTGTTGTGAACAGCATCAGTTTGTGAAAAAACAATCAAATCACACACAGAGACAAATTCTTCAATCAATGCTTTATATTCTGTGTCACGTTAGTACCAGGAAAACAAGGGTTGAAGGTCAAGGTCAACACGGAAGTGATGTCATCAGTGGTGGACGACCCTGGTCCTGTGCAGAGTTTAGAGCCATCCCAGCACTGACTAACAGACCGGCTTCAGCTGATCAACTAATCATCAAACCTTGACTATAGCTGTTAACGAGTGTGTTAGTGCTGGGTTGGAACTAATCCCTGCTCCCCGTGTGGGTCCCATGGACCAGGATTAAGAGGAGTGATCGTAACCATTATATATATATATATATTACATAGGCTTGTCTCCCAAATGGCACCCTATTCCCTATATAGTGCACAACTTTTGACATAGGGCTCTGAAGTCAAACGTGTAGTGCACTACGTAGGGTATAGGTCAACACTAGTGCACTACGGAGGGCATAGGGTGCTATCTAAGGGGCAGACAGAGTAGAACCTAAAGACCTAAACTGAGAAAGTGACCTTCTATATCGTATAGGTCAACCCCCTTCTCAGCTGTCCATCTTTGATTTCCACCAATCAGAGTTGATGTCAGAGTGATTAGAGGGACAATAGAGTGCTGAGTACCAGGCAGTTAGCAAGTGTGGTAGACTACTAATGACCATCACCAGCATCAGAGCTTGGAGAAGCCTAACTACTACATGGTCACGTGGAATTTAACTGCCTTCATGTCCTGTAACTGCCGGTGTGGTGGTAATACAGTCACCATAACAGTCCTAGTCCTCTCCTCCCACTTCCCAGAAATGAACTGGATAAGATTAATTGTTCCAGCATATCACACCAACAATGAAGTAAGTAAAACAACAGTTTAATATCAGTATTTCTTCATGTATTTATTTGTATGGAATGTGATTCAGTTCCTGTAGTACAGTAAAGACAACTGTCAGTCTTCTACATCTCACTTCCAACGCCTTTCATCTATAATTAGAAGAAGAAAAAAATACATTATTGCCCCTTTTTCGAGACAGATGCATGATAATTGTCCATTCTAAATCAAAACAAATTTAACAGATTTAGTACATTTCAAGAAAGACCAGATTAAATCAAGAATAGTCTGATGGGTGACAATATTAGCCCATCAGTTGTGAATGATGCCCAGTGGAATTCAAGAAACAGCACATACCTTTTTTTGGGCCACTTCTTCAAATCATAGTGCCACACCTCATGTAGCTGAGCCCATAGGCCTATATGTTTTATTTTACCTTTATTTAACTAGGTAAGTCAGCTAATGTGGTAAGTTGGGCTATAATGTCCTGGTACTTGATAAAGTTTATGATGCCGTTGAGCTTAGAAAGGGCCACAGAACCAAGGGAAGCAAAATCACTTCATAAACGTTAGAAAGATGCAGAAGCATATTTTACTGTAGGTATGAGGTACTTCTCTGCACATGCTTCTGTTTTTCCACACCAAAACCACCACTGAAGTTCATGACTAAAGAGCTCTATTTTCATGTCATCTGACCATAGCACCGCCTGGAGTTTGATAAATGGCACTTGGATTGGAACCGGTGCTATTTCCTCCTTCTAAGCCATTTTGTATTTTACCCAGAATCAGATTTTGTCTCTGCATGCAATTTGAAGGACTTTGAAGGTAGTTTTCCCAGGGATCGCTGACTCAGCGTCAGCACAATGACTAGAAGTCTTTGGGATCTGATCTTTTTTTGTCATTTAGCAGACACTCTTATCCAGAGCGACTTACAGTAGAGTGCATACATTTTATTATATTTTTAGCATACTCAGACGAGCATATCCCTACCGGCCAAGAGCAGACGCTCTTTTCCAGAGCGACTTACAGTAGAGTGCATACATTTTTTATTTCATTTTTTTTTTACATACTGAGACAAGGATCCCTAAAAACCCTACCGGCCCAACCCTCCCTAACCCGGACGACGCTATGCCAATTGTGCGTCGCCCCACGGATCTCCCGGTTGCGGCCGGCTGCGACAGAGCCTGGGCGCGAACCCAGCCCAGCCTGGGCGCGAACCCAGAGACTCTGGTGGCGCAGCTAGCACTGCGATGCAGTGCCCTAGACCACTGGGCGCGCACCCGATCTCATAGTTAATAATTGTGCTGAAGCTACAGTAGTTCATTTAAAAACGTCCTTCAAAACTAAAGAAAGAGAGCTAAATTGCCAAAATCTCACAATATCCCTTTAACACCTTGACCCATCATCTTTCCTCCTCTCTTCTCCTCACCTAACCTCTCCTCTCTCCATCTCACCTCTCTCCCTTCCTCCTCTGACCTATCCCCTCTCCCCATACCTCTCTCCCCCGCCTCCTCTCCTACCACACAAACCCTGGTCCTACTTTCACTCTCTCTCCTCCAGACCTCCAGCTTTAGTTTTTTTGTCAACATTTAGAGAGTTTGCATAGAAAAAAGATGTAACAATTGCCTGCTACATTATAAAAAAGAATTGCATGCAGTGGGCATAATACAAATCAAAATAAAACCCTTTGCTTTTATAATTAAAGGATTGACGCTTTATGGTTACGTGATGACATCACGTAGTCCAACAAACAACGATTAATCAGACTCATTTTCCACAACAATTTGAACCCTTTTTGTTCCATTCTTGGACTCCACTGTTCTCCACTCATCTTTCTCACTAACTGTACTCAACCTGCTTTCAACTTCAAATGACACTTTTGCTTCCGCCATCTCCACCAACCTGCTCACCAAACTCGAGAGGGAGGGGTCTGACTGCATGGGTCCTTAAAAAAGAGAGGAGGGAGACGTAGGACTCAATCTCAGCCAAAGGGAGAGTTAGAACTGGCATTTCAGAAAGGGAGATTTCAACATCTGTTCATCTAATACTGTATGTGAATGTATCCCGACTAGCCCTCTATTCCCTATGAAGTGCACTACTTTTGACCAGAGCCCATAGTGAATATGTTGCCCTGGACACATGTAGTGCACTTGTTTTGAAGGATAATGCTAATTCCACAATCTCCCAATTACCCTCTGGACACGCCCCTTTCCTGCTGACTCACCACACCTGAACTCACTCTGCTAATCACCAATTCCTCTTCCATTCTTATGGTATATAATCCGCATGTTTAACTTGGGATTGTTCAGTGTTTGTGGTGTCCCAGTTTCTTTATTGTTCCTGTTGTTGGTTGGCTAAAGTAAGTTTCTGCTATTGTAACGTCTCTATGGTTTTAAATTCCTGCGTTGTGACATAATATCCTGTTCATCCTAGCTTGTGTATTGTTATGGAGTCTAATACTGGGCTAGCTACCTTTAATATAACTGTAAGTGAAGTGTTACAGCTTGTGAGATGAGACATGGTCCAAAATATCCCTGCTAGCAGAATGTGTCTTACATCTATAATCCTGTAGACTGTTCTGCTCGGTTGCCTTTTGCACTGTGTCTCAGTGAACACAGGGACTATGAAATGCTGTTTTTACTTTCACCCCCCCCCCTCTCAAAACTAATGTAGTTATTGATCAGTGCTGTACATGGTGACTAATCAGAACCATCCAGTGTATTATGGATTGATCTTCAGAGGTGGGACACATGCTGCTAGCAGGTACCTCATTGAACCATGTTCTGCTAGCTGTTGCTATGGAATGTCCTTTGATCTTGCTTCATTAATTAATTGGTCTAATATTGGGCTGTGGTGTAGCTTACTGGTCAGTCGTATGTTAATGTGGTGTGTACCCTCCAGCACCACGACGTCTTATCACAGCCTTTCCTGATGGCCATTTCACCTTACCTACTGGTGTTACAAGCCACTAAGCCTTACCTGCCAGCCTTGTGTACTGTTTTTTATTTTTTGTTGGATAATAAAAGAACCAGAATGGAAAATGGTTCAACCGTAATGCCTGTATTCTGACATTTGGCAATAGCCAAAGCTGCAGGGCATTTCTACATTTGGGAACTAGAACTCTATTACTCCTGTCTGAGTGGTGAGAAATACCTGCCCAGAAATTCTCCTCAGTCCTTCTTAGGGATTAGGTTGGTGTTTAGGAAAGCAGACATATTCCTGTTCTAATCTACTGTATGGAGTTGAATCTGTGATTTTGATGGCTTCATTCTCTCAGGAGACTCCATGACCATGTTGACCAGTCTTCTGCTTCTCAGTGCTGCCTTTGCTCTGGGAGATGCAAGTAAGGGTCCACTTTTCTTGACTCGTTCTGTATTTTTCTTGTAGCAGAGGTGACTGACTGATCTACAAATAAAATTGTAGCTGTGATTTGTAGTTCTGTCTCCAATAGCCTTTAAATCCACATGTAACTTCTCCTTACAGATTCAATTCTAGAAGAAGACTTGTGTCCTTCCGGTTGGACCAAATATGGATCAAGCTGCTTAATGTTTGTAAAGGTTACAAGGAGCTGGCCTGAAGCAGAGGTATCACCCTTACATCTACTGTGAATTTATAGGGGAAGTGTTGTTGAAATTAGCTCTGACGTTAAAGGTGATACTTTCTTAAACGGCAACACATGACTGATGTGAAATACTGAGCTTCCCTTTAAGATGGGAATTTTCTATAAATTGAATATTTAGTGTGTTGTGCCTCCTGTATATTGGGACCCACAGGAAATGGCTTAAGACAGAGATGAACTAGTATCTTTAAGAAATGTTTTAAAAGGGAGTTAGTTGTGATGGTCAATATTTGGTTGAGAGTCCAGAAGACAAATTCTCAGCGAGGCTGGCCGACTGACTAATAGATGAAATGTGTTTGTTAATTGCTTGGCTATTATTGTAGATAATATTTTTCTAAACTGACTTGCCTAGTTAAATAAATACTTTCTTCTCTAGAGGCACTGTGTGTCCCTTGGTGATCAACTGGTGTCTGTACCCAACGTTGTGAAGTACCTTGGCGCAAACCTGGCATCTGTGCACAGCTCCGAGGAGGATCAGTTTCTACAGGCATTGGTCTTGGTGAAGACTGTTGGTTTCCCTCCTACCTGGATTGGCGGATTTAATTCTGTTAAGGTGGGACCATTAAGCACAGCGTCATATAGAGCCATTATTGCAAGTAACGCCGTTCCAGCTCAAATTGCTCAAGTGAACAGCAAACCTGGTTTAAATAAATGTAAACGTTAGGTGTGGCATGTAGGCTACCTGTAATTTGTTGATGTAGTTCTGTCTGTGCTGTGCCTAATGCTTTGTGTGGACCCCAGGAAGAGTAGATGCTGCTTTTCAACAGCTACTGTAATGGGTTCCATATAAAATATCAAGAGTGCCCAGGAGATAGGAAGCCTCGCTGTTAAGACCATAGGGCCAATAAAGGCAAGGCTGCTAGTTTGAATCCCAGAGCTCACTGTGTGAAATCTGATGTGCCCTTCAGTAACACCCTGAGCCTAATTGATCCTGTAAGTCATTCTAGATGAATCTACTAAATTACTTCAATGTATTTAACTGTCAACTTCAGTAGGAGGCTTTTATACATTTAAAACGGTTCTAGTTTCAAAGTAATATATTTCAGACAGTCTTCTTGTAAACGTGTGTATGGGGTTTCTAGCTTCAACAGTTGTAGACTAGTTATGGTCTTTGAAATGTATTGGGATGATTGCAAATGTGAGGATTAGGCTCCATGTTCTTTACACAAGCAACAGTCCCAGTCGGATGGTTTTGAAGTAGTGGTAGCTTTAACTGTTGTTTGCAGGTGGAATAGAAAGGACTACATTTAGTTTGTATTCTGAAACCCCACTTTCCCCCCTCAGGACAGGCGGTGGTTCTGGAGCGATGGCTCCGACTTTGATCACCAGAACTGGGCTAAAGGAAGGCCCGCTGCTGGTGCCAGAAAGACTTGTATTCATATCAACTTTGGAGGTACAATAAGCCCAGTATCATTCACTAATCCAGTCATCAAATTAAACTTATTCCTAGTTCATTTAACTATTTATTCTCATGTAGACTTTCCTACTGTTATCGGTGTACAGCTGAATATTTCGGTTGTGTTTCGTCTTCAGCTCAAAAGTGTTGGCACAATGAAATATGTGGAAGGAGCTTGCCCTCGGTGTGCTCCCTGAGACTCCTGCCTCTTCGCCAGACTATACATTAAAAGCAGCAATGCTATTCTGTAGTGTCTGCATCCTTAATACTTCATTGTAACGTCAAATACTTTGTTGCTGTTAAATGAAGTCTCAGTTACTACACAAATGTTGACGAATTGTTTGCAGCCAATAAAATGTGGACACTATTTTGTCTCATGAGTTATTGAACATGAATGATACGTTTTAGTTAGTACTTTTTCTTACGGGTCCCCTGTGCGACTCAAAACCACAACCCTGATGTTGCAAGTGCCATGCTCGACTGTGCCACCAGGACATAACTGTCATTGTGCATCATTTTTAGTAAATGTACACCTGTGAAATTACGCAATATGTTTCAGATACTGAAGGTTGATATGTTTATGAATATTTGTTTCATAAACTGTTATATAGAACTGAAAAGGTCATTAAGCATTATGCCTGTTTTTTGTCACCACTCTAAAAATACATGGTTTATATTCACCTAGGCAAATCCACTTTCTAGCTTACAATGACCACCTACTCCGGACGGCGCTGGGCCAATTGTGCGCTGCCCAATGGGACTCAATCACGGCTGAATGTGCTACAGCCTGGATTTGAACCAGGTACTCTGACAACTCTTGCACCTAGATGCAGTGCCTTTCACTGCTGTGCCACTCAGTCGCAGGTTCCTGGAGTATCCTTTAGGGTTTCTTCAAATTGTAACTAGGCGGAACCCCTTGTAAGTGATCCTTGAAGAAAAAATTAAATCATGAGGTGAAATGCCAGCGGAGCTTCAAGTCCAATGTTTTATATCTGGGGTGTTGATGTTCTCTATCCGTAGCCAGAATGCTCACCATGCACTGCAACATCAAACAGGATTCCAGTTACATTCATCAGTGGTGTAGGGAGGTTGAAGTCTGTCAACCCTTAACATTTTTATTATACTGATTAACAAAACAAGCTCACGACAGATTTGATACCTTGGTTTTTGTGGGGACAACTTTTGCTAATAGTTATAATACCTGGTCCATGTGGTATTAATTGAAGAGGTGGATGTGATCTGTGTTACATTCCAATTGACATGCCTTGTCTGTGTACCTGCAGACAAGTGAGCAGTTCAGTCTTCTGCACGCAATACAGCTAACCTTATCTTACCTCATTATCCATTGAATTGGGAATATTTTCTGTGTAAGATTGGAAAATAGATGGTATCAAACAATTATTTAGATCATACAAGGAACAAACCTCTCCTTGCACTTTCCATTTTTCAGTAAAAATGTCTTATGGCTGAAATCCTGCTAACGGGATCGATATGACAACAGCCAGTGGAAGTGCAGGGGGCCAAATTTAAACATTCAAACATACATGTCTCTCAAACCATTTTAAAGGTAATCTTGTTAATCCCACCAACGTGTCCGATTTCAAATAGGCTTTTCAGCGAAATCATCACAAACGATTGTTAGGTCACCGCAAAATCAGACTCATTTTTCCAGCCAAAGACGAGTCACAAAAAGCAGAAATGGAGAAAATGATGGACATTACCGAACAAAACGAACATTTCTTGTGGAAGTGGGAGTCCGGGGTGTGCATTTCGACGAAGATCAGCAAAGTTAGTTTTAGATTTATGCTTTTTGAGTTTTGTTGACTGCATAATTTGGCGGGTAACTGTATGGCTTGCTATTGTGGCTGAACGCCGTTTTCAGATTATTTAATGTTGTGTTTTGCCGTAAAGCTTTTTGAAATCTGACACAGCCGTTGCATAAAGAACAAGTGTATCTAATTCTGTGTAAAACATGTATCTTTCATCATAGTTGATGAGTATATGTTATTTGACGTGGCTCTGCAATTTCGGAGGCATTTCTGAACATGGTGAAATGAACATTTTGCATTTAAATTAACTTTATCGAACAAAACATGTATTGTGTAACATAGTCCTATGAGTGTCATCTGATGAAGATCTAAGGTTAGTGATTCAAAGAGAAAGATTAGTTGAGCATTTTAAATCTGGAATGGCTGTGGGTACTAGAGGAGAGGTTAAGGAAACCCACTGTAAGGTACAAAACTTAAGCAGCATTTTCTAAACCCAGTACTGAGGACCCCAAGAAGCGAGTATGGGCAACACGGTGCTACTAGTCTTCTGCCAAAACTCAGGTATCATTTCTTCAACCACATACAATAGATTAGCCTGGCACACAGGAATATGTATCCTTCCCAAATGGCTCCTCATTCCTTATGTAGTGAACAACCTTTGACGAGGGCCTACAATGAACTACATAGGGAAAGGGAAGCATTACAGATATTGTCAGACACTACCCATTTACTGCAAAGGTACGGATTAGTCTATGCGCTTAAATTCAGGGGGCCGCTCCACAAAAAGGCACAACTATATATTGTACTACGTTTGACAAGGGGCAAATAACATTTAGGTACCATTTGAGATGCAGATAGTTGATTAAATAATGATGCACTCTCACCTTCTGCACTCTTCCAAGGGATTCACTGGGTGTCTCTCTGTTGTCTGTGAGTTATGGTCTACCTCTTCCACCTCTCCTTTTAAAGGACCTGTCACAGGTGTGACTAGTTGCCTCATTAACCCAACAAGAGATCCTGTTGTCGGGCCATTAGTTAGTGGCGTAAAGCACTTAAGGAGAAATACTTTCAAGTACTACTTAAGTCGTTTTTGGGGGTATCTTTACTTTACTATTTATATTTTTGACAACTTTCACTTCACTACATTCCTAAAGAAAAGAATGTACTTTCTACTCCATACATTTTCCCTGACACCCAAAAGTACTCGTTACATTTTGAATGATTAGCAGGACAGAAAAATGGTCCAATTCACCCACTTATCAAGAGAACGTCCATGGTCATCCCTGCTGCCTCTGACCTGGCAGACTCACTAAATACAAATGCTTTGTTTGTAAATTGTGACTGAGTGTTGGAGTATGCCCTTGGCTATGCGTAATTATATTTAAAAAAACAAGAAAATGGTGCCGTCTGGTTTGCTTCATGTAAGGAATTTGAAAATATGTATCCTTTTACTTTTGATACTTAAGTAAATTTGATCAATTCAATTTAATGTTGATACTTCAGTATATTTAAAACCAAATAATTTTTAACCTTTACTCAAGTAATATTTTACTGGGTGACTTTCACCTTTACTTGAGTCATTTTCTCTGAAGGAACCTTCATAGGCAGTGAAGAGAGTCGTAGAGGAAGATGGGTCCAGTTTAGAGGGATCCTGAGAGGCTCCCTGTGAGTATGCCGAGGCCAATAGAGAGTGATAGGAATAACATGTGTTTCAGTAAGGTTTCTTAGCATTCATAGCCATGGTTATCAACTGTGATGCAGAAATGGAACACAAATCACAGAAAATAGATGTTGTGGTGGTAGCTGCAGAGAACTCCTTGGGTTATGAGATTTTACAGCAGAAGAGTTACAAGGTGTGATGAACGATAGTGTCCCGTTCTCCCAGGCTGTCAGCCTGCTGTAGGATCAGATTGGGCAAAGTAGTGGAATAGTGGTGAGGTTATAATGGGTCTAGGATCAGATTGGGTCATGTAGTGGAATAGTGGTGAGGTTATAATGGGTCTAGGATCAGATAGGGTCATGTAGTGGAATAGTGGTGAGGTTATAATGGGTCTAGGATCAGATTGGGCCATGTAGTGGAATAGTGGTGGGGTTATAATGGGTCTAGGATCTCACACTAGCACGAGCGAGCGAGCGAGCGCACACACACACAAACACACACACATACTAAATTCTCCAATTCAGTTCACCTCGGGATCGGTGTCCCTCCTGCGGGATGGTTGAGCTAACGTGCGCTAATGTGATTAGCCTGAGGTTGTAAGTAACAAGAACATTTCCCAGGACATAGACATGTCTTTTTCGGGCAGAAATCTTAACTTCTTGTTAATCAAACTGCACTGTCCAATTTACAGTAGATGTTACAGTGAAAAAATGCCATGCTATTGTTTGAGGAGAGTGTACAGTTATCTACTTGAAAATGTATATATTGACCAATTAGGCACATTTGGGTAGGCTTTATACAACATTTTGAATAGAAATGCAAAACTTTGCTAATACACTGCTGCAATCTAGCAGCCAAAATATAAATTGTGCCTAGTCAGATAATGTTTAATAAGTCAGATAATGTTCATTAACAAATTAGGCACATTTGGGCAGTGTTGATACAACATTTTGAACAGAAATGAAATGGTTCATTGGATCAGCGTAAAACTTTGCACATACAATGAACCCCATCTAGCCAAAATCTAAATTCACCTGGGCTGGAATAAAACATTATGGCCCCTGTTTCGAGACAGATGCATGATAATTGTCCATTCTAAATCAAAACAAATTGCACACATTTAGTACATTTAAAGACAAGATTAAATCAAGAATAGTCTGATGGGTGACAATATTAGCCCATCAGTTGTGAATGATGCCCAGTGGAATTCAAGAAACAGCACATACCTTTTTTTGGGCCACTTTTTCAAATCATAGTGCCACACCTCATGTAGCTGAGCCCATAGGCCTATATGTTTTATTTTACCTTTATTTAACTAGGTAAGTCAGCTAAGAACAAATTCTTATTTTCAATGACGATCTAGGAACAGTGGGTTCAGAGGCAGAACGACAGATTTGTACCTTGTCAGCTCGGGGATTCAATCTTGCAACCTTTCGGTTACTAGTCCAACACTCTAACACTAGGCTACCCTGCCGCACCATATGTTTTGATAAGGTTTGTATCACAACTAAAGTGGCCAAATAACTTGTTAAAATGAAGCCCATTAATCCTCTTTACAATGGGTGTAGAGCCTAACTGGAATATATTTGCAGCGCGTGAGTTTCTCATTTGGGGGAAAATCATTTTCACTCTAAATTTGCAGCTTGATGATAAAAGCAAAATGAAAAGCTGAAAAGTCTTGAGTCAATAAGTATTCAACCTCTTTGTTATGTCAAACCTAAACCAGTTCAGGAGTAAAGATGTTCTTATCAAGTCACATTATAAGTTGCATGGACTCACTCTGTGTTCAATAATAATGTTTGACATGATTTTTGAATGACTACCTCATCTCTGTACCCCACACATATAATTATCTGTAAGGTCCCTCAGTCGAGCAATGCATTTCAAACACAGATTCAACCATAATGACCAGGGAGTTTTCCAATGCCTTGCAACCAAGGGCACCTATTGAAAGATGGGTAAAATAAAAAAAGCAGATATTGAATATCCCTTTGAGAATGGTATTAATTACACATTGGATGGTGTATCAATACACCCAGTCACTACAAAGATACAGGCGTCCTTTCTGTCCGGAGACTGAGATGGACATTGCAACATATTGATTTTGTGGTCATTTAACCATTTCATTGTGGATTTTGATGTGTGCTTGGGGGTTATTGTCTTGCTTGAAGATCCACTTGCAGCCAATGTCAGCATCCCGGCAGAGAGAACTAGTTTTTTGGGGGCTATAATGTCCTTGTACTTGGTACCAAGTTTATGATGCCGTTGAGCTTAAAAAGGGCCACAGAACCAGGGAAGCAAAAAAGCTTCATAAACGTGAAAGATGCAGAACCGTATTTTACTGTAGGTATGAGGTACTTCATAAACGTGAAAGATGCAGAACCATATTTTACTGTAGGTATGAGGTACTTCATAAACGTGAAAGATGCAGAACCATATTTTACTGTAGGTATGAGGTACTTCATAAACGTGAAAGATGCAGAACCATATTTTACTGTAGGTATGAGGTACTTCATAAACGTGAAAGATGCAGAACCGTATTTTACTGTAGGTATGAGGTACTTCATAAACGTGAAAGATGCAGAACCATATTTTACTGTAGGTATGAGGTACTTCATAAACGTGAAAGATGCAGAACCATATTTTACTGTAGGTATGAGGTACTTCATAAACGTGAAAGATGCAGAACCGTATTTTACTGTAGGTATGAGGTACTTCATAAACGTGAAAGATGCAGAACCATATTTTACTGTAGGTATGAGGTACTTCTCTGCACATGCTTCTGTTTTTCCACACCAAAACCACCGCTGAAGTTCATGACTAAAGAGCTCTATTTTCATGTCATCTGACCATAGCACCGCCTGGAGTTTGATAAATGGCACTTGGATTGGAACCGGTGCTATTTCCTCCTTAAAGGGATAGTGCAATATTTTGGCAATTAAAACCTTTTTCTTCTGCTCTCAGAGTTAATAATTGTGCTGAAGCTACAGTAGTTCATTTAAAATCTTCCTTCAAACTAAAGAAAGAGGGCTAAATTGCCAAAATCTCACACTATCCCTTTAACTTTTCTAGGGTAGGGGTCAGCATTCGGAATTTTGGATGAAAAGCATGCCCAAATTAAAAATGTAATTAAATTGCCAGCTAGTCATCCCCAGAAGATATGATATGCATATCAATAGTATATTTTGATGGGAAACCCTCTGAAGTTTCTAAAACTGTTTGAATCATGTCTGTGAGTATAACAGAACTCATATGGCAGGCAAAAACCCCAAGGGCAAACCATTCAGATTTTGAGTTTTAAATTATGTTTCATTGGGAATCCAGATTTCTAAGGGACCTTCTTGCAGTTCCTACCGCTTCCACTGGATGTCAACAGTCTTTAGAAATTATTTGAGTTTTTTTTTGGTTGAGGTTATTCCTTTGTGTAATGAAGAAGTACGGCCATCTTGAACGAGGGTCACTTGAAGTGTCCTGTTAGATAGAGGCGCCTGATCAGAAAGCTAGCTACAGTTTGTTTTAATCCTGTATTGAACACAGATCATCCCGTCTTCACTTTTATCGATTATTTACATACAAAAATACAAAAATACCTGAAGTTGTATTACAAAAGTAGTTTGAAATGTTTTGGCAAAGTTTACAGGTAACCTTTGAGATATTTTGTAGTCACGTTGAGCAAGTTGGAACCGGTGTTTTTCTGGATCAAACGCACCAAATAAATGGACATTTTGGAAATATATCGAAGGAATTAATCGAACAAAAGGACCATTTGTGATGTTTATGGGACATATTGGAGTGCCAACAACAGAAGCTCGTCAAAGGTAAGGCATGAATTATATTTTTATTTCTGCGTTTTGTGTCGCGCCTGCAGGGTTGAAATATGCTTCTCTCTCTTTGTTTACAATGGTGCTATCCTCAGAAAATAGCATCGTTTGCTTTCGCTGAAAAGCCTATTTGAATTCTGACATGTTGGCTGGATTCACAACCAGTGTAGCTTTAATTTGGTATCTTTCATGTGTGATTTAATGAAAGTTCGATTTTTATAGTAATTTATTTGAATTTGGCGCTCTGCATTTTCTCTGGCTCTTGGCCAAGTGAGACAGTAGCGTCCCGCCTAAACTCAGATTTTTGGATATAAATATGAACTTTACCGAACAAAACATACATGTATTGTGTAACATGAAGTCCTATGAATGTCATCTGAAGAAGATCATCAAAGGTTAGTGATTAATGTTCTCTTTATTTCTGCTTTTTGTTACTCCTCCTCTTTGGCTGGAAAAATGGCAGTGTTTTTCTGTGACTTGGCTGTGACCTAACAGAATCGTTTGGTGTGCTTTTTGTCGTAAAACCTTTTTGAAATCGGACACTGTGGCTGGATTTACAACAAGTGTATCTTTAAAATGGTGTAAAATACTTGTATATTTTGAGGAATTTAAATTATGGAATTTCTGTTGTTTTGAATTTGGCACCCTGCAGTTTCACTGGCTGTTGATGAGGTGAGACAGCAACTACTATTAGTAAGGTGTAAAGTTACTGTTCTCATTCTCCAGAAGGGACAGAGTCCCTTAAAAGAAAAGTGGTGTCTTTTGCTAATGTGGTTAGCTAATAGATTTACATATTGTGTCTTCCCTGTAAAACATTTTAAAAATCAGAAATGATGGCTGGATTCACAAGATGTGTATCTTTCATCTGGTGTCTTGGACTTGTGATTTAATGATATTTAGATGCTAGTATTTACTTGTGACGCAATGCTAGGCTATGCTAGTCAGCTTTTTTACTGATGGGGGTGCTCCCGGATCCGGGTTTGGGAGGAATTAGAGGTTAAGGGGGAACCAATTATCTTTTGGCTCCACAATGTCGATGTCTGTACGCCAGTCACTCCCTCCTTTTCTCATTGGGGGGAGGAGTATGGCAGTGTCTGGAACCATTGTATGTCCCCTCTGATGTTGCCCTTCTCTTGACCTAGTATATGACCTAGAGGCTCACTCCCCTCAGTGAGCTTGTCCAGGAGGGGAGAGAAGAGATGGGAGTATCTAAAGTTGAGATGGGAGTATCTAAAGTAGACAATTGATATATGCCATGCACATTTGTGGCCTGCTGGAGGTCATTTTGCAGGGCGCTGGCAGTGCACCTCCTTGCACAAAGGCGGAGGTAGTTGTCCTGCTGTTGGGTTGTTGCCCTCCTACGGCCTCCTCCACGTCTCCTGATGTACTGGCCTGTCTCCTGGTAGCGCCTCCATGCTCTGGACACTACGCTGACAGACACAGCAAACCTTTTGCCACAGCTCGCATTGATGTGCCATCCTGGATGAACTGCACTACCTGAGCCACTTGTGTGGGTTGTAGACTCCGTCTCATGCTACCACTAGAGTGAGAGCACCGCCAGCAATTCAAAAGTGACCAAAACATCAGCCAGGAAGCATAGGAACTGAGAAGTGGTCTGTGATCACCGCCTGCAGAATCACTCCTTTTTTGGGGGTGTCTTGCTAATTGCCTATAATTTCCACCTTTTGTCTATTCCATTTGCACAACAGCATGTGAAATGTATTGTCAATCAGTGTTGCTTCCTAAGTGGACAGTTTGATTTCACAGAAGTGTGATTGACTTGGAGTTACATTGTGTTGTTTAAGTGTTCCCTTTATTTTTTTGAGCAGTGTATATTTTGTATACATTTTTTCATCTCAATTTCCATCTACGGCCTGAACATACTGTCCTGCAACCCACCTCACCCAATGTGGTATGGATCTGCTATGTTTTACACTTTAGAACCGGAAGCCCCATTAGAAGCTAGCCAGCTAACTATCTTCCAGCAAGTATTCAGTTAGCCACTGCTAGCGGTCATCACCGTTAACTCGGACATCAGCCAGCCCGGTCCATTTCTGCCAGTATGCACAGCGCGATATCAACCCAGAGAGCATATCGGACTGCTTTTTCTCTACCACATCTCCTGATTCCTATCGCAAGCTCTGAACCTTTACACCTGATCATCGCAGCTAGCTAGCTGCAATCCGAGTGGCTACTCTTGGCTAACGTCTCTGTCCCGATGCAAGCACCAGTTAGTCTGGAGCTAGCCTCGAGCTAGGCCCACCATTAGCAAGTGTGGTAGACTACTAATGACCATCAGCAGCATCAGAGCTTGGAGAAGCCTAACTACTACATGGTCACGTGGAATTTAACTGCCTTCATGTCCTGTAACTGCCGGTGTGGTGGTAATACAGTCACCATAACAGTCCTACTCCTTCCTCCACTTCCCAGAAATGAACTGGTTCAGATACATTGTTCAGCATATCACACCAACAAGAAAGAAAGTAAATCAACAGTTTAATCTCTGGATTTCTTCATTTATTTGTATAGAATGTGAATCAGGTCCTGTAGTACAGTAAAGACAACTGTCAAAGTCTTCAACATCTTCGTTCCAACGCTTTTCATCTCTGTCCACATCTACAATTACAGACACAACAACAACATAAACATCCAGAACCAGCTGCAAAGAAATAACATTTAGTGAATGAGTGAGAGTGTGTGTGTTGTTGTGTGTATATACCTTGGTGGACAAGTGGCTAGAAGTTGCTAACAGTTGATAGCAGTGCCTGGTGGAGTCTCAGTACCCGGGATCTTCTGTCCTGTTCTGGTGACACACCAACAGTAACCTACCAGAAAAATACATGTTAATAACCTGTTACATAGACAATATTTACACATTTTACTGTAACACATTGAATTTGTCACGTTCAACTGAATTGGAGAATTTACTGTGGGCTTGTATGTGTGTGTGTGCGCGTGTTAACCTGTAGAGCCGGAACATTGTTCAGGGGTGTATTGTCCATCGTCGTCACAAGTGGGGATGAAGGCTCCAATTGGGCGCCTTAGCGCGGCATCTCGAGCACGCTCACAGGGGGTCTTGAGTTGTATGATACCATCTTGATAGACAGGTAACATACATTGTAATGTGTACATAACATAACATTGCTGGACAATGTATGGACATGCGTATGGACACAATATACATTGCTGGAAGCTTGGGCTGTGAATCTCAATCTTATACATCAACATACATCTCTGGAACAGGAGGATTGGCAGGTAGCCTAGCGGTTAGAGAGTTGGGCCAGTAACACAAAGGTTGCTAGTTTGAATCCCTGAGATGTGAAGTTGAAATATCTGTCTATGTGCCCTTGAGCAAGGCATAACCTTAATTTATCTGGTGTCACGGCTGACCTTTTTTTAAACTGTCTCTTCTCTCTAGGGAGGTTTCCATGGCTTGGAAGACATCCACGGTTTGTCTTTTTATTTTTATGGGGAGATCAAGCTGATCCTAAATGTTTATGGCCTATTGCTATTTTTCCCTGTTTATCAAAAGTTTTGAAAAACTTGTCAATAATCAACTGACTGGCTTTCTTGATGTCTATAGTATTCTCTCTGGTATGCAATCTGGTTTCCGCTCAGGTTATGGATGTGTCACTGCAAACTTAAAAGGTACTCAATGATGTCGCCATTGCCCTTGATTCTAAGCAATGTTGTGCTGCTATTTTTATTGACCTGGCCAAAGCTTTTGATATGGTAGACCATTCCATTCTTGTGGGCCGGCTAAGGAGTATTGGTGTCTCTGAGGGGTCTTTGGCCTGGTTTGCTAACTACCTCTCTCAAAGAGTGCAGTGTATAATGTCAGAACATCTGCTGTCTCAGCTGCTGCCTATCACCAAGGGTGTACCAAAAGGCTCAATCCTAGGCCCCACGATCTTCTCAATTTACATCAACAACATAGTTCAGGCAGTAGGAAGCTCTCATCCAGATGATATGCAGATGATACAGTCTTATACTCAGCTGTCCCCTACCTGTATTTTGTGTTAAATGCTCTACAACAAAGCATTCTTAGTGTCCAACAAGCTTTCTCTGGCCTTAACCTTGTTCTGAACACCTCCAAAACAAAGGTCATGTGGTTTGGTAAGAAGAATGCCCCTCTCCCCTCTGAGGGTTTAGGGCTTGAGGTAGTCACCTCATACAAGTACTTGGGAGAATGGCTAGACTGTACACTGTCCTCTTGTGGATCGCCTTCCACAAGCTTCCCACAATAAGTTGGTTGAATTTTTTGCCCATTCCTCCTGACAGAGCTGGTGTATCTGTGTCAGGTTTGTAGGCCCCCTTGTTTGCACATGCTTTTTCAGTTCTGCCCACAAATTTTCTATAGGATTGAGGTCAGGGCTTTGTGATGGCCACTCCAATACCTTGACTTTGTTGTCCTTAAGCCATTTTGCCACAACTTTCGAAGTCTGCTTGGGATCATTGTCCATTTGGAAGACCCATTTGCATCCAAGCTTTAACTTCCTGACTGATGTCTTGATGTTGCTTCAATATATGCACACCATTTTCCATCCTCATGATGCCATCTATTTTGTAAAGTACACCAGTCCCTCCTGCAGCAAAGCACCCCAACAACATGATGCTGCCACCCCCGTGCTTCACGGTTGGGATGGTGTTCTTGGCTTGCAAGCCTCCCCTTTTTCCTCCAAACTTAACAATGTCCATTATGGCGAATCAGTTCTGTTTTTGTTTCATCAGACGAGAGGACATTTCTCCAAAAAGTACAGTATTTGTCCCCATGTACAGTTGCAAACCGTAGTCTGGCATTTTTATGGCGGTTTTGGAGCAGTGGCTTCTTCCTTGCTGAGCGGCCTTTCAAGTTATGTCGATATAGTACTCGTTTTACTGTGGATATAGATAGTCTTGTAGCTGTTTCCTCCAGCATCTTCACAAGGTCCTTTGCTGTTGTTCTGGGATTGATTTGCACTTTCCACACCAAAGTACGTTCACCTCTAGGAGACAGAACGCGTCTCCTTCCTGAGTGGTATGACGGCTGTGTGGTCCCATGGTGTTTATACTTGCGTACTATTGTTTTTACAGATGAACATGGTACCTTCAGCCGTTTGGAAATTGCTCCCAAGGATGAACCAGACTTGGAGGTCTACATTTTGTTCTGAGGTCTTGGCTGATTTCCTTTGATTTTCCCATGATGTCAAACAAAGAAGCACTGAGTTTGAAGGTAGGCTTTGAAATACAGCCACAGGTACACTTCTAATTGACTCAAATGATGTCAATTAGCCCATCAGAAGCTTCTAAAGCCATGATATTATTTTCTGGAATTTTCCAAGCTGTTTAAAGGCACAGTCAACTTACTGTATGTAAACGTCTGACCCACTGGAGTTGTGATACAGTGAATTATAAGTGAAATAATCTGTCTGTAAAATTTTGGGGAAAAATGACCTGTGTCATGCACAAAGTAGATGTCCTAACCGACTTGCCAAAACTATACTTTGTTAACAAGAAATGCGTGGAGTGGTTGAAAAACAAGTTTTAATGACTCCAACCTAAGTGTATGTAAACATCCACCTTCAACTGTAAGTGTGAGGTGTGTCACTCTTACCTATGGGAACAAAGGTGTCTCCCAGAGCAAAAGCTGTGCTGACAAGCAGAAGGATGGTCAATGCTACCATGGTGATAGTCTGGAGAGAGAGAGAGATATGGTGAGCATTTTAATCAGCTGTGCTTGTACTGGAAAACCCCAAATCACTGGAATGGCTGAGAGGTTAGGAAACCCTGTGTTAAGTACATAACCTACTGTATAGCTGGGGGTACTAGAGGAGAGGATAGGAAACCCTGTGTTAAGTACATAACCTACTGTACAGCTGTGGGTACTAGAGGAGAGGATAGGAAACCCTGTGTTAAGTACATAACCTACTGTAATTGAGAACAAAGGGCACAAACATACAATTACTATTCAGGGGAGAATATGTGGACCAGGTGTGGGTAATGACACAGTTCAGTTCCTAGAGGCCGGTGACGTTGGCCTCCGAAACCGGTGCACGGAAAGAGCAACAGTACCGGAGGGATCCGTGACAGAGAGGTTAAGGAAACCCTGTGTAAGCTACAAAACTTATGCAACTGCTAAGGCAGCATTTTCCCAACTCGGTCCTGGTGATCCCAGGTATCATCTCTTCAACCACTTACAATAGATTCTCCTTGCACACAGGAACATGGATGCTTCCCAAATGGCTTCTTATCCCCTATGTAGTGCACTACTTTGGACCAGGACCCACGGTGAACTAAATAGAGAATAGCTCAGGGCCACAAAGGTAATATGGACCCTTGTCTAAAGTAGCTCACTACTAAGGGAATAGGAGGTCAGTTGGGACATAGACAGGTACAGTATTAGATGAACAGATGTTGAAATCTCACCTTCTGAAGTCTTCAGTTGTAGCTTCACTTCTTCAGAGATCTTCAAAGGTCTTCACTGGGTCTCTCTCTCTCTCTGTCCTGCATGTGTTGAGTTCTACCTCTCCCTCAACTCCTATTTAAGGACCCGTCCAGTCAGACCCCTCCCTCTATTTTTCTCTCTCTCTCATCCTTCAACCCTCCACATACTTTCTGTCCAGCCCAAAACCTGCTGGACCTGTCCGATATCTACCTGTTTGACAGGGTTGGGGTCAATTCAAAGTGAAGGTATTCAACTTTTGTAACACATTCATGTGCTGCATATTGGGTCACAATATGGTTATGAAGATACTTAATTCTACCTAATTGAAGCTGATGAAGATGTAGTCTGAAGTGCATTACAATGTCTTGGAAACACAATGACATTTCAGAAGGAGATAAATAATGAGCAGGAAAACCTCTTGTCATCATTGTGATGTCACCAGCTAACTCTGGAATTTTTAATTCATTTGAATGAACTGTGTTCTATTTGAATTAACTGCCAACCCTGCTGTCTGTCTGTTAGCTAATAATGAGCTTTATTCACCCCAAATCACTGTATCAGAGATGGGCCACTACACCCCTTAGGGACCCACCAATGCTGTCCCAAATGGCTCCCTATCGCCTATGATATTGTGCCCTACTTTTGACCAGGGCCCATATGACTTTGGTCAAAAGTAGGGCACTATAAAGATAGGAAGTTGTGATTTGTAATGCTACCCATGTAATTGAGTACATATGTTACACTGGCTTGTGTTGCTGTTTGTAACCTTATTTTACAATGAATTTAAAGAATCGACTTGTATTTTTTTCCAGAGTTTCTTGGTCTTTGCATTAACAAGATAATAATTTCCAGCACCCTTCAGACCGTTGAAAATGCAAGACAGGGAGAGGAGTACAGGCACAGCCTGCCCCACCACTCCCAATCATTCTCGGGTAGCGGTGACTAATGTTAGCAGAAGTTTGTAGGAAGTTTTCACATGACCGTAGCACAAAAGTATTGTGCATAGTCCCCAAAAATACCATAAACCTCATAATCTCACAGTGTGATTTAATTTGAAATGTTGTAAGGAGGTAATTACTTAAATAGAGTTTATTAAACTAAGCAATACATAAATAGTTGCCTCTAATGGCATTATATGTCATATTTATCTCTGCCATTTCCTGGTTCCATTTCCATGGTTTCTAAGATTCTTAAATATCCTCCTGATTTCAGTTGATGTGACACAACAATCAATGTAACATGTAGAGAATCACTGTACCATCTAAACCACTGTAAAGTATATTTCCAATAACCAAAAATTTCAAAGATTAAGGTTAGAGAGACCATAGTGCACATAGAATAGATCTACAACTTATTGACTCACTTCCCATGGGAATGACAGATCTATAACTTGACTATCTATCTGAAATGAGTCCAGTCATACACCAAACTACATAATGGACCATACAAAGAAAACGTAATGTAACTTGTATTATCCAGGCTTCTAATATGCATCAATAAAATAGATATTCCTAACATCACACCTTGTAAGGCTGCCGGTCCGGTCCAGCCAGCACGGAACGTTGAAATGGAACAGGAATGACTGTCGAATTCTACAACGTCTTCATTCTATTCATTCTATTACAGGTGAGGTGAAGGGTCAATGTCTTAAGGCTGAAGGGCTGGAAGGGAGATATGTAGTAGGACCAGGGTTGTGTTGTTAGGAGAGGGGGGTGAAGAGAAGAGGAGAGGGAAAGAGGAGAGGTGATGGGTCAATGTCTTAAGGCTGAAGTATTGGAGGAGAAATATGTTGTAGGACCAGCAGCATTCCTTTATGAGGAGATGAGGGGATGTGAGGCAGAGAGAAGGGGGGAGAGGGTGATTAGCTAGCATCCCTTTCTTTGTGAAGGTGAAGCCTCTCTCTCTCTCACCACACCATGTCATCAAAATGACTTTCTGTATTTCTGGAGGAACAATACAATGGAATAGATGGATGGAGTCTGAAGTGACGTGGTACAAGAAAATAAGATATGAGACAAATGTGTGGATGAGAAGAGGGGAGAGAAGAGAGAGAGGCGAGGGGAGAGAAGAGAGAGAGGGGGAAGGGAGATAAGAGAGAGAAAGAGAGAGGGGAGGGGAGAGAAGAGAGAGAGGGGGAAGGGAGAGAAGATAGAGAAAGAGAGAGGGGAGGGGAGAGAAGAGAGTTAGAGGGTAGGGGAAAGGAGTTTCTGTATTTATGGAAGAACAGGACAGTGGAATAGATGGATGGGTTTTTAAACGAATCTATTATGGGTCAACATGTACATTTTGTGGTTTGTTCGTTATGTTCTCCTGTCTCTTAGTGAATCCTGACCAGTGGTGTTATATTCTCCTGTCTCTTAGTGAATCCTGACCAGTGGTGTTATGTTCTCCTGTCTCTTAGTGAATCCTGACCATGGTGTTATGTTCTCCTGTCTCTTAGTGAATCCTGACCATGGTGTTATGTTCTCCTGTTTCTTAGTGAATCCTGACCAGTGGTGTTATGTTCTCCTGTCTCTTAGTGAATCCTGACCAGTGGTGTTATGTTCTCCTGTCTCTTTGTGAATCGTGACCAGTGGTGTTATGTTCTCCTCCTGATTGACCTTTAGCAGCATATTCACCACTCTCTCAAACGGCTAACTCCACCCTCTCGCGGAACAGGCCGAGAAACAAACTACACCAGCTCGCAGTCAACTCAGTGTATTTGAGAGATGCCGGAGAAAAGGCAATTTTAAAACCGTCCTGAGACTGCTGCATAGTCTACAGATATCCCTCAAACAAACAAAAAACGACTCTAATAGAATGAGTGCTAAAAAGTCGCTTATAGAGAAAGTCACTTACAGTGGGGCAAAAAAGTATTTAGTCAGCCACCAATTGTGCAAGTTCTCCCACTTAAAAAGATGAGAGGCCTGTAATTTTCATCATAGGTACACTTCAACTATGACAGACAAAATGAGAAAAATAATCCTGAAAATCACATTGTAGGATTTTTAATGAATTTATTTGCAAATTATGGTGGAAAATAAGTATTTGGTCAATAACAAAAGTTTATCTCAATACTTTGTTATATACCCTTTGTTGGCAATGACAGAGGTCAAATGTTTTCTGTAAGTCTTCACAAGGTTTTCACACACTGTTGCTGGTATTTTGGCCCATTCCTCCATGCAGATCTCCTCTTGAGCAGTGATGTTTTGGGGCTGTTGCTGGGCAACACGGACTTTCAACTCCCTCCAAAGATTTTCTATGGGGTTGAGATCTGGAGACTGGCTAGGCCACTCCAGGACCTTGAAATGCTTCTTACGGAACCACTCCTTCGTTGCCCGGGCGGTGTGTTTGGGATCATTGTCATGCTGAAAGACCCAGCCACGTTTCATCTTCAATGCCCTTGCTGATGGAAGGAGGTTTTCACTCAAAATCTCACGATACATGGCCCCATTCATTCTTTCCTTTACACGGATCAGTCGTCCTGGTCCCTTTGCAGAAAAACAGCCCAAAAGCATGATGTTTCCACCCCCATGCTTCACAGTAGGTATGGTGTTCTTTGGATGCAACTCAGCATTCTTTGTCCTCCAAACACAACGAGTTGAGTTTTTACCAAAAGGTTATATTTTGGTTTCATCTGACCATATGACATTTTCCCAATCTTCTTCTGGATCATCCAAATGCTCTCTAGCAAACTTCAGACGGGCCTGGACATGTACTGGCTTAAGCAGGGGGACATGTCTGGCACTGCAGGATTTGAGTCCCTGGCGGCGTAGTGTGTTACTGATGGTAGGCTTTGTTACTTTGGTCCCAGCTCTCTGCAGGTCATTCACTAGGTCCCCCGTGTGGTTCTGGGATTTTTGCTCACCGTTCTTGTGATCATTTTGACCCCACGGGGTGAGATCTTGCGTGGAGCCCCAGATCGAGGGAGATTATCAGTGGTCTTGTATGTCTTCCATTTCCTAATAATTGCTCCCACAGTTGATTTCTTCAAACCAAGCTGCTTACCTATTGCAGATTCAGTCTTCCCAGCCTGGTGCAGGTCTACAATTTTGTTTCTGGTGTCCTTTGACAGCTCTTTGGTCTTGGCCATAGTGGAGTTTGGAGTGTGACTGTTTGAGGTTGTGGACAGGTGTCTTTTATACTGATAACAAGTTGAAACAGGCGCCATTAATACAGGTAACGAGTGGAGGACAGAGGAACCTATTAAAGAAGAAGTTACAGGTCTGTGAGAGCCAGAAATCTTGTCTGTTTGTAGGTGACCAAATACTTATTTTCCACCATTATTTGCAAATAAATTCATTAAAAATCCTACAATGTGATTTTCTGGATTTATTTTCTCATTTTGTCTGTCATAGTTGAAGTGTACCTATGATGAAAATTACAGGCCTCTCTCATCTTTTTAAGTGGGAGAACTTGCACAATTGGTGGCTGACTAAATACTTTTTTGCCCCACTGTATAGGCCTAGTAGCCTACTATCTATGGTGGTGAAATGGACAGCATTTTAGACTTCACTGCAGTGTCATGACGTGGCCCTCTTTGGGGATAGCGAGTACCATCTCCTTGTCTCTGCACCATCTCTCTCTATCACCACCTCTCTCTTCCCCCTACACCCAGGCTCTGTTATTGCAGGTCATACATTCCTAGAGGAGTCTCTCTCCTCAGGGCCATGCTGTATAGACAGAGAGAAGGTTTAACTTCTTGAGAATACAGGGGGTGCTATTTTCCCATTAGCATAATTTGCTCTACAGATTAAACTGCCTCTTATTCAATTATTGCTCTTACTATATGCATATAAATAATACCATTGGAACGAAAACAATCTCTAGTTTCTAAAACCAATTTTGTCTCTGAGTGATACAGAAGTCATTTGACAGCACTTTCCATGACCAAGAAGAAAAAAGCAAGATGTGTATGCCAGCTTCAACGCTCTGCCTATATATGGTCGTGCCCCCTATGACCCGAAAAACACCTCATTGGCCTTCCTCTGGGTGTCAAGAGGACGTCAGAGGAAAAATATCTTGTTTATCTGGGACTGACGTGATATGAGAGCTAATTCTTTGGCGTGACCGACAACTTCCGGTTCTCTAAATCGTGCGACTTGTAGCTGCGATTGTCTTCTGTTGTGCGGCCATTATGGATGAAAACTATCTCCGTCTCGAAGTTTGTTTGATACATGTGACCAGATCATCGTAATGTATGTTTTTTCAATATAGTTTAATCAGATTATTTGAATTTTTTCGGGAGTTTTGTGGTGTTCCGTTGTCTGATTTTATTTACGTTTGAGAGATCCGTGCCACTCGACCAGTACCTGTGCTAAATGGAGTGGGAAAGGAACAATTCTGAACGGAACCAACGACTCATCTTGACAAAGGACACTTTGATCAACATTCTGATGAAAGATCAGCCATAGTAAGACCCAATTTACGATGTTATATCATATCTGTTGTGCATGTGAACTGGCCGTGGGCGCCTAGCCGAATCTGCCTGGTATAGCTATGCTAATTTAGCGCTACATTTTGTTTTCGTTATAAAACATTTAATAAATCTGAAATATTGTTTGGATTCACCAGATGTTGGGCTTTCAATATCTGTACGCTGTGTATTTTTCTGAAATGTTTTAAGATGAGTAATTCGTTATATGACGTTGGTCTCTGTAATTGTTCTGGCTGGGTCAGCACTATTTCAGATTGCAGCTGCAATGTAGAACTGTGATTTATACCTGAAAAATGCACATTTTTCAAAAAAAAAACTATGCTATACCATAAATATGTTATCAGACTGTCATCTTATGAAGTTGTTTCTTGGTTAGTGGCTATATATATTTTTATTTAGTCGAATTAGTGATAGCTACTGACGCAGGAAAAAACTATTGGGAGTAAAAAAATCGTTTCCTTTGCTAACGTGGTTAGCTAATAGATTTACATATTGTGTCTTCCCTGTAAAACATTTTAAAAATCTGAAATGGTGGCTTTATTCACAAGACCTGTATCTTTCATCTGGTGTCTTGGACTTGTGATTTAATGATATTTAGATGCTACAAGTTACTTGTGACGCTATGCTAGCTATGCTACTCAGTGGGGGGGGGGGTGGGGGGTGCTACCGGATCAGGGTTGGTGACTCGTGAGAAGTTAACAGGAGAACAAAGGAACCTCTTCTCCATCATAGAACTTGAGAACTGAACAATGTCCATGTTTTGGAGAATGTGTACACGGTCGGGGGAGAATCCAGCTACGCCCGGTCCATTTAGTTTAATGTTTGTGAAACTCATGAGAGACAATACAGCAACATTACCATAACTGTGTTTATACAAGAGTCTCAGTTGTGAGGCTTGCATCTAATTGTTGAATGAAATGAATGACTAAAGATGAAACTATTTGTGAAATTATGTCATGTGTTTTTAAACTGTTTAACTTCCCGTTAACTTATTTCAGCTAGGGGGCACTATTTATATGTTTGGAAAAATAACGTTCCCAAGGTAAACTGGTAAACTGACTTGAGACATAGTTTCAGGCTTTTATTTTGAAAAATGAGTGAGATTTATCAAAATGCGTCAGGTGTCCAAGAGATGTAGCTCGACATTTTCTTTCTCTGTAGTATTGAATAGTTCACCGTCCGGTTGAAATATTATTGATTATGTATGTTAAAAACAACCTGAGGATTGATTATAAAAAAACGTTTGACATGTTTCTACGAACATTACGGATACTTTTTGGAATTTTCGTCTGCCTTTCAGGACCGGAACGAGCCTGTGGTTTTCTGAACATAACGCGCAAACCAAATGGCGTTTTTTGGTTATAAAACTAATCTTTATCGAACAAAACTAACCTTTATTGTGTACCTGGGAGTCTCGTGAGTACAAACATCCGAAGATTATCAAAGGAAAGCGATTTAATTTTATTGCTTTTCTGAATTTCGTGACCAAGCTAATTTGCGGCTAGCTGTTCTTACTGTTTTGTCTAGTGATTGATAAACTCACAAACGCTTGGATTGCTTTCGCTGTAAAACATATTTTCAAAATCGGACACGATAGGTGGATTAACAACAAGCTAAGCTGTGTTTTGGTATATTTCACTTGTGATTTCATGATTATAAATATATATTTATTTTTAATTTATTTGGTGCTCTGCAATTCAGAGGTTGTTTACGAAGATGATCCCGCTAAAGGGATCTGTGCGTCAAGAAGTTAACGGAATCGATATGACAACAGCCAGTGAAAGTGCAGGGCGCCAAATTCAAACAACAGAAATCTCAAAATTAAAATTCCTCAAACATACAAGTATTTTACAGCATTTTAAAGATAAACTTGTTGTTAATCCCACCACAAAATCTCCGACAAAAGCACACCATCTGATTATGTTTAGTCAGTACCTAGTCACAGAAAAACACAGCCATTTTCCAGCCAAAGAGAGGAGTCACAAAAAGCAGAAATAGAGATAAAAATGTATCACTAAACTTTGATGATCTTCATCAGATGCCACTCATAGGACTTCATGTTACACAATACATGTATGTTTTGTTCGATAAAGTTCATATTTAAATCCAAAAATCTCAGTTTACATTGGCGCATTATGTTCAGTAATGTTTTGCTTCCAAAACATCCGGTGATGTTGCAGAGAGCCACATCAATTTACAGAAATACTCATCATAAACATTGATAAAAGATACAAGTGTTATGCGTGGAACTTTAGATAACTTTAGATAAACTTCTCCTTAATGCAACCGCTGTGTCAGATTTCAAAAAAGCTTTACCGAAAAAGCACACCATGCTATAATCTGAGTATAGCGCTCAGAGCCCAAAACAAGCCATACAGAAATCCGCCATGTAGTGGAGTCAACAGAAGTCAAAAATAGCATTATAAGTATTCACTTACCTTTGATAATCTTCATCAGAATGCACTCCCGGGAATCCCAGTTCCACAATAAATGTTTGTTTTGTTCGAAAAAGTCCATAATTTATGTCCAAATAGTTCCTTTTTGTTCGCGCTTTTAGTTCACATATCGAAATTCACGACGCGCAGGCCAGACGAAAAGTCAAAACATTACATTACAGTTCGTAGAAACATGTCAAACGACGTATAGAATCAATCTTTAGGATGTTTTAAACATAAATCTTCAATAATGTTTCAACCGGAGAATTCCTTTGTCTTTAGAAATGCATTGGAACGCAGCTACCTCTCACGGGAGCGCACCTGAGTGAGCTCATGGCCTTCTGGCAGACCCCTTACTCAATCAGCTCTTATTCTCTCCTCCTTCACAGTAGAAGCCTGAAACAAGGTTCTAAAGACTGTTGACATCTAGTGGATGCCTTAGGAAGTGCAATCAGACCAAATCTCCACTGTATATTGGATAGGCAAAGACTTGAAAACCTACAAACCTACAAACCTCAGATTTCCCACTTCCTGGTTGGATTTTTTCTCAGGTTTTTGCCTGCCATATGAGTTCTGTTATACTCACAGACATCATTCAAACAGTTTTAGAAACTTCAAAGTGTTTTCTATCCAAATCTACTAATACTATTCATATTCTAGCTTCTGGGCCTGAGTAGCAGGCAGTTTACTCTGGGCACCTCTGGGCACCTTATTCATCCAAGCTACTCAATACTGCCCCCAGCCATAAGAAGTTATTAACTGACTTGCCTAGTAAAATGTAGGTTATCAATGATCAGCTGATATAGGTATTACCGTGATGTCGGATCAAGAAACAAAAGCATTTCACTCCACCCGCTAAACAGATGTGACCAGATTTGATAGCCCACCCTCTTTTCCCTATGTCAATCACGTTTTTAGAAGGCTTGCTGACAATTTGTGATGAAATGCAGGGGGGGGGGGGGGGGGGATCAGAGCATCTGCCCCCTGAAAAGGTCTCTGCACGGTCTGTATCTGACACCTTAGAAGGCTGAGCTGATAAGTCTCTTCGTGTGTTTTTATACATAACATGCAACACTTCGGTTTAGTCTAAATGTGACTCACTCATACGTCAGCCATTAAAATAATATTGTATGATTCTTGATAGTGTATTTGCTGCCATTTTGTATTTGACAAGTTCCAGGTAGAACATACAGGAATCTGATTAGATTCTTATACTATACATCTTTTCCATGTTGAAGTCCCCCCCCAACATACAGATCTAGAATCAGCTTCCTCTCCCCCAATCCTAACCTTAACCATTAGTGGGGGAAATGCAAAACTGACCCCAGATCAGCATCTATGGGTAACTTCACTATATACCGCCTGTCTTGCCACTGTTCCCTGGGCTCCGAAGACATGGATGTCAATTATGGCAGTCCCCCCCGCTCTCTGATTCAGAGGGGTTGGTTAAATGCAGGAAGACACATTTCAGTTGAATGACTAGGTTGTAACACTGACTAGTTCCCCCTTTCCCTTTCCCAGTCATGTCGAGGTTTTCAGGGTTCTTTGCCTTCTCTCTGCTTCCATCTAGTGGTTGTTGTGAACAGCATGGTTTGTGAAAAAACAATCAAATCACACACACAGACAAAGTCTTGAATCAATGCTTTATTTCTGTGTCACGTTAGTACCAGGAAAACAAGGGTTGAAGGTCAAGGTCAACACGGAAGTGATGTCATCAGTGGTGGACGACCCTGGTCCTGTGCAGAGTTTAGAGCCATCCCAGCACTAACTAACAGACTGGCTACAGCTGATCAACTATTCATCAAACCTTGACTATAGCTGTTAACGAGTGTGTTAGTGCTGGGTTGGAACTAATCCCTGCACCCCCTGTGGGTCCCATGGACCAGGATTAAGAGGAGTGATCGTAACCATTATATATATATATATATATATATTACATAGGCTTGTCTCCCAAATGGCACCCTATTCCCTATATAGTGCACAACTTTTGACATAGGGCTCTGGTCAACGGTAGTGCACTACGTAGGGTATAGGTCAACACTAGTGCACTACGGAGGGGATAGGGTGCTATCTAAGGGGCAGACAGAGTAGAACCTAAAGACCTAAACTGAGAAAGTGACCTTCTATATCGTATAGGTCAACCCCCTTCTCAGCTGTCCATCTTTGATTTCCACCAATCAGAGTTGATGTCAGAGTGATTAGAGGGACAATAGAGTGCTGAGTACCAGGCAGTTAGCAAGTGTGGTAGACTACTAATGACCATCAGCAGCATCAGAGCTTGGAGAAGCCTAACTACTACATGGTCACGTGGAATTTAACTGCCTTCATGTCCTGTAACTGCCGGTGTGGTGGTAATACAATCACCATAACAGTCCTAGTCCTTCCTCCACTTCCCAGAAATGAACTGGTTCAGATACATTGTTCAACATGTCACACCAACAATGAAGTAAGTAAAACAACAGTTTAATATCAGGATTTCTTCATGTATTCATTTGAATGGAATGTGAGTCAGTTCCTGTAGTACAGTAAAGACAACAGTCAGTCTTCTACATCTTACTTCCAACGCCTTTCATCTACAATTAGAAAACAAAAAAATACATTATTGCCCCTGTTTCGAGACAGATGCATGATAATTGTCCATTCTAAATCAAAACAAATTTAACAGATTTAGTACATTTAAAGACCAGATTAAATCAAGAATAGTCTGATGGGTGACAATATTAGCCCATCAGTTGTGAATGATGCCCAGTGGAATTCAAGAAAGAGCAAATACCTTTTTTTGGGCCACTTCTTCAAATCATAGTGCCACACCTCATGTAGCTGAGCCCATAGGCCTATATGTTTTATTTTACCTTTATTTAACTAGGTAAGTCAGCTAATGTGGTAAGTTGGGCTATAATGTCCTGGTACTTGATAAAGTTTATGATGCCGTTGAGCTTAAAAAGGGCCACAGAACCAGGGAAGCAAAATCACTTCATAAACGTTAAAGATGCAGAAGCATATTTTACTGTAGGTATGAGGTACTTCTCTGCACATGCTTCTGTTTTTCCACACCAAAACCACCACTGAAGTTCATGACTAAAGAGCTCTATTTTCATGTCATCTGACCATAGCACCGCCTGGAGTTTGATAAATGGCACTTGGATTGGAACCGGTGCTATTTCCTCCTTAAAGGGATAGTGCAATATTGTGGCAATTAAAACCATTTTGTATTTTACCCAGAATCAGATTTTGTCTCTGCATGCAATTTGAAGGACTTTGAAGGTAGTTTTCCCAGGGATCGCTAACTAGCGTCAGCACAATGACTAGAAGTCTTTGGGATCTGATCTTTTTTTGTCATTTAGCAGACACTCTTATCCAGAGCGACTTACAGTAGAGTGCATACATTTTATTATATTTTTACATACTGAGACAAGGATATCCCTACCGGCCAAGAGCAGACGCTCTTTTCCAGAGCGACTTACAGTAGAGTGCATACATTTTTATTTTTTTATTTCATTTTTTTTTTTACATACTGAGACAAGGATCCCTAACCCTACCGGCCCAACCCTCCCTAACCCGGACGACGCTATGCCAATTGTGCGTCGCCCCACGGATCTCCCGGTTGCGGCCGGCTGCGACAGAGCCTGGGCGCGAACCCAGCCCAGCCTGGGCGCGAACCCAGAGACTCTGGTGGCGCAGCTAGCACTGCGATGCAGTGCCCTAGACCACTGCGCCACCCGATCTCATAGTTAATAATTGTGCTGAAGCTACAGTAGTTCATTTAAAAACGTCCTTCAAAACTAAAGAAAGAGAGCTAAATTGCCAAAATCTCACAATATCCCTTTAACACCTTGACCCATCATGTTTCCTCCTCTCTTCTCCTCACCTAACCTCTCCTCTCTCATATACCTCTCTCCCTTCCTCCTCTAACCTATCCCCTCTCCCATACCTCTCTCCCCGCCTCCTCTCCTACGACACAAACCCTGGTCCTACTTTCACTCTCTCTCCTCCAGACCTCCAGCTTTATTTTTTTTGTCAACATTTAGAGAGTTTGCATAGAAAAAATATGTAACAATTGCCTGCTACATTATAAAAAAGAATTGCATGCAGTGGGCATAATACAAATCAAAATAAAACCCTTTGCTTTTATAATTAAAGGATTGACGCTTTATGGTTACGTGATGACATCACGTAGTCCAACAAACAACGATTAATCAGACTCATTTTCCACAACAATTTGAACCCTTTTTGTTCCATTCTTGGACTCCACTGTTCTCCACTCATCTTTCTCACTAACTGTACTCAACCTGCTTTCAACTTCAAATGACACTTTTGCTTCCGCCATCTCCACCAACCTGCTCACCAAACTCGAGAGGGAGGGGTCTGACTGCATGGGTCCTTAAAAAAGAGAGGAGGGAGACGTAGGACTCAATCTCAGCCAAAGGGAGAGTTAGAACTGGCATTTCAGAAAGGGAGATTTCAACATCTGTTCATCTAATACTGTATGTGAATGTATCCCGACTAGCCCTCTATTCCCTATGAAGTGCACTACTTTTGACCAGAGCCCATAGTGAATATGTTGCCCTGGACACATGTAGTGCACTTGTTTTGAAGGATAATGCTAATTCCACAATCTCCCAATTACCCTCTGGACACGCCCCTTTCCTGCTGACTCACCACACCTGAACTCACTCTGCTAATCACCAATTCCTCTTCCATTCTTATGGTATATAATCCGCATGTTTAACCTGGGATTGTTCAGTGTTTGTGGTGTCCCAGTTTCTTTATTGTTCCTGTTGTTGGTTGGCTAAAGTAAGTTTCTGCTATTGTAACGTCTCTATGGTTTTAAATTCCTGCGTTGTGACATAATATCCTGTTCATCCTAGCTTGTGTATTGTTATGGAGTCTAATACTGGGCTAGCTACCTTTAATATAACTGTAAGTGAAGTGTTACAGCTTGTGAGATGAGACATGGTCCAAAATATCCCTGCTAGCAGAATGTGTCTTACATCTATAATCCTGTAGACTGTTCTGCTCGGTTGCCTTTTGCACTGTGTCTCAGTGAACAAGGAACTATGAAATGCTGTTTTTACTTTCACCCCCCCCCCCCTCTCAAAACTAATGTAGTTATTGATCAGTGCTGTACATGGTGACTAATCAGAACCATCCAGTGTATTATGGATTGATCTTCAGAGGTGGGACACATGCTGCTAGCAGGTACCTCATTGAACCATGTTCTGCTAGCTGTTGCTATGGAATGTCCTTTGATCTTGCTTCATTAATTAATAGGTCTAATATTGGGCTGTGGTGTAGCTTACTGGTCAGTCGTATGTTAATGTGGTGTGTACCCTCCAGCACCACGACGTCTTATCACAGCCTTTCCTGATGGCCATTTCACCTTACCTACTGGTGTTACAAGCCACTAAGCCTTACCTGCCAGCCTTGTGTACTGCTTTTTATTTTTTGTTGGATAATAAAAGAACCAGAATGGAAAATGGTTCAACCGTAATGCCTGTATTCTGACATTTGGCAATAGCCAAAGCTGCAGGGCATTTCTACATTTGGGAACTAGAACTCTATTACTCCTGTCTGAGTGGTGAGAATTACCTGCCCAGAAATTCTCCTCAGTCCTTCTTAGGGATTAGGTTGGTGTTTAGGAAAGCAGACATATTCCTGTTCTAATCTACTGTATGGAGTTGAATCTGTGATTTTGATGGCTTCATTCTCTCAGGAGACTCCATGACCATGTTGACCAGTCTTCTGCTTCTCAGTGCTGCCTTTGCTCTGGGAGATGCAAGTAAGGGTCCACTTTTCTTGACTCGTTCTGTATTTTTCTTGTAGCAGAGGTGACTGACTGATCTACAAATAAAATTGTAGCTGTGATTTGTAGTTCTGTCTCCAATAGCCTTTAAATCCACATGTAACTTCTCCTTACAGATTCAATTCTAGAAGAAGACTTGTGTCCTTCCGGTTGGACCAAATATGGATCAATCTGCTTAATGTTTGTAAAGGCTACAAGGAGCTGGCCTGAAGCAGAGGTATCACCCTTACATCTACTGTGAATTTATAGGGGAAGTGTTGTTGAAATTAGCTCTGACGTTAAAGGTGATACTTTCTTAAACGGCAACACATGACTGATGTGAAATACTGAGCTTCCCTTTAAGATGGGAATTTTCTATAAATTGAATATTTAGTGTGTTGTGCCTCCTGTATATTGGGACCCACAGGAAATGGCTTAAGACAGAGATGAACTAGTATCTTTAAGAAATGTTTTAAAAGGGAGTTAGTTGTGATGGTCAATATTTGGTTGAGAGTCCAGAAGACAAATTCTCAGCTAGGCTGGCCGACTGACTAATAGATGAAATGTGTTTGTTAATTGCTTGGCTATTATTGTAGATAATATTTTTCTAAACTGACTTGCCTAGTTAAATAAAGACTTTCTTCTCTAGAGGCACTGTGTGTCCCTTGGTGATCAACTGGTGTCTGTACCCAACGTTGTGAAGTACCTTGGCGCAAACCTGGCATCTGTGCACAGCTCCGAGGAGGATCAGTTTCTACAGGCGTTGGTCTTGGTGAAGACTGTTGGTTTCCCTCCTACCTGGATTGGCGGATTTAATTCTGTTAAGGTGGGACCATTAAGCACAGCGTCATATAGAGCCATTATTGCAAGTAACGCCGTTCCAGCTCAAATTGCTCAAGTGAACAGCAAACCTGGTTTAAATAAATGTAAACGTTAGGTGTGGCATGTAGGCTACCTGTAATTTGTTGATGTAGTTCTGTCTGTGCTGTGCCTAATGCTTTGTGTGGACCCCAGGAAGAGTAGATGCTGCTTTTCAACAGCTACTGTAATGGGTTCCATATAAAATATCAAGAGTGCCCAGGAGATAGGAAGCCTCGCTGTTAAGACCATAGGGCCAATAAAGGCAAGGCTGCTAGTTTGAATCCCAGAGCTCACTGTGTGAAATCTGATGTGCCCTTCAGTAACACCCTGAGCCTAATTGATCCTGTAAGTCATTCTAGATGAATCTACTAAATTACTTCAATGTATTTAACTGTCAACTTCAGTAGGAGGCTTTTATACATTTAAAACGGTTCTAGTTTCAAAGTAATATATTTCAGACAGTCTTCTTGTAAACGTGTGTATGGGGTTTCTAGCTTCAACAGTTGTAGACTAGTTATGGTCTTTGAAATGTATTGGGATGATTGCAAATGTGAGGATTAGGCTCCATGTTCTTTACACAAGCAACAGTCCCAGTCGGATGGTTTTGAAGTAGTGGTAGCTTTAACTGTTGTTTGCAGGTGGAATAGAAAGGACTACATTTAGTTTGTATTCTGAAACCCCACTTTCCCCCCTCAGGACAGGCGGTGGTTCTGGAGCGATGGCTCCGACTTTGATCACCAGAACTGGGCTAAAGGAAGGCCCGCTGCTGGTGCCAGAAAGACTTGTATTCATATCAACTTTGGAGGTACAATAAGCCCAGTATCATTCACTAATCCAGTCATCAAATTAAACTTATTCCTAGTTCATTTAACTATTTATTCTCATGTAGACTTTCCTACTGTTATCGGTGTACAGCTGAATATTTCGGTTGTGTTTCGTCTTCAGCTCAAAAGTGTTGGCACAATGAAATATGTGGAAGGAGCTTGCCCTCGGTGTGCTCCCTGAGACTCCTGCCTCTTCGCCAGACTATACATTAAAAGCAGCAATGCTATTCTGTAGTGTCTGCATCCTTAATACTTCATTGTAACGTCAAATACTTCGTTGCTGTTAAATGAAGTCTCAGTTACTACACAAATGTTGACGAATTGTTTGCAGCCAATAAAATGTGGACACTATTTTGTCTCATGAGTTATTCAACATGAATGATACGTTTTAGTTAGTACTTTTTCTTACGGGTCCCCTGTGCGACTCAAAACCACAACCCTGATGTTGCAAGTGCCATGCTCGACTGTGCCACCAGGACATAACTGTCATTGTGCATCATTTTTAGTAAATGTACACCTGTGAAATTACGCAATATGTTTCAGATACTGAAGGTTGATATGTTAATGAATATTTGTTTCATAAATCGTGTTATATAGAACTGAGAAGGTCATTAAGCATTATGCCTGTTTTTTGTCACCACTCTAAAAATACATGGTTTATATTCACCTAGGCAAATCCACTTTCTAGCTTACAATGACCACCTACTCCGGACGGCGCTGGGCCAATTGTGCGCTGCCCAATGGGACTCAATCACGGCTGAATGTGCTACAGCCTGGATTTGAACCAGGTACTGTGACAACTCTTGCACCTAGATGCAGTGCCTTTCACTGCTGTGCCACTCAGTCGCAGGTTCCTGGAGTATCCTTTAGGGTTTCTTCAAATAGTAACTAGGCGGAACCCCTTGTAAGTGATCCTTGAAGAAAAAATTTAATCATGAGGTGAAATGCCAGCGGAGCTTCAAGTCCAATGTTTTATATCTGGGGTGTTGATGTTCTCTATCCGTAGCCAGAATGCTCACCATGCACTGCAACATCAAACAGGATTCCAGTTACATTCATCAGTGGTGTAGGGAGGTTGAAGTCTGTCAACCCTTAACATTTTTATTATACTGATTAACAAAACAAGCTCACGACAGATTTGATACCTTGGTTTTTGTGGGGACAACTTTTGCTAATAGTTATAATACCTTGTCCATAACGTAGAGGTCCATGTGGTATTAATTGAAGAGGTGGATGTGATCTGTGTTACATTCCAATTGACATGCCTTGTCTGTGTACCTGCAGACAAGTGAGCAGTTCAGTCTTCTGCACGCAATACAGCTAACCTTATCTTACCTCATTATCCATTGAATTGGGAATATTTTCTGTGTAAGATTGGAAAATAGATGGTATCAAACAATTATTTAGATCATACAAGGAACAAACCTCTCCTTGCACTTTCCATTTTTCAGTAAAAATGTCTTATGGCTGAAATCCTGCTAACGGGATCGATATGACAACAGCCAGTGGAAGTGCAGGGGGCCAAATTTAAACATTCAAACATACATGTCTCTCAAACCATTTTAAAGGTAATCTTGTTAATCCCACCAACGTGTCCGATTTCAAATAGGCTTTTCAGCGAAATCACCACAAACGATTGTTAGGTCACCGCAAAATCAGACTCATTTTTCCAGCCAAAGACAGGAGTCACAAAAAGCAGAAATGGAGAAAATGATGGACATTACCGAACAAAACGAACATTTCTTGTGGAAGTGGGAGTCCGGGGTGTGCATTTCGACGAAGATCAGCAAAGTTAGTTTTAGATTTATGCTTTTTGAGTTTTGTTGACTGCATAATTTGGCGGGTAACTGTATGGCTTGCTATTGTGGCTGAACGCCGTTTTCAGATTATTTAATGTTGTGTTTTGCCGTAAAGCTTTTTGAAATCTGACACAGCCGTTGCATAAAGAACAAGTGTATCTTTAATTCTGTGTAAAACATGTATCTTTCATCATAGTTGATGAGTATTTATGTTATTTGACGTGGCTCTGCAATTTCAGAGGCATTTCTGAACATGGTGAAATGAACATTTTGCATTTAAATTAACTTTATCGAACAAAACATGTATTGTGTAACATAGTCCTATGAGTGTCATCTGATGAAGATCTAAGGTTAGTGATTCAAAGAGAAAGATTAGTTGAGCATTTTAAATCTGGAATGGCTATGGAAACTCGAGGAGAGGTTAAGGAAACACACTGTAAGGTACAAAACTTAACCAACTGCCAAAGCAGCATTTTCTAAATCCAGTACTGAGGACCCCAAGAAGCGAGTATGGGCAACACGGTGCTACTAGTCTTCTGCCAAAACTCAGGTATCATTTCTTCAACCACATACAATAGATTAGCCTGGCACACAGGAATATGTATCCTTCCCAAATGGCTCCTCATGTAGTGAACTACCTTTAACGAGGGCCTATAATGCACTACAAAGAGAATATGAAGCATATAGATTGTCAGAGACTAACCATTTACTGAAAATGTACAGATTAGTCTAAAATCTTTTATTCAGGGAACCACTCCACAAAATGGCACAACTATATAGTGCACTAAGTTTGACAAGAGCCACATAACATTTAGGTACCATTTGAGATGCAGATAGTCTATTAAATAATGATGCACTCTCACCTTCTGCACTCTTCCAAGGGATTCACTGGGTGTCTCTCTCTCTGTTGTCTGTGAGTTATGGTCTACCTCTTCCACCTCTCCTTTTAAAGGACCTGTCACAGGTGTGACTAGTTGCCTCATTAACCCAACAAGAGATCCTGTTGTCGGGCCATTAGTTAGTGGTGTAAAGCACTTAAGGAGAAATACTTTCAAGTACTACTTAGGTCGTTTTTGGGGGTATCTTTACTTTACTATTTATATTTTTCCAAAAGAAAATAATGTACTTTTTACTCCATACATTTTCCCTGACACCCAAAAGTACTCGTTACATTTTGAATGATTAGCAGGACAGAAAAATGGTCCAATTCACGCACTTAGCAAGAGAACGTCCATTGTCATCCCTGCTGCCTCTGACCTGGCAGACTCACTAAACACAAATGCTTTGTTTGTAAATTGTGACTGAGTGTTGGAGTATGCCCTTGGCTATCCGTAATTATAAAAATAAATTTAAAAAATGGTGCCGTCTGGTTTGCTTATTGTAAGGAATTTGCAAGGATTTATACTTTTGCTTTGATACTTAAGTATATTTGATCAATTACATTTAATGTTGATACTTCAGTATATTTAAAACCGAATACTTTTAAACCTTTACTCAAGTAATATTTTACTGGGTGACTTTCACCTTTACTTGAGTCATTTTCTCTGAAGGATACTTCATAGGCAGTGAAGAGAGTCGTAGAGGAAGATGGGTCCAGTTTAGAGGGATCCTGAGAGGCTCCCTGTGAGTATGCCGAGGCCAATAGAGAGTGATAGGAATAACATGTGTTTCAGTAAGGTTGGTTTCTTAGCATTCATAGCCATGGTTACCAACTGTACCGCAGAAATGGAACATAAATCACAGAAAATAGATGTTGTGGTGGTAGCTGCAGAGAACTCCTTGGGTTATGAGATTTTACAGCAGAAGTGTTACAAGGTGTGATGAACGATAGCGTCCAGTTCTCCCAGGCTCTCAGCCTGCTGTAGGATCAGATTGGGCAAAGTAGTGGAATAGTGGTGAGGTTATAATGGGTCTAGGATCAGATGGGGTCATGTAGTGGAATAGTGGTGAGTTTATAATGGGTCTGGGATCTCACACAAGCACGAGTGCGCACACACAAACACACACACATACTAAATTCTCCAATTCAGTCAACCTCGGGATCGGTGTAGCCCCTGCGGGATGGTTGAGCTAACGTGCGCTAATGTGATTAGCATGAGGTTGTAAGTAACAAGAACATTTCCCAGGACATAGACATGTCTTATTCGGGCAGAAAGATTAACTTCTTGTTAATCAAACTGCACCGTCCAATTTACAGTAGCTGTTACAGTGAAAAAATGTCATGCTATTGTTTGAGGAGAGTGTACAGTTATCTATTTGAAAATGTATATATTGATCAATTTGGCACATTTGGGCATACTTTATACAACATTTTTAATAGAAATGCAAAACTTTGCACATACACTGCTGCCATCTAGTTGCCAAAACATAAATTCACCTATGGCCCCTGTTTACATGATAATTGTCCATTCTAAATAAAATAAAATTCACACATTTAGAACATTTAAAGACCAGATTAAATCAAGAATAGTCTGATGGGTGACAATGTTAGCCCATCAGTTGTGAATGATGCCCAGTGGAATTCAAGAAATAGCACATACCTTTTTTTGGGCCACTTCTTCAAATCATAGTGCCACACCTCATAGACCTATATTTTTTTATTTGACCTTTATTTAACTAGGCAAGTCGGTTACGAACAAATTCTTATTTTCAATGACGATCTAGGAACAGTGGGTTCAGAGGCAGAACGACAGATTTGTACCTTGTCAGCTCGGGGATTCAATCTTGCAACCTTTCAGTTACTAGTCCAACACTCTAACCACTAGCCCCCCGACACATAAACTACTGCAGCATAAATCACATATACAAAACACAGGGCTGAAACCCATTCAAAAGAGCGAGGAGTAGCTCGAATAAATACACAGGAGGAGACCCGAAAACAGAAGCGCACAATGATACAACACGGGACGAGACCCGTAATCATCTATGCACAATACAAGTGGCATGAAAGCCAACACGACAAGGCACAGGTACTCACACGACCAACGACCGATGGACATTGGAACAATAAATCGACAGCCCAATTGAGAACAAAGGGCACAAACATACAATTACTATTCAGGGGAGAATATGTGGACCAGGTGTGGGCAATGACACAGTTCAGTTCCTAGAGGCCGGTGACGTTGGCCTCCGAAACCGGTGCACGGAAAGAGCAACAGTACTGGAGGGATCCGTGACAGAGAGGTTAAGGAAACCCTGTGTAAGCTACAAAACTTATGCAACTGCTAAGGCAGCATTTTCCCAACTCGGTCCTGGTGATCCCAGGTATCATCTCTTCAACCACTTACAATAGATTCTCCTTGCACACAGGAACATGGATGCTTCCCAAATGGCTTCTTATCCCCTATGTAGTGCACTACTTTGGACCAGGGCCCACAGTGAACTACATAGAGAATAGCTCAGGGCCACAAAGGTAATATGGACCCTTGTCTAAAGTAGCTCACTACAAAGGGAATAGGAGGTCAGTTGGGACATAGACAGGTACAGTATTAGATGAACAGATGTTGAAATCTCACCTTCTGAAGTCTTCAGTTGTAGCTTCACTTCTTCAGAGATCTTCAAAGGTCTTCACTGGGTCTCTCTCTGTCCTGCATGTGTTGAGTTCTACCTCTCCCTCAACTCCTATTTAAGGACCCGTCCAGTCAGACCCCTCCCTCTATTTTTCTCAATCTTTCTCTCTCTCAACCCTCCGCATACTTTCTGTCCAGCCCAAAACCTGCTGGACCTGTCCGATATCTACCTGTTTGACAGGGTTGGGGTCAATTCAAAGTGAACGTATTCAACTTCTGTAACACATTCATGTGCTGCATATTGGGTCACAATATGGTTATGAAGATACTTCATTCTACCTAATTGAAGCTGATGAAGATGTAGTCTGAAGTGCATTATAATGTCTTGGAAACACAATGACATTTCAGAAGGAGATAAATAATGAGCAGGAAAACCTCTTGTCATCATTGTGATGTCACCAGCTAACTCTGGAATGTTGAATTCATTTGAATGAACTGTGTTCTATTTGAATTAACTGCCAACCCTGCTGTCTGTCTGTTAGCTAATGATGAGCTGTATTCACCCCAAATCACTGTATCAGAGATGGGCCACTACACCCCTTAGGGACCCACCAAGGCTGTCCCAAATGGCTCCCTATCGCCTATGATATTGTGCCCTACTTTTGACCAGGGCCCATATGACTTTGGTCAAAAGTAGGGCACTATAAATAGAGGAAGGTGTGATTTGGAACGCTGCCCATGTAATTGAGTACATATGTTACACTGGCTTGTGTTGCTGTTTGTAACCTTATTTTACAATAAATATAAAGAATCAACTCTTATTGTTTTCCAGAGTTTCCTGGTCTTTGCATTAACAAGATAATAATTTCCAGCACCCTTCAGACCGTTGAAAATGCAAGACAGGGAGAGGAGTACAGGCACAGCCTGCCCCACCACTCCCAATCATTCTCAGCTAGCGGTGACTAATGTTAGCAGAAGTTTGTAGGAAGTTTTCACATGACCGTAGCACAAAAGTATTGTGCATAGTCCCCAAAAATACCATAAACCTCATAATCTCACAGTGTGATTTAATTTGAAATGTTGTCAGGAGGTAATTACTTAAATAGAGTTTAGTAAACTAAGCAATACATAAATAGTTGCCTCTAATGGCATTATATGTCATATTTATCTCTGCCATTTCCTGGTTCCATTTCCATGGTTTCTAAGATTCTTAAATATCCTCCTGATTTCAGTTGATGTGACACAACAATCAATGTAACATGTAGAGAATCACTGTACCATCTAAACCACTGTAATGTATATTTCCAATAACCAAAAATGTCAAAGATTAAGGTTTAGAGAAACCATAGTGCACATAGAATAGATCTACAACTTATTGACTCACTTCCCATGGGAGTGACAGATCTATAACGTGACTATCTATCTGAAATGAGTCCAGTCATACACCAAACTACATAATGGACCTATCAAAGAAAACTTAATGTAACTTGTATTATCCAGGCTTCTAATATGCATCAATAAAATAGATATTCCTAACATCACACCTTGTAAGGCTGCCGGTCCGGTCCAGCCAGCACGGAACGTTGAAATAGAACAGGAATGACTGTCGAATTCTACAACGTCTTCATTCTATTCATTCTATTACAGGTGAGGTGAAGGGTCAATGTCTTAAGGCTGAAGGGCTGGAAGGGAGATATGTAGTAGGACCAGGGTTGTGTTGTTAGGAGAGGGGGTGATGAGAAGAGGAGAGGGAAGGAGGAGAGGTGATGGGTCAATGTCTTAAGGCTGATGTATTGGAGGAGAAATATGTTGTAGGACCAGCAGCATTCCTTTATGAGGAGATGAGGGGATGTGAGGCAGAGAGAAGGGGGGAGAGGGTGATTAGCTAGCATCCCTTTCTTTGTGAAGGTGAAGCCTCTCTCTCTCTCACCACACCATGTCATCAAAATGACTTTCTGTATTTCTGGAGGAACAATACAATGGAATAGATGGATGGAGTCTGAAGTGACGTGGTACAAGAAAATAAGATATGAGACAAATGTGTGGATGAGAAGAGGGGAGAGAAGAGAGAGAGGGGGAAGGGAGATAAGAGAGAGAAAGAGAGAGGGGAGGGGAGAGAAGAGAGAGAGGGGGAAGGGAGAGAAGATAGAGAAAGAGAGAGGGGAGGGGAGAGAAGAGAGTTAGAGGGTAGGGGAAAGGAGTTTCTGTATTTATGGAAGAACAGGACAGTGGAATAGATGGATGGGTTTTTAAACGAATCTATTATGGGTCAACATGTACATTTTGTGGTTTGTTCGTTATGTTCTCCTGTCTCTTAGTGAATCCTGACCAGTGGTGTTATATTCTCCTGTCTCTTAGTGAATCCTGACCAGTGGTGTTATGTTCTCCTGTCTCTTAGTGAATCCTGACCATGGTGTTATGTTCTCCTGTCTCTTAGTGAATCCTGACCATGGTGTTATGTTCTCCTGTCTCTTAGTGAATCCTGACCAGTGGTGTTATGTTCTCCTGTCTCTTAGTGAATCCTGACCAGTGGTGTTATGTTCTCCTGTCTCTTAGTGAATCGTGACCAGTGGTGTTATGTTCTCCTCCTGATTGACCTTTAGCAGCATATTCACCACTCTCTCAAACGGCTAACTCCACCCTCTCGCGGAACAGGCCGAGAAACAAACTACACCAGCTCGCAGTCAACTCAGTGTATTTGAGAGATGCCGGAGAAAAGGCAATTTTAAAACCGTCCTGAGACTGCTGCATAGTCTACAGATATCCCTCAAACAAACAAAAAACGACTCTAATAGAATGAGTGCTAAAAAGTCGCTTATAGAGAAAGTCACTTATAGGCCTAGTAGCCTACTATCTATGGTGGTGAAATGGACAGCATTTTAGACTTCACTGCAGTGTCATGACGTGGCCCTCTTTGGGGATAGCGAGTACCATCTCCTTGTCTCTGCACCATCTCTCTCTATCACCACCTCTCTCTTCCCCCTACACCCAGGCTCTGTTATTGCAGTTCATACATTCCTAGAGGAGTCTCTCTCCTCAGGGCCATGCTGTATAGACAGAGAGAAGGTTTAACAGGAGAACAAAGGAACCTCTTCTCCATCATAGAACTTGAGAACTGAACAATGTCCATGTTTTGGAGAATGTGTACACGGTCAGGGGAGAATCCAGCTACGCCCGGTCCATTTAGTTTAATGTTTGTGAAACTCATGAGAGACAATACAGCAACATTACCATAACTGTGTTTATACAAGAGTCTCAGTTGTGAGGCTTGCATCTAATTGTTGTATAAAATGAATGACTAAAGATGAAACTATTTGTGAAATTATGTCATGTGTTTTTAAACTGTTTAACTTCCCGTTAACTTATTTCAGCTAGGGGGCACTATTTATATGTTTGGAAAAATAACGTTCCCAAGGTAAACTGGTAAACTGACTTGAGACATAGTTTCAGGCTTTTATTTTGAAAAATGAGTGAGATTTATCAAAATGCGTCAGGTGGCTTCTATTAATAAGAGGAGGATCCCAATAGCTTCTACAGGCTAGATCTACTATAGTTACAGAACCAGTCAAAAATGAACACACCTACTCATACCAGGGTTTTATTTTCTATGTTGTAGAACAGTGAAGACAGCTATGAAATAACACCTATGGCATCATGTCTTAAACAAATCAAAAAGTAGCTACCCTTTACCTTGACAGCTTTTTACAAACTCGGCATTCTCTCAACTAGATGAGGTAGTCACCTGGAATGCATTTCAGTTAACAGGTGTGCTTGTGGAATTTCTATCCTCAATGTGTTTGAGCAGATCAGTTGTGACAAGGTAGGGGTGGTATACTAAGTCCTACATGTTAAATGTCAAGTCCATATTATGGCATGAACAGCTCAAATAAGCAAAGAGAAACAGTCCATTACTTTAAGACATGAAGGTCAGAAAATGCGGAACTTTGAACCTTCAAGTGAAGTCTCAAAAACCAAGCGCTATGATGAAACTGGCTCTCGAGGATCACCACAGGAAAGGAAGACACACTGTAGTTACCTCTGCTGCAATGAGTAGACCTGTGGGAACCTGTCATTTGGTCTTAGTCCAAATTTTTGGTTTGAGGCGCCGACTAGGTGAACGGATGTTCTCCGCATGTGGTGTTCCCACCGTGAAGCATGGAGGTGTGATGGTGTGGGGCTGCTTTGTTGGTGACACTGTCAGTGATTTATTTAGAATTCAAGGCACACTTAACCAGCATGGCTACCACAGCATTTTATATTACCTTGATTTAACCAAGTAGGCCAGTAACAAGTTCTCATTTACAACCGTGCCCTGGCCAAGGTAAAGCAAAGCAGTGTGACAACAACAGCTACACATGGGATAAACAAACATACAGTCAACACAATAGAAACATCTATGTACAGTGTGTGCAAATGAACTAAGATTAGAGAGGTAAGGCAATAAATAGGCCATTGTGGTGAAATAATTCAAATGTAATATTAACACTGGATTGATAGATGTGCAGATGATGTGCAAGTAGAGATACTGGGGTGCAAAAGAGCAACAAATATTATGGAGATGAGGTAGTTGGATGGGCTATTTACAGAGGGGCTGTGTACAGGTGCAGTGCACGGTAAGCTGCTCTGACAGCTGATCCTTAGAGCGTTGGACTTGGACCGAAAGGCTGAAAGTTCGAATCCCAAGGCTAACAAGGTAAAAATCTGTTGTTCTGCCACTGAACAAGGCAGTTAACTTCTTTGGGCTGCAAGCCCGAAGCCGGGCGCAATATGACAACAGCCACTTCAAGTGCAGGGCGCGAAATTCAAAATATATTTTTTAGAAATATTTAACTTTCACACATTAACAAGTCCAATACAGCATATGAAAGATAAACATCTTGTGAATCCAGCCAACATGTCCGATTTTAAAATGTTTTACAGCGAAAACACCACGTATATTTATGTTAGCTCACCACCAAATACAAAAAAGGACAGACATTTTTCACAGCACAGGTAGCATGCACAAAACCAACCTAACTAACCAAGAACCAACCAAACTAACCAAGAAACAACTTCATCAGATGACAGTCTTATAACATGTTATTCAATAAATCTATGTTTTGTTCGAAAAATGTGCATATTTGAGCTATAAATCAGTTTTACATTGCAGCTACCATCACAGCTACCGTCAGAAATAGCACCGAAGCAGCCAGAGTAATTACAGACACCAACGTCAAATACCTAAATACTCATCATAAAAGATTTCTGAAAAATACATGGTGTACAGCAAATGAAAGACAGGCATCTTGTGATTCCAGCCAATATTTCCGATTTCTTAAGTGTTTTACAGCGAAAACACAATATAGCATTATATTAGCTTACCACAATAGCCAGAAACACAAGCCATTTACCAGCAGCGAAAGTTAGCGATCGTAACAAACCAGCAAAAGATATATAATTTTTGACTAACCTTGATAAGCTTCATCAGATGACAGTCCTATAACATCAGGTTATACATACACTTATGTTTTGTTCGAAAATGTGCATATTTAGAGCTGAAATCAGTGGTTATACATTGTGCTAACGTAGCATCTTTTTCCCACAACGTCCGGATATTTTTCTGACACTCACATATTCTGACCAAATAACTATTCATAAACATTACTAAAAAATACATGTTGTATAGGAAATGATAGATACACTAGTTCTTAATGCAATCGCCGTGTTAGAATTCTAAAAATAACTTCATTACGACATGCAGTTTACGTTATGGCGAGAGCGTGCCCAAAATCTGGCCGCAAACTACTAGTTCACATGTTCGACAGATATATGAAATAGCATCATAAAATGGGTCCTACTTTTGATGATCTTCCATCAGAATGTTGTACAAGGGGTCCTTTGTCCAGAACAATCGTTGTTTGGATTTAGAATGTCCTCTTCTCCAGTCAATTAGCACGGAAAGCTAGCAAAGTGGCGCGAAGCTCTCCTTCCTGAACATACGCAGACAAAGCAACACGCCTAACGTCCCGAAAAAATTTCAATAATCTAATAAAACTATATTGAAAAAACATACTTTACGATGATATTGTCACATGTATCAAATAAAATCAAAGCCGGAGATATTAGTCGTCTATAACGACAGCTTTACAGAAGGCAATACCAGGTCACTTCTCGCGCGCTCCAGAAAACAGGAAATTGGGGTCACGTCATGCCAAGAGCTTTTATTCGACCTCAGATGATGTTATACACTCCATTTCTTCTCTCACTGCCTGTTGACATCTAGTGGAAGGCGTATGAAGTGCATGTATACTAATAAATACCAAGCACATTTATAGGCAGGCCCTAGAACAGAGCATGGATTTCAGATTTTCCACTTCCTGTCAGGAAGTTTGCTGCAAAATGAGTTCTGTTTTACTCACAGATATAATTCAAAAACGGTTTTAGAAACTAGAGAGTGTTTTCTATCCAATAGTAATAATAATATGCATATTGTACGAGCAAGAATTGAGTACGAGGCCGTTTGAAATGGGCACCTTTTATCCAGGCTACTCAATACTGCCCCTGCAGCCCAAAGAGGTTAACCCACTGTTCCTAGGGAGTCATTGAAAATAAGAACTTGTTTTTAACTATTGTTTAAAATACTCTCCCTGTCCTAAGGGTAAAAAATGACCCACCTTCGCTAAACCCCTAAAATAAAGCAGCTTAATTGATTTTTAAACTCCAAATCTATTTTGCATAAAGAAACATCTGGGTTTTACCTCTTCACATTGCAGAAAGACTGCATTTAATCAGTGGACACCTCTCGTTTCTTTTTTACAACAGACCTGTTATAATTGTTTTCTTTACCAAAGTAGAGGTTTATTATTATTATTGCTAAAGGTACTGCGTAGGTGTAAACATATTTTTTTTAGCAAGAGATAGCACTTGTATAGCCCAAGAAAGTAGCAGAAATGTGCAGAAAGTAGTTTTGAAAAAAATATTTTATTTAAGGGAAACAAGTCTTGAACTTTTTTGGCAACATAGTGATATATTCTTATATACTGTACAATGAGGAATTCAACTACAAAATACTAGTCTCCTCCCATTTTTTTAACTATTGCCCACACCCACAAGGTGTTTAACTTCTTGGAACTATAGGGGGTGCTGTTCCGCATTAGCATATTTGGGTCTCCAAATTAAACTGCCTCGTGCTAAATTCTTGATCGTACAAAATGCATATTATTGTTATTATTGGATAGAAAACACTTTCTAGTTTCTATAGCCGTTGGAATTTTGTCTCTGAGTGGTACAGAACTATATCTACAGCACTTTTCATGACAGGGGTCAGATTTCAGAAATTTTTACCCCTGATCTGGAGTCTGTTTTTAAGGCGACAGTGAATGCTATGAAGAAACCGACACTGCCTACGTCTTCCTCTGGGTGTCTGTACGTCATCACGTTTTGAATGGAGTCGATTGCACAATCACAGCCACTATAAAACAAGAAAACGTGGAAGTACCACTCTCTTTTCTTCGCGCGTCACAAGCAGGATGGACATCGGACTTGCCTCATTCCAAATCGTTGTTTAACCAGTAATATTTGTCTGGTCATGTTTTTACTCGTTATAGTTGTTAAAAACATCATAATGTAGTTAATTTGAACCGTTTTATAGCAATTTATATCCGTTTAGTGCGATTCTGAGGAATTTCTTTGTCGTGCACTTTTAAGCTTTGGGAACGTTTCGGGGTCTCGGTCGTTGTTAGTGGACATTTCGAAGGACAGAGGACATCTATCGACCAAAAGAAGTTTATAACATAGAAAGGATACATTGCCCAAGAATCTGATGGAAGAACAGCTCAAAGTAAGCAATATTTAATATGATAAATCGTTGTTCTGTCGAAATATTTTAAACGCATATTTCGCCATTTTGTTTGGTATAGCTTCACTTGGCGAACCCTGTATTGAAAAGTAAGGATAATTTTAAAAATGTAAGTCAGCGGTTGCATTAAGAACTAATTTGTCTTTCGATTCCTGTCAACCCTGTATTTTTTAGTCAAGTATATGATTAGCTTTCGATTAAACTAGATCACTCTGAAAGCTGACGTCCCTCATTTTGATGCTTGAGTTGTGACTATTTCCATTGTATAACCACGGTTTTGTATGGCTAAATATGCACATTTTCGAACAAACTGTATATGTATGTTGTAAAATGATGTTACAGGAGTGTCATCGGAAGAATTCTGAGAAGGTTAGTGAAAAAATTAATATATTTTGGCGGTGATTACGTTATAGCGCTCTTTGGCTGGAATCGATGCTCTGGTAACGTTTTCACATGTGGTATGCTAACTTATCGATTTATTGTGTTTTCGCTGTAAAACGCTTAGAAAATCTGAAATATTGTCTGGAATCACAAGATCTGGGTCTTTCCATTGCTATGCTTTGTCTATTCTTATGAAATGTTTTATGAAGAGTAAATTGGTCATACACGTTGCTCTCTATAGTAATTCTAGTCGTCTTGTGATGGTCGGTGCAATTGTAAACTGTGATTTCTACCTGAAATATGCACTTTTTTCTAACAAAACCTATCCTATACCATAAATATGTTATCAGACTGTCATCTGAAGAGGTTTTTTCTTGGTTAGTGGCTATCAATATCTTAGTTTAGCCGAATTGGTGATAGCACCTGAAGTAGTAAGAAACTGATGGAGTTAGAAAAGTGGTGTATTTTGCTAACGTGTTTAGCTAATAGATTTACATATTTTGTCTTCCCTGTAAAACATTTTAAAAATCTGAAATGGTGGCTTTATTCACAAGATCTGTATCTTTCATCTGGTGTCTTGGACTTGTGATTTAATGATATTTAGATGCTACTATCTACTTGTGAAGCTATGCTAGCTATGCTAATCAGTGTGTGGGGGGGTGGGGGGTGATCCCGGACCCGGGGTAGAGGCTCGTTAGAGGTTAAACAACAACAATAAATAAGAATAAAATAGGATAATAGATACAAAACAAAAATGCAAACAACATAAATCAATCAACTCTATTTAGCATGTAGCACAGTATGCAAGTGTGTGCATGGACTTTGCAGTTGTATTTCTCACATGTGCAGCACATAGTATTTGTTTTACAGTCCCTCTTTGGGGGCAGAATTGGAATTTCCTCCTCTTGCCTGCCCCAGCTGCAGCCTCAGGTGGATCAGGACAAGATTCAGCCCACTGAACAGCTTTCACAAGCGCTGCAGAGGCTGTTAGGAGGAACTCCCTTCTTTGAATTTGTGGGGTTACAAGTGCCTTTCCCAGCTGCTCCAGGAAAAACTTCCTCTTGTTACTCTCATCAGGCATCCAGGTACGGTTGATCTTTTTCCATATAACGAAGGCATTGTAGGGGACACATCAATGATGTTATGGAAGATGACCATGGGCCAGCGGGCAGTCATCCTCCTGCAGCTGTCAGTTCCAACCATTTTGTCCAGGTTGTCCACGCCTCCTTTGCTGTGGTTTTAGTCTAGGATGATGGCTGGCTTCCTGTCCTTTTGATCACTGATCTCAGCTGCTTTGGGCAGTTTGCTGAAGAGGACCACATTCTTGTTCCTCTTTGGTAGGTAAGAAACTAGAATGGGGGTGGGGGTGAAGGCAAACGTTGATGAGAAGGCCTCTCTCCCCCTTGTTGCGAGGAGTGCAGGGTGGAGCTCAGGCCTGTTCTTTCTAACTGCGCCAACCATGCTGATCTTCCTCTCCAGGAGCTAGTGGCTGAGTTCATAAGAGGTGAAGAAATTGTCACATGTGACATTGTGCCCCCTCAGTCCATCTGTCACATCAAGCACAACCCGCATCCCCTGGTTCTTCTCCGGGCCTCCACTGGTCGGCTTCCCCGTGTAGACTTGCATCTTCCGAGCGTAGCTGGATTGTGCGTCACAGGCCACCCATATCTTGATGCAATACTTTGCCGACTTGCTGGGCATATTCTGCCAGAAAGGACAGCGACCTTTTGACAAAGAGATTACTATCAGCAATTAGTATCAGTGTCACAGAAAACAGTCACATAAATCAATGATATTACAACAATACATAATACAATTATTTGTACACTGGTGGTGTACAGCTTTCATGGAAATATGAACAAAGGCGATGTTACACTTTTTCTAATGTTGGGGTCACTCTAGGAAAAGTAATCACATTTCAAGTAGAAAAAATTCATTTAGTGGGGTTTTCTCTACTGTTTAAAGGGATATTGTGAGATTTTGGCAATTTAGCCGTCTTTCTTTAGTTTGAAGGAAGTTTTTAAATTAACTACTGCAGCTTCAGCACAATTATTAACTCTGAGAGCAGATCCCAAAGACTTCTAGTCATTGCGCTGACGCTAGTTAGCGATCGCTGGAAAAACTACCTTCAAAGTCCTTCAAATTTCATGCAGAGACAAAATCTGACTCTGGGTTAGAAGAAAAAGGTTGTAATTGCCAAAATATTGCACTATCCCTTTATGGAGGAAATGGCATCGGTTCCAATCCAAGTGCCATTTATCAAACTCCAGGCGGTGCTATGGTCAGATGACATGAAAATAGAGCTCTTTAGTCATGAACTTCAGCGGTGGTTTTGGTGTGGAAAAACAGAAGCATGTGCAGAGAAGTACCTCATACCTACTGTAAAATATGGTTCTGCATCTTTCACGTTTATGAAGCTTTTTTGCTTCCCTGGTTCTGTGGCCCTTTTTAAGCTCAACGGCATCATAAACTTGGTACCAAGTACAAGGACATTATAGCCCCAAAAAAACTAGTTCTCTCTGCCGGGATGCTGACATTGGCTGCAAGTGGATCTTCAAGCAAGACAATAACCCCCAAGCACACATCAAAATCCACAATGAAATGGTTAAATGACCACAAAATCAATATGTTGCAATGTCCATCTCAGTCTCCGGACAGAAAGGACGCCTGTATCTTTGTAGTGACTGGGTGTATTGATACACCATCCAATGTGTAATTAATACCATTCTCAAAGGGATATTCAATGTCTGCTTTTTTTATTTTACCCATCTTTCAATAGGTGCCCTTGGTTGCAAGGCATTGGAAAACTCCCTGGTCATTGTGGTTGAATCTGTGTTTGAAATGCATTGCTCGACTGAGGGACCTTACAGATAATTATATGTGTGGGGTACAGAGATGAGGTAGTCATTCAAAAATCATGTCAAACATTATTATTGAACACAGAGTGAGTCCATGCAACTTATAATGTGACTTGATAAGAACATCTTTACTCCTGAACTTGTTAAGGTTTGACATAACAAAGAGGTTGAATACTTATTGACTCAAGACTTTTCAGCTTTTCATTTTGCTTTTATCATCAAGCTGCAAATTTAGAGTGAAAATGATTTTCCCCAAATGAGAAACTCACGCGCTGCAAATATATTCCAGTTAGGCTCTACACCCATTGTAAAGAGGATTAATGGGCTTCATTTTAACAAGTTATTTGGCCACTTTAGCTGTGATACAAACCTTATCAAAACATATGGTGCGGCAGGGTAGCCTAGTGTTAGAGTGTTGGACTAGTAACCGAAAGGTTGCAAGATTGAATCCCCGAGCTGACAAGGTACAAATCTGTCGTTCTGCCTCTGAACCCACTGTTCCTAGATCGTCATTGAAAATAAGAATTTGTTCTTAGCTGACTTGCCTAGTTAAATAAAGGTAAAATAAAACATATAGGCCTATGGGCTCAGCTACATGAGGTGTGGCACTATGATTTGAAGAAGTGGCCCAAAAAAAGGTATGTGCTGTTTCTTGAATTCCACTGGGCATCATTCACAACTGATGGGCTAATATTGTCACCCATCAGACTATTCTTGATTTAATCTTGTCTTTAAATGTACTAAATGTGTGCAATTTGTTTTGATTTAGAATGGACAATTATCATGCATCTGTCTCGAAACAGGGGCCATAATGTTTTATTCCAGCCCAGGTGAATTTAGATTTTGGCTAGATGGGGTTCATTGTATGTGCAAAGTTTTACGCTGATCCAATGAACCATTTCATTTCTGTTCAAAATGTTGTATCAACACTGCCCAAATGTGCCTAATTTGTTAATGAACATTATCTGACATATTAAACATTATCTGACTAGGCACAATTTATATTTTGGCTGCTAGATTGCAGCAGTGTATTAGCAAAGTTTTGCATTTCTATTCAAAATGTTGTATAAAGCCTACCCAAATCTGCCTAATTGGTCAATATATACATTTTCAAGTAGATAACTGTACACTCTCCTCAAACAATAGCATGGCATTTTTTCACTGTAACATCTACTGTAAATTGGACAGTGCAGTTTGATTAACAAGAAGTTAAGATTTCTGCCCGAAAAAGACATGTCTATGTCCTGGGAAATGTTCTTGTTACTTACAACCTCAGGCTAATCACATTAGCGCACGTTAGCTCAACCATCCCGCAGGAGGGACACCGATCCCGAGGTGAACTGAATTGGAGAATTTAGTATGTGTGTGTGTTTGTGTGTGTGTGCGCTCGCTCGCTCGCTCGTGCTAGTGTGAGATCCTAGACCCATTATAACCCCACCACTATTCCACTACTTGGCCCAATCTGATCCTAGACCCATTATAACCTCACCACTATTCCACTACATGACCCTATCTGATCCTAGACCCATTATAACCTCACCACTATTCCACTACATGACCCTATCTGATCCTAGACCCATTATAACCTCACCACTATTCCACTACTTTGCCCAATCTGATCCTACAGCAGGCCGGCAGTCTGGGAGAACGGGACACTATCGTTCATCACACCTTGTAACTCTTCTGCTGTAAAATCTCATAACCCAAGGAGTTCTCTGCAGCTACCACCACAACATCTATTTTCTGTGATTTGTGTTCCATTTCTGCATCACAGTTGATAACCATGGCTATGAATGCTAAGAAACCTTACTGAAACACATGTTATTCCTATCACTCTCTATTGGCCTCGGCATACTCACAGGGAGCCTCTCAGGATCCCTCTAAACTGGACCCATCTTCCTCTACGACTCTCTTCACTGCCTATGAAGGTTCCTTCAGAGAAAATGACTCAAGTAAAGGTGAAAGTCACCCAGTAAAATATTACTTGAGTAAAGGTTTAAAATTATTCGGTTTTAAATATACTGAAGTATCAACATTAAATTTAATTGATCAAATTTACTTAAGTATCAAAAGTAAAAGGATACATATTTTCAAATTCCTTACATGAAGCAAACCAGACGGCACCATTTTCTTGTTTTTTAAAATATAATTACGCATAGCCAAGGGCATACTCCAACACTCAGTCACAATTTACAAACAAAGCATTTGTATTTAGTGAGTCTGCCAGGTCAGAGGCAGCAGGGATGACCATGGACGTTCTCTTGATAAGTGGGTGAATTGGACCATTTTTCTGTCCTGCTAATCATTCAAAATGTAACGAGTACTTTTGGGTGTCAGGGAAAATGTATGGAGTAGAAAGTACATTCTTTTCTTTAGGAATGTAGTGAAGTGAAAGTTGTCAAAAATATAAATAGTAAAGTAAAGATACCCCCAAAAACGACTTAAGTAGTACTTGAAAGTATTTCTCCTTAAGTGCTTTACACCACTAACTAATGGCCCGACAACAGGATCTCTTGTTGGGTTAATGAGGCAACTAGTCACACCTGTGACAGGTCCTTTAAAAGGAGAGGTGGAAGAGGTAGACCATAACTCACAGACAACAGAGAGACACCCAGTGAATCCCTTGGAAGAGTGCAGAAGGTGAGAGTGCATCATTATTTAATCAACTATCTGCATCTCAAATGGTACCTAAATGTTATTTGCCCCTTGTCAAACGTAGTACAATATATAGTTGTGCCTTTTTGTGGAGCGGCCCCCTGAATTTAAGCGCATAGACTAATCCGTACCTTTGCAGTAAATGGGTAGTGTCTGACAATATCTGTAATGCTTCCCTTTCCCTATGTAGTTCATTGTAGGCCCTCGTCAAAGGTTGTTCACTACATAAGGAATGAGGAGCCATTTGGGAAGGATACATATTCCTGTGTGCCAGGCTAATCTATTGTATGTGGTTGAAGAAATGATACCTGAGTTTTGGCAGAAGACTAGTAGCACCGTGTTGCCCATACTCGCTTCTTGGGGTCCTCAGTACTGGGTTTAGAAAATGCTGCTTAAGTTTTGTACCTTACAGTGGGTTTCCTTAACCTCTCCTCTAGTACCCACAGCCATTCCAGATTTAAAATGCTCAACTAATCTTACACTCTTTCTCTCTCAGGAGACGATTACCATGGCGACATTGACCATCATTCTGCTTGTTAGCACAGCTTTTGCTCTGGGAGGTAAGCGTGACATACCTCACACTTACTCACCTACATTTTAATAAAAACATTTGTTGGTGTTGCTCTGTCCTACTTCACACACATGTAGGTGTTAATACGCAGGTGTGATTTGGAAATGTGTTTCTATTCATAACCGGTTCTCCATGGGACACCCTCTGAGAGGTCAGCCATTATCAACCTTGACACTGGAGAAATGAAGGTTGTGCCTTGCTGAAGGGCACATAGACGGATATATCAACTAGTCAGATCACTGATTTGAACTACTGGCCCAACTCTCAAACAGCAGGCTACCTGCCACTCCTCTAGTTCCAGAGATGTATATTGGTGTCTAGATGCGGGACTGAGGTATTCTGATATGAACGGTTTGTTTGATTATATTGTCTAGCAACTAACAAGAAATAACACTGATACAATTTCCAGTCTTAGTTTCATCAGCTCTTCTACGAAACTGGAATTTGACTCTACAGGCCTTTTAAACAAGTAGCAGAACTTCAATATTTAGACAGGAAGTACCTAGGTTTCATCTGAAATGGAACCCTATTCCGTATAAACTACTTCTGAATAGGGCACATAGTGGACCCCAAGATTCCAGAATGTATATTGTCCTGCAATGTTATGGTCACATTACAATGTATGTTACCTGTGTCCAGATGCTATGATACGACCCAAGACCCCATGTGAGGATGCTAGAGATGCCGCTTTAAATGGCTCAATTGGAGCCTACGTCCCCACGTGTGACTACAATGGCCAATACACCCCTGAGCAATGTTGGGGATCTACAGGTTAACACGGCCGCACAAAATTCTCAATTCAGTTTAATGTGACACTTCAATGTGTATATATTGTATATGCAACATGTCTTTCTGGTAGGTCACTGTTGGTGTGTGACCAGTACTGGACAGAAGGTCCCGGGTAGTGATACTCCACCAGGCACTGCTAGCAACTGCTAGCAACTGTTCCACCAAGGTGCATGTATATACATACTCATTCACTAAATGTTACTACTTTGCAGCTGATTATTGATGTTTTTTGTATAATTGTAGGTGAAAGGCGTTGGAATGAAGACGTTGAAAAGACGAACAGTTGTCTTTACTGTACTACAGGAACTGATTCGCATGGAGAAATCCTGATATTAAACTGTTGATTTACTTACTTCCTTGTTGGTGTGATATGTTGAACAATGTATCTGAACTGGTCCATTTCTGGGAAGTGGAGGAAGGAGTAGGACTGTTATGGTGACTGTATTACCACCACACCGGCAGTTACAGGACATGAAGGCAGTCAAATTCCACGTGACCATTTAGTAATTGAGCTTCTCCAAGCTCTGATGCTGCTGATGGTCATTAGTAGTCTTCTACCACACTTGCTAACTGCCTGGTACTCAGCACTCTATTGTCCCTCTAATCACTCTGACATCAAAGCAAATCTAAATCACTTCATGAGCTCATGTTGCACAACATTTCTATAACCTATGCAATTGTGTGAAAACAGCCTGATGGCTTCTATTAATAAGAGGAGGATCCCAATAGCTTCTACAGGCTAGATCTACTATAGTTACAGAACCAGTCCAAAATGAACACACCTACTCATACCAGGGTTTTATTTTCTATGTTGTAGAACAGTGAAGACAGCTATGAAATAACACCTATGGCATCATGTCTTAAACAAATCAAAAAGTAGCTACCCTTTACCTTGACAGCTTTTTACAAACTCGGCATTCTCTCAACTAGATGAGGTAGTCACCTGGAATGCATTTCAGTTAACAGGTGTGCTTGTGGAATTTCTATCCTCAATGTGTTTGAGCAGATCAGTTGTGACAAGGTAGGGGTGGTATACTAAGTCCTACATGTTAAATGTCAAGTCCATATTATGGCATGAACAGCTCAAATAAGCAAAGAGAAACAGTCCATTACTTTAAGACATGAAGGTCAGAAAATGCGGAACTTTGAACCTTCAAGTGAAGTCTCAAAAACCAAGCGCTATGATGAAACTGGCTCTCGAGGATCACCACAGGAAAGGAAGACACACTGTAGTTACCTCTACTGCAATGAGTAGACCTGTGGGAACCTGTCATTTGGTCTTAGTCCAAATTTTTGGTTTGAGGCGCCGACTAGGTGAACGGATGTTCTCCGCATGTGGTGTTCCCACCGTGAAGCATGGAGGTGTGATGGTGTGGGGCTGCTTTGTTGGTGACACTGTCAGTGATTTATTTAGAATTCAAGGCACACTTAACCAGCATGGCTACCACAGCATTTTATATTACCTTGATTACTAACCAAGTAGGCTAGTAATCAAGTTCTCATTTACAACCGTGCCCTGGCCAAGGTAAAGCAAAGCAGTGTGACAAAAACAACAGCTACACATGGGATAAACAAACATACAGTCAACACAATAGAAACATCTATGTACAGTGTGTGCAAATGAACTAAGATTAGAGAGGTAAGGCAATAAATAGGCCATTGTGGTGAAATAATTAAAATGTAATATTAACACTGGATTGATAGATGTGCAGATGATGTGCAAGTAGAGATACTGGGGTGCAAAAGAGCAACAAATAATATGGAGATGAGGTAGTTGGATGGGCTATTTACAGAGGGGCTGTGTACAGGTGCAGTGCACGGTAAGCTGCTCTGACAGCTGATCCTTAGAGCGTTGGACTTGGACCGAAAGGCTGAAAGTTCGAATCCCAAGGCTAACAAGGTAAAAATCTGTTGTTCTGCCACTGAACAAGGCAGTTAACTTCTTTGGGCTGCAAGCCCGAAGCCGGGCGCAATATGACAACAGCCACTTCAAGTGCAGGGCACGAAATTCAAAATATATTTTTTTGAAATATTTAACTTTCACACATTAACAAGACCAATACAGCATATGAAAGATAAACATCTTGTGAATCCAGCCAACATGTCCGATTTTAAAATGTTTTACAGCGAAAACACCACGTATATTTATGTTAGCTCACCACCAAATACAAAAAAGGACAGACATTTTTCACAGCACAGGTAGCATGCACAAAACCAACCTAACTAACCAAGAACCAACCAAACTAACCAAGAAACAACTTCATCAGATGACAGTCTTATAACATGTTATTCAATAAATCTATGTTTTGTTCGAAAAATGTGCATATTTGAGCTATAAATCAGTTTTACATTGCAGCTACCATCACAGCTACCGTCAGAAATAGCACCGAAGCAGCCAGAGTAATTACAGACACCAACGTCAAATACCTAAATACTCATCATAAAAGATTTCTGAAAAATACATGGTGTACAGCAAATGAAAGACAGGCATCTTGTGATTCCAGCCAATATTTCCGATTTCTTAAGTGTTTTACAGCGAAAACACAATATAGCATTATATTAGCTTACCACAATAGCCAGAAACACAAGCCATTTACCAGCAGCGAAAGTTAGCGATCGTAACAAACCAGCAAAAGATATATAATTTTTGACTAACCTTGATAAGCTTCATCAGATGACAGTCCTATAACATCAGGTTATACATACACTTATGTTTTGTTCGAAAATGTGCATATTTAGAGCTGAAATCAGTGGTTATACATTGTGCTAACGTAGCATCTTTTTCCCACAACGTCCGGATATTTTTCTGACACTCACATATTCTGACCAAATAACTATTCATAAACATTACTAAAAAATACATGTTGTATAGGAAATGATAGATACACTAGTTCTTAATGCAATCGCCGTGTTAGAATTCTAAAAATAACTTCATTACGACATGCAGTTTACGTTATGGCGAGAGCGTGCCCAAAATCTGGGCGCAAACTACTAGTTCACATGTTCGACAGATATATGAAATAGCATCATAAAATGGGTCCTACTTTTGATGATCTTCCATCAGAATGTTGTACAAGGGGTCCTTTGTCCAGAACAATCGTTGTTTGGATTTAGAATGTCCTCTTCTCCAGTCAATTAGCACGGAAAGCTAGCAAAGTGGCGCGAAGCTCTCCTTCCTGAACATACGCAGACAAAGCAACACGCCTAACGTCCCGAAAAAATTTCAATAATCTAATAAAACTATATTGAAAAAACATACTTTACGATGATATTGTCACATGTATCAAATAAAATCAAAGCCGGAGATATTAGTCGTCTATAACGACAGCTTTACAGAAGGCAATACCAGGTCACTTCTCGCGCGCTCCAGAAAACAGGAAATTGGGGTCACGTCATGCCAAGAGCTTTTATTCGACCTCAGATGATGTTATACACTCCATTTCTTCTCTCACTGCCTGTTGACATCTAGTGGAAGGCGTATGAAGTGCATGTATACTAATAAATATCAAGCACATTTATAGGCAGGCCCTAGAACAGAGCATGGATTTCAGATATTCCACTTCCTGTCAGGAAGTTTGCTGCAAAATGAGTTCTGTTTTACTCACAGATATAATTCAAAAACGGTTTTAGAAACTAGAGAGTGTTTTCTATCCAATAGTAATAATAATATGCATATTGTACGAGCAAGAATTGAGTACGAGGCCGTTTGAAATGGGCACCTTTTATCCAGGCTACTCAATACTGCCCCTGCAGCCCAAAGAGGTTAACCCACTGTTCCTAGGGAGTCATTGAAAATAAGAACTTGTTTTTAACTATTGTTTAAAATACTCTCCCTGTCCTAAGGGTAAAAAATGACCCACCTTCGCTAAACCCCTAAAATAAAGCAGCTTAATTGATTTTTAAACTCCAAATCTATTTTGCATAAAGAAACATCTGGGTTTTACCTCTTCACATTGCAGAAAGACTGCATTTAATCAGTGGACACCTCTCGTTTCTTTTTTACAACAGACCTGTTATAATTGTTTTCTTTACCAAAGTAGAGGTTTATTATTATTATTGCTAAAGGTACTGCGTAGGTGTAAACATATTTTTTTTAGCAAGAGATAGCACTTGTATAGCCTAAGAAAGTAGCAGAAATGTGCAGAAAGTAGTTTTGAAAAAAATATTTTATATAAGGGAAACAAGTCTTGAACTTTTTTGGCAACATAGTGATATATTCTTATATACTGTACAATGAGGAATTCAACTACAAAATACTAGTCTCCTCCCATTTTTTTAACTATTGCCCACACCCACAAGGTGTTTAAACAACAACAATAAATAAGAATAAAATAGGATAATAGATACAAAACAAAAATGCAAACAACATAAATCAATCAACTCTATTTAGCATGTAGCACAGTATGCAAGTGTGTGCATGGACTTTGCAGTTGTATTTCTCACATGTGCAGCACATAGTATTTGTTTTACAGTCCCTCTTTGGGGGCAGAATTGGAATTTCCTCCTCTTGCCTGCCCCAGCTGCAGCCTCAGGTGGATCAGCTTTCACAAGCGCTGCAGAGGCTGTTAGGAGGAACTCCCTTCTTTGAATTTGTGGGGTTACAAGTGCCTTTCCCAGCTGCTCCAGGAAAAACTTCCTCTTGTTACTCTCATCAGGCATCCAGGTACGGTTGATCTTGTTCCATATAACGAAGGCATTGTAGGGGACACATCAATGATGTTATGGAAGATGACCATAGGCCAGCGGCCAGTCATCCTCCTGCAGCTGTCAGTTCCAATCATTTTGTCCAGGTTGTCCACGCCTCCTTTGCTGTGGTTTTAGTCTAGGATGATGGCTGGCTTCCTGTCCTTTTGATCACTGATCTCAGCTGCTTTGGGCAGTTTGGTGAAGAGGACCACATTCTTGTTCCTCTTTGGTAGGTAAGAAACTAGAAAGGGGGTGGGGGTGAAGGCAAACGTTGATGAGAAGGCCTCTCTCCCCCTTGTTGCGAGGAGTGCAGGGTGGAGCTCAGGCCTGTTCTTTCTAACTGCGCCAACCATGCTGATCTTCCTCTCCAGGAGCTAGTGGCTGAGTTCATAAGAGGTGAAGAAATTGTCACATGTGACATTGTGCCCCCTCAGTCCATCTGTCACATCAAGCACAACCCGCATCCCCTGGTTCTTCTCCGGGCCTCCACTGGTCGGCTTCCCCGTGTAGACTTGCATCTTCCGAGCGTAGCTGGATTGTGCGTCACAGGCCACCCTTATCTTGATGCAATACTTTGCCGACTTGCTGGGCATATTCTGCCAGAAAGGACAGCGACCTTTTGACAAAGAGATTACTATCAGCAATTAGTATCAGTGTCACAGAAAACAGTCACATAAATCAATGATATTACAACAATACATAATACAATTATTTGTACACTGGTGGTGTACAGCTTTCATGGAAATATGAACAAAGGCGATGTTACACTTTTTCTAATGTTGGGGTCACTCTAGGAAAAGTAATCACATTTCAAGTAGAAAAAATTCATTTAGTGGGGTTTTCTCTACTGTTTAAAGGGATATTGTGAGATTTTGGCAATTTAGCCGTCTTTCTTTAGTTTGAAGGAAGTTTTTAAATTAACTACTGCAGCTTCAGCACAATTATTAACTCTGAGAGCAGATCCCAAAGACTTCTAGTCATTGCGCTGACGCTAGTTAGCGATCGCTGGAAAAACTACCTTCAAAGTCCTTCATATTTCATGCAGAGACAAAATCTGACTCTGGGTTAGAAGAAAAAGGTTGTAATTGCCAAAATATTGCACTATCCCTTTAAGGAGGAAATGGCATCGGTTCCAATCCAAGTGCCATTTATCAAACTCCAGGCGGTGCTATGGTCAGATGACATGAAAATAGAGCTCTTTAGTCATGAACTTCAGCGGTGGTTTTGGTGTGGAAAAACAGAAGCATGTGCAGAGAAGTACCTCATACCTACAGTAAAATATGGTTCTGCATCTTTCACGTTTATGAAGCTTTTTTGCTTCCCTGGTTCTGTGGCCCTTTTTAAGCTCAACGGCATCATAAACTTGGTACCAAGTACAAGGACATTATAGCCCCAAAAAAACTAGTTCTCTCTGCCGGGATGCTGACATTGGCTGGAAGTGGATCTTCAAGCAAGACAATAACCCCCAAGCACACATCAAAATCCACAATGAAATGGTTAAATGACCACAAAATCAATATGTTGCAATGTCCATCTCAGTCTCCGGACAGAAAGGACGCCTGTATCTTTGTAGTGACTGGGTGTATTGATACACCATCCAATGTGTAATTAATACCATTCTCAAAGGGATATTCAATGTCTGCTTTTTTTTATTTTACCCATCTTTCAATAGGTGCCCTTGGTTGCAAGGCATTGGAAAACTCCCTGGTCATTGTGGTTGAATCTGTGTTTGAAATGCATTGCTCGACTGAGGGACCTTACAGATAATTATATGTGTGGGGTACAGAGATGAGGTAGTCATTCAAAAATCATGTCAAACATTATTATTGAACACAGAGTGAGTCCATGCAACTTATAATGTGACTTGATAAGAACATCTTTACTCCTGAACTTGTTTAGGTTTGACATAACAAAGAGGTTGAATACTTATTGACTCAAGACTTTTCAGCTTTTCATTTTGCTTTTATCATCAAGCTGCAAATTTAGAGTGAAAATGATTTTCCCCAAATGAGAAACTCACGCGCTGTAAATATATTCCAGTTAGGCTCTACACCCATTGTAAAGAGGATTAATGGGCTTCATTTTAACAAGTTATTTGGCCACTTTAGTTGTGATACAAACCTTATCAAAACATATGGTGCGGCAGGGTAGCCTAGTGTTAGAGTGTTGGACTAGTAACCGAAAGGTTGCAAGATTGAATCCCCGAGCTGACAAGGTACAAATCTGTCGTTCTGCCTCTGAACCCACTGTTCCTAGATCGTCATTGAAAATAAGAATTTGTTCTTAGCTGACTTACCTAGTTAAATAAAGGTAAAATAAAACATATAGGCCTATGGGCTCAGCTACATGAGGTGTGGCACTATGATTTGAAAAAGTGGCCCAAAAAAAGGTATGTGCTGTTTCTTGAATTCCACTGGGCATCATTCACAACTGATGGGCTAATATTGTCACCCATCAGACTATTCTTGATTTAATCTTGTCTTTAAATGTACTAAATGTGTGCAATTTGTTTTGATTTAGAATGGACAATTATCATGCATCTGTCTCGAAACAGGGGCCATAATGTTTTATTCCAGCCCAGGTGAATTTAGATTTTGGCTAGATGGGGTTCATTGTATGTGCAAAGTTTTACGCTGATCCAATGAACCATTTCATTTCTGTTCAAAATGTTGTATCAACACTGCCCAAATGTGCCTAATTTGTTAATGAACATTATCTGACTTATTAAACATTATCTGACTAGGCACAATTTATATTTTGGCTGCTAGATTGCAGCAGTGTATTAGCAAAGTTTTGCATTTCTATTCAAAATGTTGTATAAAGCCTACCCAAATGTGCCTAATTGGTCAATATATACATTTTCAAGTAGATAACTGTACACTCTCCTCAAACAATAGCATGGCATTTTTTCACTGTAACATCTACTGTAAATTGGACAGTGCAGTTTGATTAACAAGAAGTTAAGATTTCTGCCCGAAAAAGACATGTCTATGTCCTGGGAAATGTTCTTGTTACTTACAACCTCAGGCTAATCACATTAGCGCACGTTAGCTCAACCATCCCGCAGGAGGGACACCGATCCCGAGGTGAACTGAATTGGAGAATTTAGTATGTGTGTGTGTTTGTGTGTGTGTGCGCTCGCTCGCTCGCTCGTGCTAGTGTGAGATCCTAGACCCATTATAACCCCACCACTATTCCACTACTTGGCCCAATCTGATCCTAGACCCATTATAACCTCACCACTATTCCACTACATGACCCTATCTGATCCTAGACCCATTATAACCTCACCACTATTCCACTACTTTGCCCAATCTGATCCTACAGCAGGCCGGCAGCCTGGGAGAACGGGACACTATCGTTCATCACACCTTGTAACTCTTCTGCTGTAAAATCTCATAACCCAAGGAGTTCTCTGCAGCTACCACCACAACATCTATTTTCTGTGATTTGTGTTCCATTTCTGCATCACAGTTGATAACCATGGCTATGAATGCTAAGAAACCTTACTGAAACACATGTTATTCCTATCACTCTCTATTGGCCTCGGCATACTCACAGGGAGCCTCTCAGGATCCCTCTAAACTGGACCCATCTTCCTCTACGACTCTCTTCACTGCCTATGAAGGTTCCTTCAGAGAAAATGACTCAAGTAAAGGTGAAAGTCACCCAGTAAAATATTACTTGAGTAAAGGTTTAAAATTATTCGGTTTTAAATATACTGAAGTATCAACATTAAATTGAATTGATCAAATTTACTTAAGTATCAAAAGTAAAAGGATACATATTTTCAAATTCCTTACATGAAGCAAACCAGACGGCACCATTTTCTTGTTTTTTAAAATATAATTACGCATAGCCAAGGGCATACTCCAACACTCAGTCACAATTTACAAACAAAGCATTTGTATTTAGTGAGTCTGCCAGGTCAGAGGCAGCAGGGATGACCATGGACGTTCTCTTGATAAGTGGGTGAATTGGACCATTTTTCTGTCCTGCTAATCATTCAAAATGTAACGAGTACTTTTGGGTGTCAGGGAAAATGTATGGAGTAGAAAGTACATTCTTTTCTTTAGGAATGTAGTGAAGTGAAAGTTGTCAAAAATATAAATAGTAAAGTAAAGATACCCCCAAAAACGACTTAAGTAGTACTTGAGGGTATTTCTCCTTAAGTGCTTTACACCACTAACTAATGGCCCGACAACAGGATCTCTTGTTGGGTTAATGAGGCAACTAGTCACACCTGTGACAGTTCCTTTAAAAGGAGAGGTGGAAGAGGTAGACCATAACTCACAGACAACAGAGAGACACCCAGTGAATCCCTTGGAAGAGTGCAGAAGGTGAGAGTGCATCATTATTTAATCAACTATCTGCATCTCAAATGGTACCTAAATGTTATTTGCCCCTTGTCAAACGTAGTACAATATATAGTTGTGCCTTTTTGTGGAGCGGCCCCCTGAATTTAAGCGCATAGACTAATCCGTACCTTTGCAGTAAATGGGTAGTGTCTGACAATATCTGTAATGCTTCCCTTTCCCTATGTAGTTCATTGTAGGCCCTCGTCAAAGGTTGTTCACTACATAAGGAATGAGGAGCCATTTGGGAAGGATACATATTCCTGTGTGCCAGGCTAATCTATTGTATGTGGTTGAAGAAATGATACCTGAGTTTTGGCAGAAGACTAGTAGCACCGTGTTGCCCATACTCGCTTCTTGGGGTCCTCAGTACTGGGTTTAGAAAATGCTGCTTAAGTTTTGTACCTTACAGTGGGTTTCCTTAACCTCTCCTCTAGTACCCACAGCCATTCCAGATTTAAAATGCTCAACTAATCTTACACTCTTTCTCTCTCAGGAGACGATTACCATGGCGACATTGACCATCATTCTGCTTGTCAGCACAGCTTTTGCTCTGGGAGGTAAGCGTGACATACCTCACACTTACTCACCTACATTTTAATAAAAACATTTGTTGGTGTTGCTCTGTCCTACTTCACACACATGTAGGTGTTAATACGCAGGTGTGATTTGGAAATGTGTTTCTATTCATAACCGGTTCTCCATGGGACACCCTCTGAGAGGTCAGCCATTATCAACCTTGACACTGGAGAAATGAAGGTTGTGCCTTGCTGAAGGGCACATAGACGGATATATCAACTAGTCAGCTCACTGATTTGAACTACTGGCCCAACTCTCAAACAGCAGGCTACCTGCCACTCCTCTAGTTCCAGAGATGTATATTGGTGTCTAGATGCGGGACTGAGGTATTCTGATATGAACGGTTTGTTTGATTATATTGTCTAGCAACTAACAGGAAATAACACTGATACAATTTCCAGTCTTAGTTTCATCAGCTCTTCTACGAAACTGGAATTTGACTCTACAGGCCTTTTAAACAAGTAGCAGAACTTCAATATTTAGACAGGAAGTACCTAGGTTGCATCTGAAATGGAACCCTATTCCGTATAAACTACTTCTGAATAGGGCACATAGTGGACGCACCCCAAGATTCCAGAATGTATGTCCAGAAATGTATATTGTCCTGCAATGTTATGGTCACATTACAATGTATGTTACCTGTGTCCAGATGCTAGGATACGACCCAAGACCCCATGTGAGGATGCTAGAGATGCCGCTTTAAATGGCTCAATTGGAGCCTACGTCCCCACGTGTGACTACAATGGCCAATACACCCCTGAGCAATGTTGGGGATCTACAGGTTAACACGGCCGCACAAAATTCTCAATTCAGTTTAATGTGACACTTCAATGTGTATATATTGTATATGCAACATGTCTTTCTGGTAGGTCACTGTTGGTGTGTGACCAGTACTGGACAGAAGGTCCCGGGTAGTGATACTCCACCAGGCACTGCTAGCAACTGCTAGCAACTGTTCCACCAAGGTGCATGTATATACATACTCATTCACTAAATGTTACTACTTTGCAGCTGATTATTGATGTTTTTTGTATAATTGTAGGTGAAAGGCGTTGGAATGAAGACGTTGAAAAGACGAACAGTTGTCTTTACTGTACTACAGGAACTGATTTGCATGGAGAAATCCTGATATTAAACTGTTGATTTACTTACTTCCTTGTTGGTGTGATATGTTGAACAATGTATCTGAACTGGTCCATTTCTGGGAAGTGGAGGAAGGAGTAGGACTGTTATGGTGACTGTATTACCACCACACCGGCAGTTACAGGACATGAAGGCAGTCAAATTCCACGTGACCATTTAGTAATTGAGCTTCTCCAAGCTCTGATGCTGCTGATGGTCATTAGTAGTCTTCTACCACACTTGCTAACTGCCTGGTACTCAGCACTCTATTGTCCCTCTAATCACTCTGACATCAAAGCAAATCTAAATCACTTCATGAGCTCATGTTGCACAACATTTCTATAACCTATGCAATTGTGTGAAAACAGCCTGATGGCTTCTATTAAAAAGAGGAGGATCCCAATAGCTTCTACAGGCTAGATCTACTATAGTTACAGAACCAGTCCAAAATGAACACACCTACTCATACCAGGGTTTTATTTTCTATGTTGTAGAACAGTGAAGACAGCTATGAAATAACACCTATGGCATCATGTCTTAAACAAATCAAAAAGTAGCTACCCTTTACCTTGACAGCTTTTTACAAACTCGGCATTCTCTCAACTAGATGAGGTAGTCACCTGGAATGCATTTCAGTTAACAGGTGTGCTTGTGGAATTTCTATCCTCAATGTGTTTGAGCAGATCAGTTGTGACAAGGTAGGGGTGGTATACTAAGTCCTACATGTTAAATGTCAAGTCCATATTATGGCATGAACAGCTCAAATAAGCAAAGAGAAACAGTCCATTACTTTAAGCCATGAAGGTCAGAAAATGCGGAACTTTGAACCTTCAAGTGAAGTCTCAAAAACCAAGCGCTATGATGAAACTGGCTCTCGAGGATCACCACAGGAAAGGAAGACACACTGTAGTTACCTCTACTGCAATGAGTAGACCTGTGGGAACCTGTCATTTGGTCTTAGTCCAAATTTTTGGTTTGAGGCGCCGACTAGGTGAACGGATGTTCTCCGCATGTGGTGTTCCCACCGTGAAGCATGGAGGTGTGATGGTGTGGGGCTGCTTTGTTGGTGACACTGTCAGTGATTTATTTAGAATTCAAGGCACACTTAACCAGCATGGCTACCACAGCATTTTATATTACCTTGTTACTGGCTTACTTGGTTAAATCAAGTTCTCATTTACAACCGTGCCCTGGCCAAGGTAAAGCAAAGCAGTGTGACAAAAACAACAGCTACACATGGGATAAACAAACATACAGTCAACACAATAGAAACATCTATGTACAGTGTGTGCAAATGAACTAAGATTAGAGAGGTAAGGCAATAAATAGGCCATTGTGGTGAAATAATTAAAATGTAATATTAACACTGGATTGATAGATGTGCAGATGATGTGCAAGTAGAGATACTGGGGTGCAAAAGAGCAACAAATAATATGGAGATGAGGTAGTTGGATGGGCTATTTACAGAGGGGCTGTGTACAGGTGCAGTGCACGGTAAGCTGCTCTGACAGCTGATCCTTAGAGCGTTGGACTTGGACCGAAAGGCTGAAAGTTCGAATCCCAAGGCTAACAAGGTAAAAATCTGTTGTTCTGCCACTGAACAAGGCAGTTAACTTCTTTGGGCTGCAAGCCCGAAGCCGGGCGCAATATGACAACAGCCACTTCAAGTGCAGGGCACGAAATTCAAAATATATTTTTTTGAAATATTTAACTTTCACACATTAACAAGACCAATACAGCATATGAAAGATAAACATCTTGTGAATCCAGCCAACATGTCCGATTTTAAAATGTTTTACAGCGAAAACACCACGTATATTTATGTTAGCTCACCACCAAATACAAAAAAGGACAGACATTTTTCACAGCACAGGTAGCATGCACAAAACCAACCTAACTAACCAAGAACCAACCAAACTAACCAAGAAACAACTTCATCAGATGACAGTCTTATAACATGTTATTCAATAAATCTATGTTTTGTTCGAAAAATGTGCATATTTGAGCTATAAATCAGTTTTACATTGCAGCTACCATCACAGCTACCGTCAGAAATAGCACCGAAGCAGCCAGAGTAATTACAGACACCAACGTCAAATACCTAAATACTCATCATAAAAGATTTCTGAAAAATACATGGTGTACAGCAAATGAAAGACAGGCATCTTGTGATTCCAGCCAATATTTCCGATTTCTTAAGTGTTTTACAGCGAAAACACAATATAGCATTATATTAGCTTACCACAATAGCCAGAAACACAAGCCATTTACCAGCAGCGAAAGTTAGCGATCGTAACAAACCAGCAAAAGATATATAATTTTTGACTAACCTTGATAAGCTTCATCAGATGACAGTCCTATAACATCAGGTTATACATACACTTATGTTTTGTTCGAAAATGTGCATATTTAGAGCTGAAATCAGTGGTTATACATTGTGCTAACGTAGCATCTTTTTCCCACAACGTCCGGATATTTTTCTGACACTCACATATTCTGACCAAATAACTATTCATAAACATTACTAAAAAATACATGTTGTATAGGAAATGATAGATACACTAGTTCTTAATGCAATCGCCGTGTTAGAATTCTAAAAATAACTTCATTACGACATGCAGTTTACGTTATGGCGAGAGCGTGCCCAAAATCTGGGCGCAAACTACTAGTTCACATGTTCGACAGATATATGAAATAGCATCATAAAATGGGTCCTACTTTTGATGATCTTCCATCAGAATGTTGTACAAGGGGTCCTTTGTCCAGAACAATCGTTGTTTGGATTTAGAATGTCCTCTTCTCCAGTCAATTAGCACGGAAAGCTAGCAAAGTGGCGCGAAGCTCTCCTTCCTGAACATACGCAGACAAAGCAACACGCCTAACGTCCCGAAAAAATTTCAATAATCTAATAAAACTATATTGAAAAAACATACTTTACGATGATATTGTCACATGTATCAAATAAAATCAAAGCCGGAGATATTAGTCGTCTATAACGACAGCTTTACAGAAGGCAATACCAGGTCACTTCTCGCGCGCTCCAGAAAACAGGAAATTGGGGTCACGTCATGCCAAGAGCTTTTATTCGACCTCAGATGATGTTATACACTCCATTTCTTCTCTCACTGCCTGTTGACATCTAGTGGAAGGCGTATGAAGTGCATGTATACTAATAAATATCAAGCACATTTATAGGCAGGCCCTAGAACAGAGCATGGATTTCAGATATTCCACTTCCTGTCAGGAAGTTTGCTGCAAAATGAGTTCTGTTTTACTCACAGATATAATTCAAAAACGGTTTTAGAAACTAGAGAGTGTTTTCTATCCAATAGTAATAATAATATGCATATTGTACGAGCAAGAATTGAGTACGAGGCCGTTTGAAATGGGCACCTTTTATCCAGGCTACTCAATACTGCCCCTGCAGCCCAAAGAGGTTAACCCACTGTTCCTAGGGAGTCATTGAAAATAAGAACTTGTTTTTAACTATTGTTTAAAATACTCTCCCTGTCCTAAGGGTAAAAAATGACCCACCTTCGCTAAACCCCTAAAATAAAGCAGCTTAATTGATTTTTAAACTCCAAATCTATTTTGCATAAAGAAACATCTGGGTTTTACCTCTTCACATTGCAGAAAGACTGCATTTAATCAGTGGACACCTCTCGTTTCTTTTTTACAACAGACCTGTTATAATTGTTTTCTTTACCAAAGTAGAGGTTTATTATTATTATTGCTAAAGGTACTGCGTAGGTGTAAACATATTTTTTTTAGCAAGAGATAGCACTTGTATAGCCTAAGAAAGTAGCAGAAATGTGCAGAAAGTAGTTTTGAAAAAAATATTTTATATAAGGGAAACAAGTCTTGAACTTTTTTGGCAACATAGTGATATATTCTTATATACTGTACAATGAGGAATTCAACTACAAAATACTAGTCTCCTCCCATTTTTTTAACTATTGCCCACACCCACAAGGTGTTTAAACAACAACAATAAATAAGAATAAAATAGGATAATAGATACAAAACAAAAATGCAAACAACATAAATCAATCAACTCTATTTAGCATGTAGCACAGTATGCAAGTGTGTGCATGGACTTTGCAGTTGTATTTCTCACATGTGCAGCACATAGTATTTGTTTTACAGTCCCTCTTTGGGGGCAGAATTGGAATTTCCTCCTCTTGCCTGCCCCAGCTGCAGCCTCAGGTGGATCAGCTTTCACAAGCGCTGCAGAGGCTGTTAGGAGGAACTCCCTTCTTTGAATTTGTGGGGTTACAAGTGCCTTTCCCAGCTGCTCCAGGAAAAACTTCCTCTTGTTACTCTCATCAGGCATCCAGGTACGGTTGATCTTGTTCCATATAACGAAGGCATTGTAGGGGACACATCAATGATGTTATGGAAGATGACCATAGGCCAGCGGCCAGTCATCCTCCTGCAGCTGTCAGTTCCAATCATTTTGTCCAGGTTGTCCACGCCTCCTTTGCTGTGGTTTTAGTCTAGGATGATGGCTGGCTTCCTGTCCTTTTGATCACTGATCTCAGCTGCTTTGGGCAGTTTGGTGAAGAGGACCACATTCTTGTTCCTCTTTGGTAGGTAAGAAACTAGAAAGGGGGTGGGGGTGAAGGCAAACGTTGATGAGAAGGCCTCTCTCCCCCTTGTTGCGAGGAGTGCAGGGTGGAGCTCAGGCCTGTTCTTTCTAACTGCGCCAACCATGCTGATCTTCCTCTCCAGGAGCTAGTGGCTGAGTTCATAAGAGGTGAAGAAATTGTCACATGTGACATTGTGCCCCCTCAGTCCATCTGTCACATCAAGCACAACCCGCATCCCCTGGTTCTTCTCCGGGCCTCCACTGGTCGGCTTCCCCGTGTAGACTTGCATCTTCCGAGCGTAGCTGGATTGTGCGTCACAGGCCACCCTTATCTTGATGCAATACTTTGCCGACTTGCTGGGCATATTCTGCCAGAAAGGACAGCGACCTTTTGACAAAGAGATTACTATCAGCAATTAGTATCAGTGTCACAGAAAACAGTCACATAAATCAATGATATTACAACAATACATAATACAATTATTTGTACACTGGTGGTGTACAGCTTTCATGGAAATATGAACAAAGGCGATGTTACACTTTTTCTAATGTTGGGGTCACTCTAGGAAAAGTAATCACATTTCAAGTAGAAAAAATTCATTTAGTGGGGTTTTCTCTACTGTTTAAAGGGATATTGTGAGATTTTGGCAATTTAGCCGTCTTTCTTTAGTTTGAAGGAAGTTTTTAAATTAACTACTGCAGCTTCAGCACAATTATTAACTCTGAGAGCAGATCCCAAAGACTTCTAGTCATTGCGCTGACGCTAGTTAGCGATCGCTGGAAAAACTACCTTCAAAGTCCTTCATATTTCATGCAGAGACAAAATCTGACTCTGGGTTAGAAGAAAAAGGTTGTAATTGCCAAAATATTGCACTATCCCTTTAAGGAGGAAATGGCATCGGTTCCAATCCAAGTGCCATTTATCAAACTCCAGGCGGTGCTATGGTCAGATGACATGAAAATAGAGCTCTTTAGTCATGAACTTCAGCGGTGGTTTTGGTGTGGAAAAACAGAAGCATGTGCAGAGAAGTACCTCATACCTACAGTAAAATATGGTTCTGCATCTTTCACGTTTATGAAGCTTTTTTGCTTCCCTGGTTCTGTGGCCCTTTTTAAGCTCAACGGCATCATAAACTTGGTACCAAGTACAAGGACATTATAGCCCCAAAAAAACTAGTTCTCTCTGCCGGGATGCTGACATTGGCTGGAAGTGGATCTTCAAGCAAGACAATAACCCCCAAGCACACATCAAAATCCACAATGAAATGGTTAAATGACCACAAAATCAATATGTTGCAATGTCCATCTCAGTCTCCGGACAGAAAGGACGCCTGTATCTTTGTAGTGACTGGGTGTATTGATACACCATCCAATGTGTAATTAATACCATTCTCAAAGGGATATTCAATGTCTGCTTTTTTTTATTTTACCCATCTTTCAATAGGTGCCCTTGGTTGCAAGGCATTGGAAAACTCCCTGGTCATTGTGGTTGAATCTGTGTTTGAAATGCATTGCTCGACTGAGGGACCTTACAGATAATTATATGTGTGGGGTACAGAGATGAGGTAGTCATTCAAAAATCATGTCAAACATTATTATTGAACACAGAGTGAGTCCATGCAACTTATAATGTGACTTGATAAGAACATCTTTACTCCTGAACTTGTTTAGGTTTGACATAACAAAGAGGTTGAATACTTATTGACTCAAGACTTTTCAGCTTTTCATTTTGCTTTTATCATCAAGCTGCAAATTTAGAGTGAAAATGATTTTCCCCAAATGAGAAACTCACGCGCTGTAAATATATTCCAGTTAGGCTCTACACCCATTGTAAAGAGGATTAATGGGCTTCATTTTAACAAGTTATTTGGCCACTTTAGTTGTGATACAAACCTTATCAAAACATATGGTGCGGCAGGGTAGCCTAGTGTTAGAGTGTTGGACTAGTAACCGAAAGGTTGCAAGATTGAATCCCCGAGCTGACAAGGTACAAATCTGTCGTTCTGCCTCTGAACCCACTGTTCCTAGATCGTCATTGAAAATAAGAATTTGTTCTTAGCTGACTTACCTAGTTAAATAAAGGTAAAATAAAACATATAGGCCTATGGGCTCAGCTACATGAGGTGTGGCACTATGATTTGAAAAAGTGGCCCAAAAAAAGGTATGTGCTGTTTCTTGAATTCCACTGGGCATCATTCACAACTGATGGGCTAATATTGTCACCCATCAGACTATTCTTGATTTAATCTTGTCTTTAAATGTACTAAATGTGTGCAATTTGTTTTGATTTAGAATGGACAATTATCATGCATCTGTCTCGAAACAGGGGCCATAATGTTTTATTCCAGCCCAGGTGAATTTAGATTTTGGCTAGATGGGGTTCATTGTATGTGCAAAGTTTTACGCTGATCCAATGAACCATTTCATTTCTGTTCAAAATGTTGTATCAACACTGCCCAAATGTGCCTAATTTGTTAATGAACATTATCTGACTTATTAAACATTATCTGACTAGGCACAATTTATATTTTGGCTGCTAGATTGCAGCAGTGTATTAGCAAAGTTTTGCATTTCTATTCAAAATGTTGTATAAAGCCTACCCAAATGTGCCTAATTGGTCAATATATACATTTTCAAGTAGATAACTGTACACTCTCCTCAAACAATAGCATGGCATTTTTTCACTGTAACATCTACTGTAAATTGGACAGTGCAGTTTGATTAACAAGAAGTTAAGATTTCTGCCCGAAAAAGACATGTCTATGTCCTGGGAAATGTTCTTGTTACTTACAACCTCAGGCTAATCACATTAGCGCACGTTAGCTCAACCATCCCGCAGGAGGGACACCGATCCCGAGGTGAACTGAATTGGAGAATTTAGTATGTGTGTGTGTTTGTGTGTGTGTGCGCTCGCTCGCTCGCTCGTGCTAGTGTGAGATCCTAGACCCATTATAACCCCACCACTATTCCACTACTTGGCCCAATCTGATCCTAGACCCATTATAACCTCACCACTATTCCACTACATGACCCTATCTGATCCTAGACCCATTATAACCTCACCACTATTCCACTACTTTGCCCAATCTGATCCTACAGCAGGCCGGCAGCCTGGGAGAACGGGACACTATCGTTCATCACACCTTGTAACTCTTCTGCTGTAAAATCTCATAACCCAAGGAGTTCTCTGCAGCTACCACCACAACATCTATTTTCTGTGATTTGTGTTCCATTTCTGCATCACAGTTGATAACCATGGCTATGAATGCTAAGAAACCTTACTGAAACACATGTTATTCCTATCACTCTCTATTGGCCTCGGCATACTCACAGGGAGCCTCTCAGGATCCCTCTAAACTGGACCCATCTTCCTCTACGACTCTCTTCACTGCCTATGAAGGTTCCTTCAGAGAAAATGACTCAAGTAAAGGTGAAAGTCACCCAGTAAAATATTACTTGAGTAAAGGTTTAAAATTATTCGGTTTTAAATATACTGAAGTATCAACATTAAATTGAATTGATCAAATTTACTTAAGTATCAAAAGTAAAAGGATACATATTTTCAAATTCCTTACATGAAGCAAACCAGACGGCACCATTTTCTTGTTTTTTAAAATATAATTACGCATAGCCAAGGGCATACTCCAACACTCAGTCACAATTTACAAACAAAGCATTTGTATTTAGTGAGTCTGCCAGGTCAGAGGCAGCAGGGATGACCATGGACGTTCTCTTGATAAGTGGGTGAATTGGACCATTTTTCTGTCCTGCTAATCATTCAAAATGTAACGAGTACTTTTGGGTGTCAGGGAAAATGTATGGAGTAGAAAGTACATTCTTTTCTTTAGGAATGTAGTGAAGTGAAAGTTGTCAAAAATATAAATAGTAAAGTAAAGATACCCCCAAAAACGACTTAAGTAGTACTTGAGGGTATTTCTCCTTAAGTGCTTTACACCACTAACTAATGGCCCGACAACAGGATCTCTTGTTGGGTTAATGAGGCAACTAGTCACACCTGTGACAGTTCCTTTAAAAGGAGAGGTGGAAGAGGTAGACCATAACTCACAGACAACAGAGAGACACCCAGTGAATCCCTTGGAAGAGTGCAGAAGGTGAGAGTGCATCATTATTTAATCAACTATCTGCATCTCAAATGGTACCTAAATGTTATTTGCCCCTTGTCAAACGTAGTACAATATATAGTTGTGCCTTTTTGTGGAGCGGCCCCCTGAATTTAAGCGCATAGACTAATCCGTACCTTTGCAGTAAATGGGTAGTGTCTGACAATATCTGTAATGCTTCCCTTTCCCTATGTAGTTCATTGTAGGCCCTCGTCAAAGGTTGTTCACTACATAAGGAATGAGGAGCCATTTGGGAAGGATACATATTCCTGTGTGCCAGGCTAATCTATTGTATGTGGTTGAAGAAATGATACCTGAGTTTTGGCAGAAGACTAGTAGCACCGTGTTGCCCATACTCGCTTCTTGGGGTCCTCAGTACTGGGTTTAGAAAATGCTGCTTAAGTTTTGTACCTTACAGTGGGTTTCCTTAACCTCTCCTCTAGTACCCACAGCCATTCCAGATTTAAAATGCTCAACTAATCTTACACTCTTTCTCTCTCAGGAGACGATTACCATGGCGACATTGACCATCATTCTGCTTGTCAGCACAGCTTTTGCTCTGGGAGGTAAGCGTGACATACCTCACACTTACTCACCTACATTTTAATAAAAACATTTGTTGGTGTTGCTCTGTCCTACTTCACACACATGTAGGTGTTAATACGCAGGTGTGATTTGGAAATGTGTTTCTATTCATAACCGGTTCTCCATGGGACACCCTCTGAGAGGTCAGCCATTATCAACCTTGACACTGGAGAAATGAAGGTTGTGCCTTGCTGAAGGGCACATAGACGGATATATCAACTAGTCAGCTCACTGATTTGAACTACTGGCCCAACTCTCAAACAGCAGGCTACCTGCCACTCCTCTAGTTCCAGAGATGTATATTGGTGTCTAGATGCGGGACTGAGGTATTCTGATATGAACGGTTTGTTTGATTATATTGTCTAGCAACTAACAGGAAATAACACTGATACAATTTCCAGTCTTAGTTTCATCAGCTCTTCTACGAAACTGGAATTTGACTCTACAGGCCTTTTAAACAAGTAGCAGAACTTCAATATTTAGACAGGAAGTACCTAGGTTGCATCTGAAATGGAACCCTATTCCGTATAAACTACTTCTGAATAGGGCACATAGTGGACGCACCCCAAGATTCCAGAATGTATGTCCAGAAATGTATATTGTCCTGCAATGTTATGGTCACATTACAATGTATGTTACCTGTGTCCAGATGCTAGGATACGACCCAAGACCCCATGTGAGGATGCTAGAGATGCCGCTTTAAATGGCTCAATTGGAGCCTACGTCCCCACGTGTGACTACAATGGCCAATACACCCCTGAGCAATGTTGGGGATCTACAGGTTAACACGGCCGCACAAAATTCTCAATTCAGTTTAATGTGACACTTCAATGTGTATATATTGTATATGCAACATGTCTTTCTGGTAGGTCACTGTTGGTGTGTGACCAGTACTGGACAGAAGGTCCCGGGTAGTGATACTCCACCAGGCACTGCTAGCAACTGCTAGCAACTGTTCCACCAAGGTGCATGTATATACATACTCATTCACTAAATGTTACTACTTTGCAGCTGATTATTGATGTTTTTTGTATAATTGTAGGTGAAAGGCGTTGGAATGAAGACGTTGAAAAGACGAACAGTTGTCTTTACTGTACTACAGGAACTGATTTGCATGGAGAAATCCTGATATTAAACTGTTGATTTACTTACTTCCTTGTTGGTGTGATATGTTGAACAATGTATCTGAACTGGTCCATTTCTGGGAAGTGGAGGAAGGAGTAGGACTGTTATGGTGACTGTATTACCACCACACCGGCAGTTACAGGACATGAAGGCAGTCAAATTCCACGTGACCATTTAGTAATTGAGCTTCTCCAAGCTCTGATGCTGCTGATGGTCATTAGTAGTCTTCTACCACACTTGCTAACTGCCTGGTACTCAGCACTCTATTGTCCCTCTAATCACTCTGACATCAAAGCAAATCTAAATCACTTCATGAGCTCATGTTGCACAACATTTCTATAACCTATGCAATTGTGTGAAAACAGCCTGATGGCTTCTATTAAAAAGAGGAGGATCCCAATAGCTTCTACAGGCTAGATCTACTATAGTTACAGAACCAGTCCAAAATGAACACACCTACTCATACCAGGGTTTTATTTTCTATGTTGTAGAACAGTGAAGACAGCTATGAAATAACACCTATGGCATCATGTCTTAAACAAATCAAAAAGTAGCTACCCTTTACCTTGACAGCTTTTTACAAACTCGGCATTCTCTCAACTAGATGAGGTAGTCACCTGGAATGCATTTCAGTTAACAGGTGTGCTTGTGGAATTTCTATCCTCAATGTGTTTGAGCAGATCAGTTGTGACAAGGTAGGGGTGGTATACTAAGTCCTACATGTTAAATGTCAAGTCCATATTATGGCATGAACAGCTCAAATAAGCAAAGAGAAACAGTCCATTACTTTAAGCCATGAAGGTCAGAAAATGCGGAACTTTGAACCTTCAAGTGAAGTCTCAAAAACCAAGCGCTATGATGAAACTGGCTCTCGAGGATCACCACAGGAAAGGAAGACACACTGTAGTTACCTCTACTGCAATGAGTAGACCTGTGGGAACCTGTCATTTGGTCTTAGTCCAAATTTTTGGTTTGAGGCGCCGACTAGGTGAACGGATGTTCTCCGCATGTGGTGTTCCCACCGTGAAGCATGGAGGTGTGATGGTGTGGGGCTGCTTTGTTGGTGACACTGTCAGTGATTTATTTAGAATTCAAGGCACACTTAACCAGCATGGCTACCACAGCATTTTATATTACCTTGTTACTGGCTTACTTGGTTAAATCAAGTTCTCATTTACAACCGTGCCCTGGCCAAGGTAAAGCAAAGCAGTGTGACAAAAACAACAGCTACACATGGGATAAACAAACATACAGTCAACACAATAGAAACATCTATGTACAGTGTGTGCAAATGAACTAAGATTAGAGAGGTAAGGCAATAAATAGGCCATTGTGGTGAAATAATTAAAATGTAATATTAACACTGGATTGATAGATGTGCAGATGATGTGCAAGTAGAGATACTGGGGTGCAAAAGAGCAACAAATAATATGGAGATGAGGTAGTTGGATGGGCTATTTACAGAGGGGCTGTGTACAGGTGCAGTGCACGGTAAGCTGCTCTGACAGCTGATCCTTAGAGCGTTGGACTTGGACCGAAAGGCTGAAAGTTCGAATCCCAAGGCTAACAAGGTAAAAATCTGTTGTTCTGCCACTGAACAAGGCAGTTAACTTCTTTGGGCTGCAAGCCCGAAGCCGGGCGCAATATGACAACAGCCACTTCAAGTGCAGGGCACGAAATTCAAAATATATTTTTTTGAAATATTTAACTTTCACACATTAACAAGACCAATACAGCATATGAAAGATAAACATCTTGTGAATCCAGCCAACATGTCCGATTTTAAAATGTTTTACAGCGAAAACACCACGTATATTTATGTTAGCTCACCACCAAATACAAAAAAGGACAGACATTTTTCACAGCACAGGTAGCATGCACAAAACCAACCTAACTAACCAAGAACCAACCAAACTAACCAAGAAACAACTTCATCAGATGACAGTCTTATAACATGTTATTCAATAAATCTATGTTTTGTTCGAAAAATGTGCATATTTGAGCTATAAATCAGTTTTACATTGCAGCTACCATCACAGCTACCGTCAGAAATAGCACCGAAGCAGCCAGAGTAATTACAGACACCAACGTCAAATACCTAAATACTCATCATAAAAGATTTCTGAAAAATACATGGTGTACAGCAAATGAAAGACAGGCATCTTGTGATTCCAGCCAATATTTCCGATTTCTTAAGTGTTTTACAGCGAAAACACAATATAGCATTATATTAGCTTACCACAATAGCCAGAAACACAAGCCATTTACCAGCAGCGAAAGTTAGCGATCGTAACAAACCAGCAAAAGATATATAATTTTTGACTAACCTTGATAAGCTTCATCAGATGACAGTCCTATAACATCAGGTTATACATACACTTATGTTTTGTTCGAAAATGTGCATATTTAGAGCTGAAATCAGTGGTTATACATTGTGCTAACGTAGCATCTTTTTCCCACAACGTCCGGATATTTTTCTGACACTCACATATTCTGACCAAATAACTATTCATAAACATTACTAAAAAATACATGTTGTATAGGAAATGATAGATACACTAGTTCTTAATGCAATCGCCGTGTTAGAATTCTAAAAATAACTTCATTACGACATGCAGTTTACGTTATGGCGAGAGCGTGCCCAAAATCTGGGCGCAAACTACTAGTTCACATGTTCGACAGATATATGAAATAGCATCATAAAATGGGTCCTACTTTTGATGATCTTCCATCAGAATGTTGTACAAGGGGTCCTTTGTCCAGAACAATCGTTGTTTGGATTTAGAATGTCCTCTTCTCCAGTCAATTAGCACGGAAAGCTAGCAAAGTGGCGCGAAGCTCTCCTTCCTGAACATACGCAGACAAAGCAACACGCCTAACGTCCCGAAAAAATTTCAATAATCTAATAAAACTATATTGAAAAAACATACTTTACGATGATATTGTCACATGTATCAAATAAAATCAAAGCCGGAGATATTAGTCGTCTATAACGACAGCTTTACAGAAGGCAATACCAGGTCACTTCTCGCGCGCTCCAGAAAACAGGAAATTGGGGTCACGTCATGCCAAGAGCTTTTATTCGACCTCAGATGATGTTATACACTCCATTTCTTCTCTCACTGCCTGTTGACATCTAGTGGAAGGCGTATGAAGTGCATGTATACTAATAAATATCAAGCACATTTATAGGCAGGCCCTAGAACAGAGCATGGATTTCAGATATTCCACTTCCTGTCAGGAAGTTTGCTGCAAAATGAGTTCTGTTTTACTCACAGATATAATTCAAAAACGGTTTTAGAAACTAGAGAGTGTTTTCTATCCAATAGTAATAATAATATGCATATTGTACGAGCAAGAATTGAGTACGAGGCCGTTTGAAATGGGCACCTTTTATCCAGGCTACTCAATACTGCCCCTGCAGCCCAAAGAGGTTAACCCACTGTTCCTAGGGAGTCATTGAAAATAAGAACTTGTTTTTAACTATTGTTTAAAATACTCTCCCTGTCCTAAGGGTAAAAAATGACCCACCTTCGCTAAACCCCTAAAATAAAGCAGCTTAATTGATTTTTAAACTCCAAATCTATTTTGCATAAAGAAACATCTGGGTTTTACCTCTTCACATTGCAGAAAGACTGCATTTAATCAGTGGACACCTCTCGTTTCTTTTTTACAACAGACCTGTTATAATTGTTTTCTTTACCAAAGTAGAGGTTTATTATTATTATTGCTAAAGGTACTGCGTAGGTGTAAACATATTTTTTTTAGCAAGAGATAGCACTTGTATAGCCTAAGAAAGTAGCAGAAATGTGCAGAAAGTAGTTTTGAAAAAAATATTTTATATAAGGGAAACAAGTCTTGAACTTTTTTGGCAACATAGTGATATATTCTTATATACTGTACAATGAGGAATTCAACTACAAAATACTAGTCTCCTCCCATTTTTTTAACTATTGCCCACACCCACAAGGTGTTTAAACAACAACAATAAATAAGAATAAAATAGGATAATAGATACAAAACAAAAATGCAAACAACATAAATCAATCAACTCTATTTAGCATGTAGCACAGTATGCAAGTGTGTGCATGGACTTTGCAGTTGTATTTCTCACATGTGCAGCACATAGTATTTGTTTTACAGTCCCTCTTTGGGGGCAGAATTGGAATTTCCTCCTCTTGCCTGCCCCAGCTGCAGCCTCAGGTGGATCAGCTTTCACAAGCGCTGCAGAGGCTGTTAGGAGGAACTCCCTTCTTTGAATTTGTGGGGTTACAAGTGCCTTTCCCAGCTGCTCCAGGAAAAACTTCCTCTTGTTACTCTCATCAGGCATCCAGGTACGGTTGATCTTGTTCCATATAACGAAGGCATTGTAGGGGACACATCAATGATGTTATGGAAGATGACCATAGGCCAGCGGCCAGTCATCCTCCTGCAGCTGTCAGTTCCAATCATTTTGTCCAGGTTGTCCACGCCTCCTTTGCTGTGGTTTTAGTCTAGGATGATGGCTGGCTTCCTGTCCTTTTGATCACTGATCTCAGCTGCTTTGGGCAGTTTGGTGAAGAGGACCACATTCTTGTTCCTCTTTGGTAGGTAAGAAACTAGAAAGGGGGTGGGGGTGAAGGCAAACGTTGATGAGAAGGCCTCTCTCCCCCTTGTTGCGAGGAGTGCAGGGTGGAGCTCAGGCCTGTTCTTTCTAACTGCGCCAACCATGCTGATCTTCCTCTCCAGGAGCTAGTGGCTGAGTTCATAAGAGGTGAAGAAATTGTCACATGTGACATTGTGCCCCCTCAGTCCATCTGTCACATCAAGCACAACCCGCATCCCCTGGTTCTTCTCCGGGCCTCCACTGGTCGGCTTCCCCGTGTAGACTTGCATCTTCCGAGCGTAGCTGGATTGTGCGTCACAGGCCACCCTTATCTTGATGCAATACTTTGCCGACTTGCTGGGCATATTCTGCCAGAAAGGACAGCGACCTTTTGACAAAGAGATTACTATCAGCAATTAGTATCAGTGTCACAGAAAACAGTCACATAAATCAATGATATTACAACAATACATAATACAATTATTTGTACACTGGTGGTGTACAGCTTTCATGGAAATATGAACAAAGGCGATGTTACACTTTTTCTAATGTTGGGGTCACTCTAGGAAAAGTAATCACATTTCAAGTAGAAAAAATTCATTTAGTGGGGTTTTCTCTACTGTTTAAAGGGATATTGTGAGATTTTGGCAATTTAGCCGTCTTTCTTTAGTTTGAAGGAAGTTTTTAAATTAACTACTGCAGCTTCAGCACAATTATTAACTCTGAGAGCAGATCCCAAAGACTTCTAGTCATTGCGCTGACGCTAGTTAGCGATCGCTGGAAAAACTACCTTCAAAGTCCTTCATATTTCATGCAGAGACAAAATCTGACTCTGGGTTAGAAGAAAAAGGTTGTAATTGCCAAAATATTGCACTATCCCTTTAAGGAGGAAATGGCATCGGTTCCAATCCAAGTGCCATTTATCAAACTCCAGGCGGTGCTATGGTCAGATGACATGAAAATAGAGCTCTTTAGTCATGAACTTCAGCGGTGGTTTTGGTGTGGAAAAACAGAAGCATGTGCAGAGAAGTACCTCATACCTACAGTAAAATATGGTTCTGCATCTTTCACGTTTATGAAGCTTTTTTGCTTCCCTGGTTCTGTGGCCCTTTTTAAGCTCAACGGCATCATAAACTTGGTACCAAGTACAAGGACATTATAGCCCCAAAAAAACTAGTTCTCTCTGCCGGGATGCTGACATTGGCTGGAAGTGGATCTTCAAGCAAGACAATAACCCCCAAGCACACATCAAAATCCACAATGAAATGGTTAAATGACCACAAAATCAATATGTTGCAATGTCCATCTCAGTCTCCGGACAGAAAGGACGCCTGTATCTTTGTAGTGACTGGGTGTATTGATACACCATCCAATGTGTAATTAATACCATTCTCAAAGGGATATTCAATGTCTGCTTTTTTTTATTTTACCCATCTTTCAATAGGTGCCCTTGGTTGCAAGGCATTGGAAAACTCCCTGGTCATTGTGGTTGAATCTGTGTTTGAAATGCATTGCTCGACTGAGGGACCTTACAGATAATTATATGTGTGGGGTACAGAGATGAGGTAGTCATTCAAAAATCATGTCAAACATTATTATTGAACACAGAGTGAGTCCATGCAACTTATAATGTGACTTGATAAGAACATCTTTACTCCTGAACTTGTTTAGGTTTGACATAACAAAGAGGTTGAATACTTATTGACTCAAGACTTTTCAGCTTTTCATTTTGCTTTTATCATCAAGCTGCAAATTTAGAGTGAAAATGATTTTCCCCAAATGAGAAACTCACGCGCTGTAAATATATTCCAGTTAGGCTCTACACCCATTGTAAAGAGGATTAATGGGCTTCATTTTAACAAGTTATTTGGCCACTTTAGTTGTGATACAAACCTTATCAAAACATATGGTGCGGCAGGGTAGCCTAGTGTTAGAGTGTTGGACTAGTAACCGAAAGGTTGCAAGATTGAATCCCCGAGCTGACAAGGTACAAATCTGTCGTTCTGCCTCTGAACCCACTGTTCCTAGATCGTCATTGAAAATAAGAATTTGTTCTTAGCTGACTTACCTAGTTAAATAAAGGTAAAATAAAACATATAGGCCTATGGGCTCAGCTACATGAGGTGTGGCACTATGATTTGAAAAAGTGGCCCAAAAAAAGGTATGTGCTGTTTCTTGAATTCCACTGGGCATCATTCACAACTGATGGGCTAATATTGTCACCCATCAGACTATTCTTGATTTAATCTTGTCTTTAAATGTACTAAATGTGTGCAATTTGTTTTGATTTAGAATGGACAATTATCATGCATCTGTCTCGAAACAGGGGCCATAATGTTTTATTCCAGCCCAGGTGAATTTAGATTTTGGCTAGATGGGGTTCATTGTATGTGCAAAGTTTTACGCTGATCCAATGAACCATTTCATTTCTGTTCAAAATGTTGTATCAACACTGCCCAAATGTGCCTAATTTGTTAATGAACATTATCTGACTTATTAAACATTATCTGACTAGGCACAATTTATATTTTGGCTGCTAGATTGCAGCAGTGTATTAGCAAAGTTTTGCATTTCTATTCAAAATGTTGTATAAAGCCTACCCAAATGTGCCTAATTGGTCAATATATACATTTTCAAGTAGATAACTGTACACTCTCCTCAAACAATAGCATGGCATTTTTTCACTGTAACATCTACTGTAAATTGGACAGTGCAGTTTGATTAACAAGAAGTTAAGATTTCTGCCCGAAAAAGACATGTCTATGTCCTGGGAAATGTTCTTGTTACTTACAACCTCAGGCTAATCACATTAGCGCACGTTAGCTCAACCATCCCGCAGGAGGGACACCGATCCCGAGGTGAACTGAATTGGAGAATTTAGTATGTGTGTGTGTTTGTGTGTGTGTGCGCTCGCTCGCTCGCTCGTGCTAGTGTGAGATCCTAGACCCATTATAACCCCACCACTATTCCACTACTTGGCCCAATCTGATCCTAGACCCATTATAACCTCACCACTATTCCACTACATGACCCTATCTGATCCTAGACCCATTATAACCTCACCACTATTCCACTACTTTGCCCAATCTGATCCTACAGCAGGCCGGCAGCCTGGGAGAACGGGACACTATCGTTCATCACACCTTGTAACTCTTCTGCTGTAAAATCTCATAACCCAAGGAGTTCTCTGCAGCTACCACCACAACATCTATTTTCTGTGATTTGTGTTCCATTTCTGCATCACAGTTGATAACCATGGCTATGAATGCTAAGAAACCTTACTGAAACACATGTTATTCCTATCACTCTCTATTGGCCTCGGCATACTCACAGGGAGCCTCTCAGGATCCCTCTAAACTGGACCCATCTTCCTCTACGACTCTCTTCACTGCCTATGAAGGTTCCTTCAGAGAAAATGACTCAAGTAAAGGTGAAAGTCACCCAGTAAAATATTACTTGAGTAAAGGTTTAAAATTATTCGGTTTTAAATATACTGAAGTATCAACATTAAATTGAATTGATCAAATTTACTTAAGTATCAAAAGTAAAAGGATACATATTTTCAAATTCCTTACATGAAGCAAACCAGACGGCACCATTTTCTTGTTTTTTAAAATATAATTACGCATAGCCAAGGGCATACTCCAACACTCAGTCACAATTTACAAACAAAGCATTTGTATTTAGTGAGTCTGCCAGGTCAGAGGCAGCAGGGATGACCATGGACGTTCTCTTGATAAGTGGGTGAATTGGACCATTTTTCTGTCCTGCTAATCATTCAAAATGTAACGAGTACTTTTGGGTGTCAGGGAAAATGTATGGAGTAGAAAGTACATTCTTTTCTTTAGGAATGTAGTGAAGTGAAAGTTGTCAAAAATATAAATAGTAAAGTAAAGATACCCCCAAAAACGACTTAAGTAGTACTTGAGGGTATTTCTCCTTAAGTGCTTTACACCACTAACTAATGGCCCGACAACAGGATCTCTTGTTGGGTTAATGAGGCAACTAGTCACACCTGTGACAGTTCCTTTAAAAGGAGAGGTGGAAGAGGTAGACCATAACTCACAGACAACAGAGAGACACCCAGTGAATCCCTTGGAAGAGTGCAGAAGGTGAGAGTGCATCATTATTTAATCAACTATCTGCATCTCAAATGGTACCTAAATGTTATTTGCCCCTTGTCAAACGTAGTACAATATATAGTTGTGCCTTTTTGTGGAGCGGCCCCCTGAATTTAAGCGCATAGACTAATCCGTACCTTTGCAGTAAATGGGTAGTGTCTGACAATATCTGTAATGCTTCCCTTTCCCTATGTAGTTCATTGTAGGCCCTCGTCAAAGGTTGTTCACTACATAAGGAATGAGGAGCCATTTGGGAAGGATACATATTCCTGTGTGCCAGGCTAATCTATTGTATGTGGTTGAAGAAATGATACCTGAGTTTTGGCAGAAGACTAGTAGCACCGTGTTGCCCATACTCGCTTCTTGGGGTCCTCAGTACTGGGTTTAGAAAATGCTGCTTAAGTTTTGTACCTTACAGTGGGTTTCCTTAACCTCTCCTCTAGTACCCACAGCCATTCCAGATTTAAAATGCTCAACTAATCTTACACTCTTTCTCTCTCAGGAGACGATTACCATGGCGACATTGACCATCATTCTGCTTGTCAGCACAGCTTTTGCTCTGGGAGGTAAGCGTGACATACCTCACACTTACTCACCTACATTTTAATAAAAACATTTGTTGGTGTTGCTCTGTCCTACTTCACACACATGTAGGTGTTAATACGCAGGTGTGATTTGGAAATGTGTTTCTATTCATAACCGGTTCTCCATGGGACACCCTCTGAGAGGTCAGCCATTATCAACCTTGACACTGGAGAAATGAAGGTTGTGCCTTGCTGAAGGGCACATAGACGGATATATCAACTAGTCAGCTCACTGATTTGAACTACTGGCCCAACTCTCAAACAGCAGGCTACCTGCCACTCCTCTAGTTCCAGAGATGTATATTGGTGTCTAGATGCGGGACTGAGGTATTCTGATATGAACGGTTTGTTTGATTATATTGTCTAGCAACTAACAGGAAATAACACTGATACAATTTCCAGTCTTAGTTTCATCAGCTCTTCTACGAAACTGGAATTTGACTCTACAGGCCTTTTAAACAAGTAGCAGAACTTCAATATTTAGACAGGAAGTACCTAGGTTGCATCTGAAATGGAACCCTATTCCGTATAAACTACTTCTGAATAGGGCACATAGTGGACGCACCCCAAGATTCCAGAATGTATGTCCAGAAATGTATATTGTCCTGCAATGTTATGGTCACATTACAATGTATGTTACCTGTGTCCAGATGCTAGGATACGACCCAAGACCCCATGTGAGGATGCTAGAGATGCCGCTTTAAATGGCTCAATTGGAGCCTACGTCCCCACGTGTGACTACAATGGCCAATACACCCCTGAGCAATGTTGGGGATCTACAGGTTAACACGGCCGCACAAAATTCTCAATTCAGTTTAATGTGACACTTCAATGTGTATATATTGTATATGCAACATGTCTTTCTGGTAGGTCACTGTTGGTGTGTGACCAGTACTGGACAGAAGGTCCCGGGTAGTGATACTCCACCAGGCACTGCTAGCAACTGCTAGCAACTGTTCCACCAAGGTGCATGTATATACATACTCATTCACTAAATGTTACTACTTTGCAGCTGATTATTGATGTTTTTTGTATAATTGTAGGTGAAAGGCGTTGGAATGAAGACGTTGAAAAGACGAACAGTTGTCTTTACTGTACTACAGGAACTGATTTGCATGGAGAAATCCTGATATTAAACTGTTGATTTACTTACTTCCTTGTTGGTGTGATATGTTGAACAATGTATCTGAACTGGTCCATTTCTGGGAAGTGGAGGAAGGAGTAGGACTGTTATGGTGACTGTATTACCACCACACCGGCAGTTACAGGACATGAAGGCAGTCAAATTCCACGTGACCATTTAGTAATTGAGCTTCTCCAAGCTCTGATGCTGCTGATGGTCATTAGTAGTCTTCTACCACACTTGCTAACTGCCTGGTACTCAGCACTCTATTGTCCCTCTAATCACTCTGACATCAAAGCAAATCTAAATCACTTCATGAGCTCATGTTGCACAACATTTCTATAACCTATGCAATTGTGTGAAAACAGCCTGATGGCTTCTATTAAAAAGAGGAGGATCCCAATAGCTTCTACAGGCTAGATCTACTATAGTTACAGAACCAGTCCAAAATGAACACACCTACTCATACCAGGGTTTTATTTTCTATGTTGTAGAACAGTGAAGACAGCTATGAAATAACACCTATGGCATCCATGTCTTAAACTGAAATGCATTCCAGGTGACTACCTCATCTAGCTTGAGAGAATGCCGAGTTTGTAAAAAGCTGTCAAGGTAAAGGGTAGCTACTTTTTGATTTGTTTAAGACATGATGCCATAGGTGTTATTTCATAGCTGTCTTCACTGTTCTACAACATAGAAAATAAAACCCTGGTATGAGTAGGTGTGTTCATTTTGGACTGGTTCTGTAACTATAGTAGATCTAGCCTGTAGAAGCTATTGGGATCCTCCTCTTATTAATAGAAGCCATCAGGCTGTTTTCACACAATTGCATAGGTTATAGAAATGTTGTGCAACATGAGCTCATGAAGTGATTTAGATTTGCTTTGATGTCAGAGTGATTAGAGGGACAATAGAGTGCTGAGTACCAGGCAGTTAGCAAGTGTGGTAGAAGACTACTAATGACCATCAGCAGCATCAGAGCTTGGAGAAGCTCAATTACTAAATGGTCACGTGGAATTTGACTGCCTTCATGTCCTGTAACTGCCGGTGTGGTGGTAATACAGTCACCATAACAGTCCTACTCCTTCCTCCACTTCCCAGAAATGGACCAGTTCAGATACATTGTTCAACATATCACACCAACAAGGAAGTAAGTAAATCAACAGTTTAATATCAGGATTTCTCCATGCAAATCAGTTCCTGTAGTACAGTAAAGACAACTGTTCGTCTTTTCAACGTCTTCATTCCAACGCCTTTCACCTACAATTATACAAAAAACATCAATAATCAGCTGCAAAGTAGTAACATTTAGTGAATGAGTATGTATATACATGCACCTTGGTGGAACAGTTGCTAGCAGTTGCTAGCAGTGCCTGGTGGAGTATCACTACCCGGGACCTTCTGTCCAGTACTGGTCACACACCAACAGTGACCTACCAGAAAGACATGTTGCATATACAATATATACACATTGAAGTGTCACATTAAACTGAATTGAGAATTTTGTGCGGCCGTGTTAACCTGTAGATCCCCAACATTGCTCAGGGGTGTATTGGCCATTGTAGTCACACGTGGGGACGTAGGCTCCAATTGAGCCATTTAAAGCGGCATCTCTAGCATCCTCACATGGGGTCTTGGGTCGTATCCTAGCATCTGGACACAGGTAACATACATTGTAATGTGACCATAACATTGCAGGACAATATACATTTCTGGACATACATTCTGGAATCTTGGGGTGCGTCCACTATGTGCCCTATTCAGAAGTAGTTTATACGGAATAGGGTTCCATTTCAGATGCAACCTAGGTACTTCCTGTCTAAATATTGAAGTTCTGCTACTTGTTTAAAAGGCCTGTAGAGTCAAATTCCAGTTTCGTAGAAGAGCTGATGAAACTAAGACTGGAAATTGTATCAGTGTTATTTCCTGTTAGTTGCTAGACAATATAATCAAACAAACCGTTCATATCAGAATACCTCAGTCCCGCATCTAGACACCAATATACATCTCTGGAACTAGAGGAGTGGCAGGTAGCCTGCTGTTTGAGAGTTGGGCCAGTAGTTCAAATCAGTGAGCTGACTAGTTGATATATCCGTCTATGTGCCCTTCAGCAAGGCACAACCTTCATTTCTCCAGTGTCAAGGTTGATAATGGCTGACCTCTCAGAGGGTGTCCCATGGAGAACCGGTTATGAATAGAAACACATTTCCAAATCACACCTGCGTATTAACACCTACATGTGTGTGAAGTAGGACAGAGCAACACCAACAAATGTTTTTATTAAAATGTAGGTGAGTAAGTGTGAGGTATGTCACGCTTACCTCCCAGAGCAAAAGCTGTGCTGACAAGCAGAATGATGGTCAATGTCGCCATGGTAATCGTCTCCTGAGAGAGAAAGAGTGTAAGATTAGTTGAGCATTTTAAATCTGGAATGGCTGTGGGTACTAGAGGAGAGGTTAAGGAAACCCACTGTAAGGTACAAAACTTAAGCAGCATTTTCTAAACCCAGTACTGAGGACCCCAAGAAGCGAGTATGGGCAACACGGTGCTACTAGTCTTCTGCCAAAACTCAGGTATCATTTCTTCAACCACATACAATAGATTAGCCTGGCACACAGGAATATGTATCCTTCCCAAATGGCTCCTCATTCCTTATGTAGTGAACAACCTTTGACGAGGGCCTACAATGAACTACATAGGGAAAGGGAAGCATTACAGATATTGTCAGACACTACCCATTTACTGCAAAGGTACGGATTAGTCTATGCGCTTAAATTCAGGGGGCCGCTCCACAAAAAGGCACAACTATATATTGTACTACGTTTGACAAGGGGCAAATAACATTTAGGTACCATTTGAGATGCAGATAGTTGATTAAATAATGATGCACTCTCACCTTCTGCACTCTTCCAAGGGATTCACTGGGTGTCTCTCTGTTGTCTGTGAGTTATGGTCTACCTCTTCCACCTCTCCTTTTAAAGGAACTGTCACAGGTGTGACTAGTTGCCTCATTAACCCAACAAGAGATCCTGTTGTCGGGCCATTAGTTAGTGGTGTAAAGCACTTAAGGAGAAATACCCTCAAGTACTACTTAAGTCGTTTTTGGGGGTATCTTTACTTTACTATTTATATTTTTGACAACTTTCACTTCACTACATTCCTAAAGAAAAGAATGTACTTTCTACTCCATACATTTTCCCTGACACCCAAAAGTACTCGTTACATTTTGAATGATTAGCAGGACAGAAAAATGGTCCAATTCACCCACTTATCAAGAGAACGTCCATGGTCATCCCTGCTGCCTCTGACCTGGCAGACTCACTAAATACAAATGCTTTGTTTGTAAATTGTGACTGAGTGTTGGAGTATGCCCTTGGCTATGCGTAATTATATTTTAAAAAACAAGAAAATGGTGCCGTCTGGTTTGCTTCATGTAAGGAATTTGAAAATATGTATCCTTTTACTTTTGATACTTAAGTAAATTTGATCAATTCAATTTAATGTTGATACTTCAGTATATTTAAAACCGAATAATTTTAAACCTTTACTCAAGTAATATTTTACTGGGTGACTTTCACCTTTACTTGAGTCATTTTCTCTGAAGGAACCTTCATAGGCAGTGAAGAGAGTCGTAGAGGAAGATGGGTCCAGTTTAGAGGGATCCTGAGAGGCTCCCTGTGAGTATGCCGAGGCCAATAGAGAGTGATAGGAATAACATGTGTTTCAGTAAGGTTTCTTAGCATTCATAGCCATGGTTATCAACTGTGATGCAGAAATGGAACACAAATCACAGAAAATAGATGTTGTGGTGGTAGCTGCAGAGAACTCCTTGGGTTATGAGATTTTACAGCAGAAGAGTTACAAGGTGTGATGAACGATAGTGTCCCGTTCTCCCAGGCTGCCGGCCTGCTGTAGGATCAGATTGGGCAAAGTAGTGGAATAGTGGTGAGGTTATAATGGGTCTAGGATCAGATATTGGGCCAAGTAGTGGAATAGTGGTGGGGTTATAATGGGTCTAGGATCTCACACTAGCACGAGCGAGCGAGCGAGCGCACACACACACAAACACACACACATACTAAATTCTCCAATTCAGTTCACCTCGGGATCGGTGTCCCTCCTGCGGGATGGTTGAGCTAACGTGCGCTAATGTGATTAGCCTGAGGTTGTAAGTAACAAGAACATTTCCCAGGACATAGACATGTCTTTTTCGGGCAGAAATCTTAACTTCTTGTTAATCAAACTGCACTGTCCAATTTACAGTAGATGTTACAGTGAAAAAATGCCATGCTATTGTTTGAGGAGAGTGTACAGTTATCTACTTGAAAATGTATATATTGACCAATTAGGCACATTTGGGTAGGCTTTATACAACATTTTGAATAGAAATGCAAAACTTTGCTAATACACTGCTGCAATCTAGCAGCCAAAATATAAATTGTGCCTAGTCAGATAATGTTTAATAAGTCAGATAATGTTCATTAACAAATTAGGCACATTTGGGCAGTGTTGATACAACATTTTGAACAGAAATGAAATGGTTCATTGGATCAGCGTAAAACTTTGCACATACAATGAACCCCATCTAGCCAAAATCTAAATTCACCTGGGCTGGAATAAAACATTATGGCCCCTGTTTCGAGACAGATGCATGATAATTGTCCATTCTAAATCAAAACAAATTGCACACATTTAGTACATTTAAAGACAAGATTAAATCAAGAATAGTCTGATGGGTGACAATATTAGCCCATCAGTTGTGAATGATGCCCAGTGGAATTCAAGAAACAGCACATACCTTTTTTTGGGCCACTTTTTCAAATCATAGTGCCACACCTCATGTAGCTGAGCCCATAGGCCTATATGTTTTATTTTACCTTTATTTAACTAGGTAAGTCAGCTAAGAACAAATTCTTATTTTCAATGACGATCTAGGAACAGTGGGTTCAGAGGCAGAACGACAGATTTGTACCTTGTCAGCTCGGGGATTCAATCTTGCAACCTTTCGGTTACTAGTCCAACACTCTAACACTAGGCTACCCTGCCGCACCATATGTTTTGATAAGGTTTGTATCACAACTAAAGTGGCCAAATAACTTGTTAAAATGAAGCCCATTAATCCTCTTTACAATGGGTGTAGAGCCTAACTGGAATATATTTACAGCGCGTGAGTTTCTCATTTGGGGAAAATCATTTTCACTCTAAATTTGCAGCTTGATGATAAAAGCAAAATGAAAAGCTGAAAAGTCTTGAGTCAATAAGTATTCAACCTCTTTGTTATGTCAAACCTAAACAAGTTCAGGAGTAAAGATGTTCTTATCAAGTCACATTATAAGTTGCATGGACTCACTCTGTGTTCAATAATAATGTTTGACATGATTTTTGAATGACTACCTCATCTCTGTACCCCACACATATAATTATCTGTAAGGTCCCTCAGTCGAGCAATGCATTTCAAACACAGATTCAACCACAATGACCAGGGAGTTTTCCAATGCCTTGCAACCAAGGGCACCTATTGAAAGATGGGTAAAATAAAAAAAAGCAGACATTGAATATCCCTTTGAGAATGGTATTAATTACACATTGGATGGTGTATCAATACACCCAGTCACTACAAAGATACAGGCGTCCTTTCTGTCCGGAGACTGAGATGGACATTGCAACATATTGATTTTGTGGTCATTTAACCATTTCATTGTGGATTTTGATGTGTGCTTGGGGGTTATTGTCTTGCTTGAAGATCCACTTCCAGCCAATGTCAGCATCCCGGCAGAGAGAACTAGTTTTTTTGGGGCTATAATGTCCTTGTACTTGGTACCAAGTTTATGATGCCGTTGAGCTTAAAAAGGGCCACAGAACCAGGGAAGCAAAAAAGCTTCATAAACGTGAAAGATGCAGAACCATATTTTACTGTAGGTATGAGGTACTTCTCTGCACATGCTTCTGTTTTTCCACACCAAAACCACCGCTGAAGTTCATGACTAAAGAGCTCTATTTTCATGTCATCTGACCATAGCACCGCCTGGAGTTTGATAAATGGCACTTGGATTGGAACCGATGCCATTTCCTCCTTAAAGGGATAGTGCAATATTTTGGCAATTACAACCTTTTTCTTCTAACCCAGAGTCAGATTTTGTCTCTGCATGAAATATGAAGGACTTTGAAGGTAGTTTTTCCAGCGATCGCTAACTAGCGTCAGCGCAATGACTAGAAGTCTTTGGGATCTGCTCTCAGAGTTAATAATTGTGCTGAAGCTGCAGTAGTTAATTTAAAAACTTCCTTCAAACTAAAGAAAGACGGCTAAATTGCCAAAATCTCACAATATCCCTTTAAACAGTAGAGAAAACCCCACTAAATGAATTTTTTCTACTTGAAATGTGATTACTTTTCCTAGAGTGACCCCAACATTAGAAAAAGTGTAACATCGCCTTTGTTCATATTTCCATGAAAGCTGTACACCACCAGTGTACAAATAATTGTATTATGTATTGTTGTAATATCATTGATTTATGTGACTGTTTTCTGTGACACTGATACTAATTGCTGATAGTAATCTCTTTGTCAAAAGGTCGCTGTCCTTTCTGGCAGAATATGCCCAGCAAGTCGGCAAAGTATTGCATCAAGATAAGGGTGGCCTGTGACGCACAATCCAGCTACGCTCGGAAGATGCAAGTCTACACGGGGAAGCCGACCAGTGGAGGCCCGGAGAAGAACCAGGGGATGCGGGTTGTGCTTGATGTGACAGATGGACTGAGGGGGCACAATGTCACATGTGACAATTTCTTCACCTCTTATGAACTCAGCCACTAGCTCCTGGAGAGGAAGATCAGCATGGTTGGCGCAGTTAGAAAGAACAGGCCTGAGCTCCACCCTGCACTCCTCGCAACAAGGGGGAGAGAGGCCTTCTCATCAACGTTTGCCTTCACCCCCACCCCCTTTCTAGTTTCTTACCTACCAAAGAGGAACAAGAATGTGGTCCTCTTCACCAAACTGCCCAAAGCAGCTGAGATCAGTGATCAAAAGGACAGGAAGCCAGCCATCATCCTAGACTAAAACCACAGCAAAGGAGGCGTGGACAACCTGGACAAAATGATTGGAACTGACAGCTGCAGGAGGATGACTGGCCGCTGGCCTATGGTCATCTTCCATAACATCATTGATGTGTCCCCTACAATGCCTTCGTTATATGGAACAAGATCAACCGTACCTGGATGCCTGATGAGAGTAACAAGAGGAAGTTTTTCCTGGAGCAGCTGGGAAAGGCACTTGTAACCCCACAAATTCAAAGAAGGGAGTTCCTCCTAACAGCCTCTGCAGCGCTTGTGAAAGCTGATCCACCTGAGGCTGCAGCTGGGGCAGGCAAGAGGAGGAAATTCCAATTCTGCCCCCAAAGAGGGACTGTAAAACAAATACTATGTGCTGCACATGTGAGAAATACAACTGCAAAGTCCATGCACACACTTGCATACTGTGCTACATGCTAAATAGAGTTGATTGATTTATGTTGTTTGCATTTTTGTTTTGTATCTATTATCCTATTTTATTCTTATTTATTGTTGTTGTTTAAACACCTTGTGGGTGTGGGCAATAGTTAAAAAAATGGGAGGAGACTAGTATTTTGTAGTTGAATTCCTCATTGTACAGTATATAAGAATATATCACTATGTTGCCAAAAAAGTTCAAGACTTGTTTCCCTTATATAAAATATTTTTTTCAAAACTACTTTCTGCACATTTCTGCTACTTTCTTAGGCTATACAAGTGCTATCTCTTGCTAAAAAAAATATGTTTACACCTACGCAGTACCTTTAGCAATAATAATAATAAACCTCTACTTTGGTAAAGAAAACAATTATAACAGGTCTGTTGTAAAAAAGAAACGAGAGGTGTCCACTGATTAAATGCAGTCTTTCTGCAATGTGAAGAGGTAAAACCCAGATGTTTCTTTATGCAAAATAGATTTGGAGTTTAAAAATCAATTAAGCTGCTTTATTTTAGGGGTTTAGCGAAGGTGGGTCATTTTTTACCCTTAGGACAGGGAGAGTATTTTAAACAATAGTTAAAAACAAGTTCTTATTTTCAATGACTCCCTAGGAACAGTGGGTTAACCTCTTTGGGCTGCAGGGGCAGTATTGAGTAGCCTGGATAAAAGGTGCCCATTTCAAACGGCCTCGTACTCAATTCTTGCTCGTACAATATGCATATTATTATTACTATTGGATAGAAAACACTCTCTAGTTTCTAAAACCGTTTTTGAATTATATCTGTGAGTAAAACAGAACTCATTTTGCAGCAAACTTCCTGACAGGAAGTGGAATATCTGAAATCCATGCTCTGTTCTAGGGCCTGCCTATAAATGTGCTTGATATTTATTAGTATACATGCACTTCATACGCCTTCCACTAGATGTCAACAGGCAGTGAGAGAAGAAATGGAGTGTATAACATCATCTGAGGTCGAATAAAAGCTCTTGGCATGACGTGACCCCAATTTCCTGTTTTCTGGAGCGCGCGAGAAGTGACCTGGTATTGCCTTCTGTAAAGCTGTCGTTATAGACGACTAATATCTCCGGCTTTGATTTTATTTGATACATGTGACAATATCATCGTAAAGTATGTTTTTTCAATATAGTTTTATTAGATTATTGAAATTTTTTCGGGACGTTAGGCGTGTTGCTTTGTCTGCGTATGTTCAGGAAGGAGAGCTTCGCGCCACTTTGCTAGCTTTCCGTGCTAATTGACTGGAGAAGAGGACATTCTAAATCCAAACAACGATTGTTCTGGACAAAGGACCCCTTGTACAACATTCTGATGGAAGATCATCAAAAGTAGGACCCATTTTATGATGCTATTTCATATATCTGTCGAACATGTGAACTAGTAGTTTGCGCCCAGATTTTGGGCACGCTCTCGCCATAACGTAAACTGCATGTCGTAATGAAGTTATTTTTAGAATTCTAACACGGCGATTGCATTAAGAACTAGTGTATCTATCATTTCCTATACAACATGTATTTTTTAGTAATGTTTATGAATAGTTATTTGGTCAGAATATGTGAGTGTCAGAAAAATATCCGGACGTTGTGGGAAAAAGATGCTACGTTAGCACAATGTATAACCACTGATTTCAGCTCTAAATATGCACATTTTCGAACAAAACATAAGTGTATGTATAACCTGATGTTATAGGACTGTCATCTGATGAAGCTTATCAAGGTTAGTCAAAAATTATATATCTTTTGCTGGTTTGTTACGATCGCTAACTTTCGCTGCTGGTAAATGGCTTGTGTTTCTGGCTATTGTGGTAAGCTAATATAATGCTATATTGTGTTTTCGCTGTAAAACACTTAAGAAATCGGAAATATTGGCTGGAATCACAAGATGCCTGTCTTTCATTTGCTGTACACCATGTATTTTTCAGAAATCTTTTATGATGAGTATTTAGGTATTTGACGTTGGTGTCTGTAATTACTCTGGCTGCTTCGGTGCTATTTCTGACGGTAGCTGTGATGGTAGCTGCAATGTAAAACTGATTTATAGCTCAAATATGCACATTTTTCGAACAAAACATAGATTTATTGAATAACATGTTATAAGACTGTCATCTGATGAAGTTGTTTCTTGGTTAGTTTGGTTGGTTCTTGGTTAGTTAGGTTGGTTTTGTGCATGCTACCTGTGCTGTGAAAAATGTCTGTCCTTTTTTGTATTTGGTGGTGAGCTAACATAAATATACGTGGTGTTTTCGCTGTAAAACATTTTAAAATCGGACATGTTGGCTGGATTCACAAGATGTTTATCTTTCATATGCTGTATTGGTCTTGTTAATGTGTGAAAGTTAAATATTTCAAAAAAATATATTTTGAATTTCGTGCCCTGCACTTGAAGTGGCTGTTGTCATATTGCGCCCGGCTTCGGGCTTGCAGCCCAAAGAAGTTAACTGCCTTGTTCAGTGGCAGAACAACAGATTTTTACCTTGTTAGCCTTGGGATTCGAACTTTCAGCCTTTCGGTCCAAGTCCAACGCTCTAAGGATCAGCTGTCAGAGCAGCTTACCGTGCACTGCACCTGTACACAGCCCCTCTGTAAATAGCCCATCCAACTACCTCATCTCCATATTATTTGTTGCTCTTTTGCACCCCAGTATCTCTACTTGCACATCATCTGCACATCTATCAATCCAGTGTTAATATTACATTTTAATTATTTCACCACAATGGCCTATTTATTGCCTTACCTCTCTAATCTTAGTTCATTTGCACACACTGTACATAGATGTTTCTATTGTGTTGACTGTATGTTTGTTTATCCCATGTGTAGCTGTTGTTTTTGTCACACTGCTTTGCTTTACCTTGGCCAGGGCACGGTTGTAAATGAGAACTTGATTTAACCAAGTAAGCCAGTAACAAGGTAATATAAAATGCTGTGGTAGCCATGCTGGTTAAGTGTGCCTTGAATTCTAAATAAATCACTGACAGTGTCACCAACAAAGCAGCCCCACACCATCACACCTCCATGCTTCACGGTGGGAACACCACATGCGGAGAACATCCGTTCACCTAGTCGGCGCCTCAAACCAAAAATTTGGACTAAGACCAAATGACAGGTTCCCACAGGTCTACTCATTGCAGCAGAGGTAACTACAGTGTGTCTTCCTTTCCTGTGGTGATCCTCGAGAGCCAGTTTCATCATAGCGCTTGGTTTTTGAGACTTCACTTGAAGGTTCAAAGTTCCGCATTTTCTGACCTTCATGTCTTAAAGTAATGGACTGTTTCTCTTTGCTTATTTGAGCTGTTCATGCCATAATATGGACTTGACATTTAACATGTAGGACTTAGTATACCACCCCTACCTTGTCACAACTGATCTGCTCAAACACATTGAGGATAGAAATTCCACAAGCACACCTGTTAACCTTTTCTCAATAGGGGGTGCTGTTTGCACTTTGTAATCATTTCGTTCCCAAATTAAACTGCCTCGTACTCAATTCTTGCTCGTACAATATGCATATTATTATTACTATTGGATAGAAAACACTCTCTAGTTTCTAAAACCGTTTGAATTATATCTGTGAGTAAAACAGAACTCGAGTTGGAGCAATTTTCCTATGAGGATGTGAGAATGCTGAAATCTGCTGGCTGTTCTGAGGTCAGTTAATTAATTTGCATGTATTCTATTGGTTGAGATGCACTGCATACGCCTTCCCCTGGATGTCAGCGAATAGTGAGAATTGAAATGGAGTTGCTTGGCAGATCTGAGGGCTTATAAATAGGCTGGAAACGTGGTGTCCGCCCTTTCTTCTCTTCGCCATGACGCAAAAAGGACCTCAGGATGTCGTTCTAGAAAGCTCCGGTTATAGCCCTTAGATATATCCGGCTCTGTTTTTATTCGATATAGGTGTTAACTTCTTCAGGCTGCAAGCCCGGCACCGGACACAATATGACAACAGCCACTTCAAGTGCAGGGCGCGAAATTCAAAATCTATTTTTTTTAAAATATTTAACTTTCACACATTAACAAGTCCAATACAGCATTTGAAAGATAAACATCTTGTCAATCCAGCCAACATGTCCGATTTTTTAAATGTTTTACAGAGAAAACACCACATATATTTATGTTAGCTCACCACCAAATAAAAAAGAGGACAGACATTTTTCACAGCACAAGTAGGATGAAGTAGCATGCACAAGCCAACCTAACTAACCTAAAACCAACCTAAATAACCTAGAAAAAACTACCTCAGATGACAGTCCTATAACATGTTACACAATAAATCTATGTTTTGTTCAAAAAAAATGCATATTTTAGCTATAAATCAGTTTTACATTACTGCTACCATCATAGCTACAGTCAGAAATCGCACGGGAGTAGCCAGAGAAAATACAGACACCAACGTCAACTACCTTATTACACATCAGAAAACATTTCAGAGAAATATATGGTGGATAGCTAATGAAAGACAAAGATCTTGTGAATACAGACAATATTTCCGATTTCTGAAGTGTTTTACAGCGAAAACACCACATATATTTATGTTAGCTCACCACCAAATACAAAAGACAGACAGACATTTTTCACAGCAACGGTAGCATGCAATTAGCATGCACAAAGCTAACCAAACTAACCTAGAACCAACCTAAATAACCTAGAACCAACCTAAATAACCTAGAAAAAACTACCTCAGATGACAGTCCTATAACATGTTACACAATAAATCTATGTTTTGTTCGAAAAAGTTGAATATTTTAGCTATAAATCAGTTTTACATTACTGCTACCATCTTAGCCACCATCATAGCTACAGTCAGAAATCGCACGGCAGTAGCCAGAGAAAACAGACACCAACGTCAACTACTAATTTCACATCAGAAAAGATTTCAGAAAAATATATGGTGGATAGCTAATGAAAGAGAAAGATCTTGTGAATACAGACAATATTTCCGATTTCTGAAGTGTTTTACAGCGAAAACACAATATATCGTTATATTAGCTTACTACAATAGCTAACACACAGCAGCATTGATTCTAGTCAAACGCTAGCGATAGCACAGTTCGACAGATATATGAAAAAGCATCCCAAATTGGGTCCTTATCTTTGTTGATTTTCCATCAGAATGTTCTCCAAAGGGTCCTTTGTTCAGAACCGTGTTCATTTGGACCTAGAACGAACGATGTCCCTCTTGAATTAGCATGGCACACTGGCCATGCCGTGCTAACCTCTCCGTCTTGACAAAATTCTTGCGTCGCATCACGTCTAAAGTCCAGAATAAATTTCAATAATATAATTAAAGTATATTGAAAAAACATACTTTAGGATGATATTGTGACATGTATCAAATAAATTCGAAGCCGGAGGTCATATTCACCTATAACGAGGGTTTTCCAGGAGCGCAGTCCAGTTCCTACTTCGCGCCCAGAAAAAAAAATTAAGTGCGCACTTATCACTCAAAGATGTTGTTTTCAGTCCCTGACAGAGATAATCAAGTCATTTTTTCTCTCACTTCCGCATGACAACCAGGGGAAGATGTGTGACGTGTTTCTACAGTCCTAAGTGCCAAGGCCTTTTATAGAGAGTATCTTGAAGAGAGACATAGCTTCTTGGAAATGTCACTTTTTACAGAAAATGGGCTGTAAAAAGAGTTATTTTTCACTTAGAGAAATAATTAAACCTGTTTTAGAAACTAGACAGTGTTTTCTATCCAAAAGTAATAATAATATGCATATTGTAAGAGCAATAATTGAGTACGAGGCCGTTTGAAATGGCCACCTCTTTCCACTGCTGATACTCACTGCTGATATTTGAGCCATAAGAGGTTAACCTGTTTGGGCTGCAGGGGCAGTATTGAGTAGCCAGATAAAAGGTGCCCATTTCAAACGGCCTCGTACTCAAATCTTGCTCGTACAATATGCATATTATTATTACTATTGGATAGAAAACACTCTCTAGTTTCTAAAACCGTTTGAATTATATCTGTGAGTCAAACAGAACTCATTTGGCACAAACTTCCTGACCAGGAAGTGGAAAGTCTGAAATCGAGGCTCTGTTCTACTTCCTGCCTATAAATGGGCATGATACGTATTAGTATACGTGCACTTCATAGACCTTCCCCTGGATGTCAAGAGGCGGTGAGAGAAGAAATGTAGTGTTTATCTTGGTCTGAAGTGGAATACAAGCTCTTTGTATGACGTGTCCCCCATTTCTTGTTTTCTGGAGAGCGCGAAGAGGGACTTGGATTTGCCTTCTGTTTAGCTGCCGTTATAGGCGACTAATATCTCCGGCTTTGATTTTATTTGATACATGTGACCATATCATCGTAAAGTATGTTTTTTCAATATAGTTTCATCAGATTATTGAAATTTTTTCGGGAGTTTTGCCGTGTTCCGTTCTCTGACTTTTGACGATGGAGAGATTCGTGCCACTTGGCTAGTGTGCTTGCTAATTCAAGAGGGAAAATGGACGTTCTAAATCCAAACAACGATTGTTCCCGACAAAGGACACCTTGTCCAACATTCTGATGGAAGATCAGCAAAAGTAAGAAACATTTTATGATGCTATTTCATATATCTGTCGAACATGTGAACTAGTCGCCGACGCCCAACGTTTGGGTACTCTAGCTATACCGAAGCTGGATGTCGTAATGAAGTTATTTTTTAGAATTCTAACACTGCGATTTCATTAAGAACTAATGGATATATCATTTCCTATACAACATGTATTTTTTAGTTATGTTTATGAATAGCTATTTGGTCAGAATATGTGTTTTCGCTGTAAAACATTTTAAAAATCGGACATGTTGGCTGGATTCACAAGATGTGTACCTTTCATATGCTGTATTGGACTTGTTAATGTGTGAAAGTTAAATATTAAAAAAATATATATTTTGAATTTCGCTCCCTCCACTTGAGCTGGCTGTTGTCATAAGTGTACTGTTGATGAATAACTACCAGAGAGAGAGACCAAATCAAGACGCTGGACAGAGTGGAATCAAGTATAGCAAAAGGCAGTTTATTAAAGTCAAAGATATCTTTTCCTGCAGTTTAGCGTGCACGGACCTAGTCATATGACTCAGTATGGAGTCAGCTGAAAGAGGCTGCCTAAACAGAGATTTGCAGCAGATTAAATACATGGAACAATGTAGGTAGAGTCTCGTCGTGTTGGTCTTCTGACTGGTCCTGAAGAGTTGGAGGCGGGCCTGCTCTAGCCAGAGCAGGAGCCCCATTGGTGCACAGCAGAGTCCTCTGCTCTTGGCACCCGACCAGTTAGAGAGGGGAGTGAGGTGTGTGTGTTCGTGCGATGAAATGTCTGTGTGTCATGGAGTCGTGAGATAAGGGGAACTGTAACTGGCAGTTACTGTCTGGGGCTAGGGGGTTTCCTGATTAGGGGGTGCAAGCAATGACTTAAGTCAGGCGGTTTAGTTTGGCGCTCTATAACTGTTTTGTGCGGTTAGTGTCCTTGTGACAATGGGGAACCATGTGTTGTGCAACAACAGTCTTGTGTCTTAGCAATGGGGTGTGTTGTGCAAGCTTTAATCCTATGGTCACAAGCAGGCTCTAAAGCAGCCGGAGGGCCCTAGTGATGCTTAATATATGTGCTTGATTTATGAGCTATGTATATGAATATATGTATATATGACAAATCCCCCTCTTCACGTCTATTAGACGTGAAAAATAAAAGCAACCAAACAATTTGGTAGAAACCACATTTTTGAGTCCCCCTCTTCACGTCTTTTAAGACGTGAAAACTATAGCAGAGACAAGAAGAAGGATATAACGAAAACAAGAAGCCCCCTCAAGTATGCAGTGAAGCGAGGGAAATGAGCAAGGACAAAAAGGAGACCACTCCAAGAACTACACCTGGAGTGGCCAAGAGGAGAAGTCAGGAGGAAGGGGTTCCTGAAAAGGTGCAAAGGCCTCATTAGGGTCCTCAACCCCCAAAAGCGGGTACATATGGGCCTGGTCCTTGGGCATAGGGGTAATGGCAGTGGTAATCACTCTAGTGGCTAATGTGCGAGCGCAAGGAATACAGCAACAACCGCACAGGGTTAGGATAGCCACAAAAACAGCAACGGACACTAGGACAGAGGAGATCAGGGTCTTATATTTACCGAACGCATCCATCCAGGAGGCCCACATAGAGGTGTCAACCCCGGAGTGGTGCTTCATCTTCCCATTAAGTGTACGAAGACCCTCTAGGGCAACAGTAAGACTACCATCAGTTGCTGTGTTATTGGGAATGAAAGTACAACATTGCTCCCCAAACATGGCACAGACCCCCCCGCGTTCAGCCAATAACATATCGACCGCGATTCTATTTTGAAATGTCATCAGGGATGTAGCTGCCAATTGGCCATGGACCGCCTCGAAGCCTTGTTAACCAAAATCACACATTAGTAACCAAAAAACGAGAAAATGTTAAACCCTCAGGTCCATCCCTCTATACAACCTGTACCAGGTGGGCTCGTCGCCACCCGGGAACTTCAAACCTTCACAACAGGGAGGACAAACATCACTTTTTATTCATTCGACAACATCAACTACAGCAAACCAAGGGTCCTCCTCTGTCAGGCCCACTCTCCTGCGAAAGCTTGATTCCGTATCAGCCTCTCCAACTGGAGCATCAAGCAACGGCATCATACCAGAGGCCCTTGCCCCATCTGTAACAGACTTCTTCAAACAAGGTATGATACAGGCAGCACAGCACATGAGCATAAGAAAAACAACAACTAGGGTCAGAAATCCAGTAATCATCATTTCAGTGTACTTACCAAACCAAACACCCAGCCAGGGGAACAGTCCACTCTCCTCCACACCTGCAAGACCCTTCATCTCCACCGATAACCTTGCCAACCCACTCAGAGCTTTTGAAATGCTCCCATCCGGACTAGTATTGTTAGGGACAAACGTGCAACACTGTTCTCCAAATATTTTACATACACCTCCCTGGTTGGGCAGAATCATGTCCAGTGCTAGTCTATTTTGTCTACTGGTTTGAGAGGTAGCATCCAATTGTTCAGCCATCCCCGTAAGTGCTGTGTGGGTGTAGTTAACAAATCGCTGTTAATTATAATAAATATAATTGATCCAGGCATTTTGTTTAGTATCAACAATAGCTGGGCCAATGATGGGCATCAGATGCCACAGACCATCATTTCTGTTTAATGCCTGGAATTCGTGGGGGACCCCTATTGGGACCCCCAACAGGTTGGTGTGGATGTTATCTGTACCCTCGGACCAAGGAGCGTCACGGTTCTGCCGTCTCCTGGTTTGGTCCCGAGCCTCTGTGTCATGTGCAGCTCCCAGGAGGTGGTTAGCTGCAGCCTCAATAATAGGCAATGGTGTTATCAGACTGGCCAAAGCACATGTGCCCTGACAATCTCCTTTCAAAATGGGGGTCAACCGCCTGGCAGGTCCACACATCCACCATACATCAGCAACACCTCTAGTTAATAGTGACATTAGTGATGCAGGCAGTAGTAGGGAGCCTCCCATAGTCTATACCCCTACCTGTACCAGTGTTACAGCTGTAATATCCCCCATATGCCTTAACTCCCCACGGTGCCTTCTGGGGAGGGACTTCTGGGAACACAAGACTCAGAGTTTTACACAGGGTTGAATTTGGTTTAAACTTTCCAATATGCACATCCAACCTTCCCCATTACTTAGGGCAAATGGGTGAGCAGCCAGAATAGGTCTGGCATGTCCACATACGACACAGTCCTTTCTATTAAGTGTTTTGTAGGCCAACCACATATTCTCCCTACCCTCTTAACCTGTTGGGGATGAGGGCGCTGTTGTGGCTATTTATGCTAATCGTGTAATTTTTTGAAACGGCTTCCCACAAAGTTCTTGATCGTACAATATGCATATTATTATTATTATTGGATAGAAAACAGGCTATAGTTTCTATAGGAGTTGAAATTTTGTCTCTAAGTGGAACAGAGCCCATTCTACAGCAATTTCCCTGACATGGAGTCAGATTCCAGAAATTTTGGCCACTGCTCTGGAGTCAGTTAAAAGGCCACTGTTATTGCTATGACTATACGGACACTGCTTACGTCTTCCCCTGGATGTCTTTACGTGATGACGATTTGAATCGGGTCGATTGCGCGTTCACAGGCACTATAAATTAAAAAACCCTGAGCCTAGTCACTCTTTTGGAGCTGCGTCATGCGCATAGAGGGCACCGACCCGCACCTGTTCCAAGCATTAGTGGAGGGAGTAATATTACTCGGGTCATGTTTCTACTCGTTATGGGAGTTAAAAACATCATAAGGTAGTTAATTTAAAGCGTTTTATAGCAATTTATATCCGTTTAGTGCGATTTTGGGACATTTATTTCTGAAACGCTGTGAGTTGCTGGGCACGCTTCCAGTTCATCCCGAACGCAGTTGGCATTTCCACATGGCAAGAGGACAGCTTTCCACCAAAAGACGATTGGACCCAAGAAAGGATCCTTTGCCCAAGATACCGATGGAAGAACAGCTCAAAGTAGGACATTTTTATTATGATAAATCGTGTTTCTGTCGAAAAGTGTTAGTGGCTTCGGACGCCATGTTTTTTGACGTAGCTTCGCTTGGCGCAAGCTGTATTGAAAAGTAAGGATAATTTAAAAAATGTAATTCCGCGATTGTATTAAGAATTAAATTGTCTATCAATCCCTGTCCACCCTATATTTTTTAGTCACGTTTATGAGTATTTATGTATAAGAGTAGATCACTGTCTAAGTGGCGCACAGACTTTTTCTGACCAGCTGAGCTACATTTCACATTGTCTAACCATGATTTTGGTGGCTAAATATAAACATTTTCGATCAAACTCTATATGGATTGTGTAATATGATGTTACAGGAGTGTCATCTGAAGAATTCTGAGAAGGTTAGTGAAAAAATTAATATATTTTGGCGATGTTTACTTTTATCGCTCACTTTGGCTAGAATCAATGCTGGGCTGCTATGTGCTATGTGCTATGCTAATATAACGATTTATTGTGTTTTCGCTGTAAGACACTTAGAAAATCTGAAATATTGTCTGTATTCACAGGATCTGTGTCTTTCGATTCGTGTATGCTGTGTATTTTTACGAAATGTTTGATGATTAGTAAGTAGGTAAACACGTTGCTCTAAGTAGTTTTTCTATTCCATTTGTGACGGTGGGTGCAATTGTAAACTATGATATCTACCTGAAATATGCACTTTTTTCTAACAAAACCTATCCCATACCATAAATATGTTATCAGACTGTCATCTGATGAGTTTTTTTATTGGTTAGGGGCTATAAATATCTTAGTTTAGCCGAATTGGTGATAGCTACTGGTGTTGGTGGACAAATAAAAGATGGTGGATTATGCTAATGTGTTTTTAGGTAATAGATGTACATCTTTACATATTGTGTCTTCCCTGTAAAACATTTTAAAAATCGGACATGTTGACTGGATTCACAAGATCTGTGTCTTTCATTAGCTGTATTGGACTTTAATGTGTGAAAGTTAAATATTTAAAAAAAATATTTTTTTTGAATTTCGCGGCACTGGTTTTTCAGTGGGGGTGGGGGGGGAGTGCCGCTAGCGGCACTCTCATCCTAGACAGGTTAACCAGTTTCAGTTCCCAATTGGTCACTATCTGAGATGTCTTTCACATTTATTACCTGTACCGGATTGGAGAGCTTAGGTGGTGGTGTGGGACTTGGTCTTGAAGTGGTGGAGGAGGCCGGCTGAACCCTGGTCCGTTGGAACTGGTGGTGGTTCTGGCAGTACTGTGATGGTAACATCCCCATCGTATCCTAATCAGACAGCTCAGGACTACAAGCAGTCCTGTAAAGCCCCATCCTCTCCCAGAGAACACATCATCAGCCAGAGATCAAGCAACACTTTCACTTCTATGAACGTACACAGTGATGAGAGGGCGGGGTCAGGGATTCTTCATTAAGGAGTTGACCCCCGAACTCTATTAGCAACGGTTCTTCTCCTTAACTCTGTGATCATTCGACAGTGTCAGTGTGTCTCACCCTCCAAGTGCGATATGCCCCCAGGTCGAGTGAATCACCTTCTCCTTTAATTCACCTGTAATGCATAAAATCTTGGACATACAGGTTTGGTTAACAAACAGTTTCTCATTTGTTCTATCTGATTATATATTTAACTTCTATGCCTATTTGTTAGCTAGACATTTTTAATTTTAAATTAGTTTATTATCCAATAGGCCCCATCCTATCCTAGACCACAATGTACCCCTCCCCCGTTTGATACCTGGCTCTGGCCAGGTAACAACCTTACCTACTCTAAATAATGACTTAGGTAAGATTAGTAAAATATTCTTATGTTCTACATTATAATATAGGAACGCCCCTTTCATTTTCCACATGTCCAATTGTCCCTTGGGCGTCCATTCATATCTATCCTTTACTTTAAAATGTATCTGTGCTGCTTATATATGTTAACCCCCTTCTCTCCTATCTTATTCCACAGCCTACCTTGCTCATTTCCTGGTCCCCCCTCCCCACTCTGCTCTCAAACCTTCAAGGTCTCAACAGTGCGGGGTAGACCCATCTGTCTGCCTTTTTCTAATAATAGTCAATAACAACTATGTGTTCCTTTAGCAATATTAACTAAGTGTCTCACTGTTTTGACTTAATCTAAAATCATGGATTTAAAAATAATAACAACATGTCTTATAGTGTCAATCTCTAAAGTCCTTACATAACCTTAATAAACCTATCTCTATCCTATCAATAATCCTAAATTATCACATATGTCATATACCCCTGTCAATTTTAATACTATTTAAATAAAAATCTTCTAATGGCCAAAACAAATGCTAACCATATAAAATCCTTTCTTTACTAATAAGCCTTATCAACAGTAAATTACCACTCCTAAGAACTGAAACTTATTTCTTTTCATTAAGAATTTAAATGCTTATGTATTTTCCTGCCCTATAGGCTTAAAATATCTCCTGTTCAAACCTCAATGTATCATATCTTCCCCCATTTATTATCGATGACAAATGGGATTTTTTCTGTTGTAATACCAAATCAATAATAGCCCATTCAAAACCGTCATAGCCAATGTTTAAAAACAGAATCCTGACTCCTCTGTGGTTAAAACTACAATTATGGTCAAGAGTTATAAACTCTTTTATAATCAATTTACCTCAAAACTAGTATCCCAAATGACCACAAATTCATTATCTTCACTACATCCCCCCATGGGTGATCAAACCACAGGAAAATGCAATGAAAACAGGTCAAAAGGTTACACCACCCCCTTACATTCGTGTTCCATCCCATGTCTAGACATACCAAAAGAACCCTTTATCTTAAAAAATCCCTTGTCTAAATAAAACTCCTAATATTATCTTGTCTCTCGGAAACACGGAAACCCCTTAACCCAAACGTTTACTACAAAAACAAAACCTAATAATTATGATAATACCCTCAAATCATTCGTTTTAAATTTCCCCGATGTTTCATGTAACTCATTCACACAACTGTGATAAACGTGTACTGTCCCTTTAAAAACTCCCAGCCAGCCATACCAGTTTTCGGGCCGTTCATTGTTCACCATAATGAAAACAGATCACGTTTAGAATACGTTTACTTATTGTTCGAATTCTCTGGTGTTACCTAAACAAAAACCAATAACTTTTAGCAACTTTTGAAAAGTAAATCAAAACTATAATGCACACATTTTCCCTCTAAATGACACAACCAATTTTCTCTAGCATAATTTAATACGACCACACCCGGTGGGGAAAGTACAAATTGTATCCCGTTCCTCCTATAATACCCACTGCTAAATTCAACGTTGTGGTTAAATATACGGATTTGCCAATCATTATCAAATGTTGAATATACAGGTTTAGTAATTTTATCAAATAGAATAGTATAGTTCAAATAAAGATATGCGTTTACTAGCGCTCAACCTGTATTCAGAACGCAGCAACTTTCAACAAACTCTAAATCATTGTTGACTAACTGCAACAGGCAATAGTACGGGTTCGATAAACCAAACACAAATTATCACAAAGGTTGGACCTTGAATAGAATTTACAACGTCAATCAACATCTCCTAATGCAATCCAGTCCTAGTCAGCGACAATCTTTGTCGCCAGATAAGAACTGCTTGTCCTGATGAATAACTGGACCAGTCAGGACCAGTCTCAGCGACCAGGTTCTTCCATGACCACTCCTGAAACCCCCCCTTTGTCATGTACCAGTTAAATCTGGTATAAATCAGAGCATGCCCTCCCAGGCCATTCCTAGCATTTCCCAATACCCCCCAAAACAGTGTAATGGTGGTGGTCGCATTAGAGGGTACACATAAGGTGGTGCTTCTGACCTTTGTTGGAGTGCATTGTTGGTCTGTGGGTGCAGTGCTACGTGCAATACTACGTTTGGGACGGGAGTAATTGGAGGGAGTGATGTCAGGGACGGTGGTTGGGATATGGGTAGGGGTAAGTGTACGTGATGTGGTAGGGTGTGATAGTTGTTCTATTAACCATGTGAAAGTGCCCAGGGGCACCCCAAATATCAGTAGGAATATCACAAATAAGGGGCCAGATATCCCTAGCCTTGCCCAGGGAGGGAGAAATGTCCCTCTAACTGGGCGAGGTTCCTTTTTCAGGGGAGGCGGAGTTTGATGCCGCATCACCTGAGTCAGGAGTGTCTTCATTTGGAATCGAATTTAGGCCGCTCAAATCAGCTCTGACTTCTGTCAGTGTTCTGGAAGGAATTGGAGCTGGAGTGCAATGTGTGAGGTGGTGCCAAGGTGCGCCTGATTTACCTTTGACCTGAACTGAGTGTGAAGTAACCTCCTTCACTTCGTACGGTCCAGTCCACCTGGGTTCCAGCCACTTTCTCTTGTGGACTTTAACCCTCACCCAGTCACCAACTTTTACCTTCAGTGGTGGCGTGTCTCCCGGCAGCTCCCCCTCTTGGACCTTGCGAACCTGGGTAGAGAGTGCTGCAGAGAGTTCCGTCAGTAGTTTCACATAATCAGACATTTCAATTTGTTGTACATCAAGAGCGGGCATATGACCTCCCTCCCTTGGTGGACCTTAGCTTTCAACGTCTGATTTGCGTGTTCTACCAACCTTGAGACTGGGGCGGTTCACAGATCCAAATCTGTGTGTTATGCCAAATCTCTCTTCCACCTGTCTCAGGTGTTTATTATTCATTATCGGATCTGATTTGTCGAGGAATGCCATACCCAGGTATTAGTTCTGTTTGTAGCCACTTAATGACTGACTTGCCATCTTCCCTTGCTGTTGGTATTGCCTCTACCCATTTAGAGAACCTATCTACCATAACTAAGAGATATCGTTTCCCTTGGGATACATTTTCGGCGCCCATATCGGTGTAATCTATGCTAATGTCCTGAAAACACGCATTAGGCACTGGGTATGGGCCCATTGGTGTTTGATATGGTTTCTTTGGATTGTGGTATCTGCTATGGTGGTATAAACTAGTGTGTTCGGGCTACTTCCTGTTTTAAATCGCTATTTTCTATCTTTGTATGCTTATCCCGTCCTTGATCGAAATCTAGGATGTATCATCGGTGCCGACACAGGCTCAATCCTTGTATCTCACCCTCGCACACAAAGAGTTATGTGTATGTGGTGGTATCTACGTGTATATTTTATTGGAATCCGTACAGCGATTTATTTAAGTATTTTCTAAAAATGATTCGGCGATTTCCTTTTGGAACAATATATTAGTAAATTTAGGCGGTTCTATAACAATTGTCAGAATAATTTTAGCATTTTGGGAAATACCAACAGCAAAAAGAGAAATCCAAACAGTCAGTACCACAACTCGGCGGCTGGTATGGGCAGTATTTGGCCTCAGCGGCCGTCAATATAACACAAATTATGCATTCACAGTTATGGCAATTATTCCCCAACAAATATTTTCTCAGAATTTGACCCGAAAATATCCTCAGTCACAAAATTGTAGAACGCCAAAACCAGTTAACTAACCTGGAGCTTCACCTCAGCTCAATATTCCTGGAACCTTCACTTCACTTCATAAGTAAATAGGTCTATGTAGATTTCAGTTCAATAATAACCTGGAACCACACCTCAGACACAGCCTAAGTAATAGGTCTATGCAGATTCGGTTCAAATCAATACTCCTGGAACCACACCTCAGACACAGCCTAAGTAATAGGTCTATGCAGATTCGGTTCAAATCAATACACCTGGAACCACACCTCAGACACAGCCTAAGTAATAGGTCTATGCAGATTCGGTTCAAATCAATACTCCTGGAACCACACCTCAGACACGACCTATTCGATAGTACACAACGTATCAATAGGACATTTTACATGCAGATTCAGTTCATTTAACCACACCTCATACACGACCTATTCGATAGTACACAACGTATCAATAGGACATTTTACATGCAGATTCAGTTAACAAGTCTCCATTGAGACATCAATCTAAACATATATCAATATATTATCCATGCAAGATATCTTTTAACCATGCCTTAATTTCTTAAGAGTAATTTAACAGCAATTCATACTCACGCTCAGTACTACTGATCAAAAATTTAGCAATTGACTAGAATATAATATGCAGATTTTTGATTTAACAGGCTCTGCTTACCTTTTATGTCGAGCTCTCTGATCAGTTTCCTGAGGCAAGTTGAATGGCCGATGTCTCCTGGCAACAGGTCACTCTTCCGTCTGGTTTGCACCCAATGATTTGTCTCCTCTCACATCAACTTGTCATAGATCGAATTCTGATGTAGAAACCATCCTCTGCTACCAAGTTTTGTTGATGAATAACTACCAGAGAGAGAGCCCAAATCAAGACGCTGGACAGAGTGGAATCAAGTATAGCAAAAGGCAGTTTATTAAAGTCAAAGATATCTTTTCCTGCAGTTTAGCGTGCACGGACCTAGTCATATGACTCAGTATGGAGTCAGCTGAAAGAGGCTGCCTAAACAGAGATTTGCAGCAGATTAAATACATGGAACAATGTAGGTAGAGTCTCGTCGTGTTGGTCTTCTGACTGGTCCTGAAGAGTTGGAGGCGGGCCTGCTCTAGCCAGAGCAGGAGCCCCATTGGTGCACAGCAGAGTCCTCTGCTCTTGGCACCCGACCAGTTAGAGAGGGGAGTGAGGTGTGTGTGTTCGTGCGATGAAATGTCTGTGTGTCATGGAGTCGTGAGATAAGGGGAACTGTAACTGGCAGTTACTGTCTGGGGCTAGGGGGTTTCCTGATTAGGGGGTGCAAGCAATGACTTAAGTCAGGCGGTTTAGTTTGGCGCTCTATAACTGTTTTGTGCGGTTAGTGTCCTTGTGACAATGGGGAACCATGTGTTGTGCAACAACAGTCTTGTGTCTTAGCAATGGGGTGTGTTGTGCAAGCTTTAATCCTATGGTCACAAGCAGGCTCTAAAGCAGCCGGAGGGCCCTAGTGATGCTTAATATATGTGCTTGATTTATGAGCTATGTATATGAATATATGTATATATGACAAATCCCCCTCTTCACGTCTATTAGACGTGAAAAATAAAAGCAACCAAACAATTTGGTAGAAACCACATTTTTGAGTCCCCCTCTTCACGTCTTTTAAGACGTGAAAACTATAGCAGAGACAAGAAGAAGGATATAACGAAAACAAGAAGCCCCCTCAAGTATGCAGTGAAGCGAGGGAAATGAGCAAGGACAAAAAGGAGACCACTCCAAGAACTACACCTGGAGTGGCCAAGAGGAGAAGTCAGGAGGAAGGGGTTCCTGAAAAGGTGCAAAGGCCTCATTAGGGTCCTCAACCCCCAAAAGCGGGTACATATGGGCCTGGTCCTTGGGCATAGGGGTAATGGCAGTGGTAATCACTCTAGTGGCTAATGTGCGAGCGCAAGGAATACAGCAACAACCGCACAGGGTTAGGATAGCCACAAAAACAGCAACGGACACTAGGACAGAGGAGATCAGGGTCTTATATTTACCGAACGCATCCATCCAGGAGGCCCACATAGAGGTGTCAACCCCGGAGTGGTGCTTCATCTTCCCATTAAGTGTACGAAGACCCTCTAGGGCAACAGTAAGACTACCATCAGTTGCTGTGTTATTGGGAATGAAAGTACAACATTGCTCCCCAAACATGGCACAGACCCCCCCGCGTTCAGCCAATAACATATCGACCGCGATTCTATTTTGAAATGTCATCAGGGATGTAGCTGCCAATTGGCCATGGACCGCCTCGAAGCCTTGTTAACCAAAATCACACATTAGTAACCAAAAAACGAGAAAATGTTAAACCCTCAGGTCCATCCCTCTATACAACCTGTACCAGGTGGGCTCGTCGCCACCCGGGAACTTCAAACCTTCACAACAGGGAGGACAAACATCACTTTTTATTCATTCGACAACATCAACTACAGCAAACCAAGGGTCCTCCTCTGTCAGGCCCACTCTCCTGCGAAAGCTTGATTCCGTATCAGCCTCTCCAACTGGAGCATCAAGCAACGGCATCATACCAGAGGCCCTTGCCCCATCTGTAACAGACTTCTTCAAACAAGGTATGATACAGGCAGCACAGCACATGAGCATAAGAAAAACAACAACTAGGGTCAGAAATCCAGTAATCATCATTTCAGTGTACTTACCAAACCAAACACCCAGCCAGGGGAACAGTCCACTCTCCTCCACACCTGCAAGACCCTTCATCTCCACCGATAACCTTGCCAACCCACTCAGAGCTTTTGAAATGCTCCCATCCGGACTAGTATTGTTAGGGACAAACGTGCAACACTGTTCTCCAAATATTTTACATACACCTCCCTGGTTGGGCAGAATCATGTCCAGTGCTAGTCTATTTTGTCTACTGGTTTGAGAGGTAGCATCCAATTGTTCAGCCATCCCCGTAAGTGCTGTGTGGGTGTAGTTAACAAATCGCTGTTAATTATAATAAATATAATTGATCCAGGCATTTTGTTTAGTATCAACAATAGCTGGGCCAATGATGGGCATCAGATGCCACAGACCATCATTTCTGTTTAATGCCTGGAATTCGTGGGGGACCCCTATTGGGACCCCCAACAGGTTGGTGTGGATGTTATCTGTACCCTCGGACCAAGGAGCGTCACGGTTCTGCCGTCTCCTGGTTTGGTCCCGAGCCTCTGTGTCATGTGCAGCTCCCAGGAGGTGGTTAGCTGCAGCCTCAATAATAGGCAATGGTGTTATCAGACTGGCCAAAGCACATGTGCCCTGACAATCTCCTTTCAAAATGGGGGTCAACCGCCTGGCAGGTCCACACATCCACCATACATCAGCAACACCTCTAGTTAATAGTGACATTAGTGATGCAGGCAGTAGTAGGGAGCCTCCCATAGTCTATACCCCTACCTGTACCAGTGTTACAGCTGTAATATCCCCCATATGCCTTAACTCCCCACGGTGCCTTCTGGGGAGGGACTTCTGGGAACACAAGACTCAGAGTTTTACACAGGGTTGAATTTGGTTTAAACTTTCCAATATGCACATCCAACCTTCCCCATTACTTAGGGCAAATGGGTGAGCAGCCAGAATAGGTCTGGCATGTCCACATACGACACAGTCCTTTCTATTAAGTGTTTTGTAGGCCAACCACATATTCTCCCTACCCTCTTAACCTGTTGGGGATGAGGGCGCTGTTGTGGCTATTTATGCTAATCGTGTAATTTTTTGAAACGGCTTCCCACAAAGTTCTTGATCGTACAATATGCATATTATTATTATTATTGGATAGAAAACAGGCTATAGTTTCTATAGGAGTTGAAATTTTGTCTCTAAGTGGAACAGAGCCCATTCTACAGCAATTTCCCTGACATGGAGTCAGATTCCAGAAATTTTGGCCACTGCTCTGGAGTCAGTTAAAAGGCCACTGTTATTGCTATGACTATACGGACACTGCTTACGTCTTCCCCTGGATGTCTTTACGTGATGACGATTTGAATCGGGTCGATTGCGCGTTCACAGGCACTATAAATTAAAAAACCCTGAGCCTAGTCACTCTTTTGGAGCTGCGTCATGCGCATAGAGGGCACCGACCCGCACCTGTTCCAAGCATTAGTGGAGGGAGTAATATTACTCGGGTCATGTTTCTACTCGTTATGGGAGTTAAAAACATCATAAGGTAGTTAATTTAAAGCGTTTTATAGCAATTTATATCCGTTTAGTGCGATTTTGGGACATTTATTTCTGAAACGCTGTGAGTTGCTGGGCACGCTTCCAGTTCATCCCGAACGCAGTTGGCATTTCCACATGGCAAGAGGACAGCTTTCCACCAAAAGACGATTGGACCCAAGAAAGGATCCTTTGCCCAAGATACCGATGGAAGAACAGCTCAAAGTAGGACATTTTTATTATGATAAATCGTGTTTCTGTCGAAAAGTGTTAGTGGCTTCGGACGCCATGTTTTTTGACGTAGCTTCGCTTGGCGCAAGCTGTATTGAAAAGTAAGGATAATTTAAAAAATGTAATTCCGCGATTGTATTAAGAATTAAATTGTCTATCAATCCCTGTCCACCCTATATTTTTTAGTCACGTTTATGAGTATTTATGTATAAGAGTAGATCACTGTCTAAGTGGCGCACAGACTTTTTCTGACCAGCTGAGCTACATTTCACATTGTCTAACCATGATTTTGGTGGCTAAATATAAACATTTTCGATCAAACTCTATATGGATTGTGTAATATGATGTTACAGGAGTGTCATCTGAAGAATTCTGAGAAGGTTAGTGAAAAAATTAATATATTTTGGCGATGTTTACTTTTATCGCTCACTTTGGCTAGAATCAATGCTGGGCTGCTATGTGCTATGTGCTATGCTAATATAACGATTTATTGTGTTTTCGCTGTAAGACACTTAGAAAATCTGAAATATTGTCTGTATTCACAGGATCTGTGTCTTTCGATTCGTGTATGCTGTGTATTTTTACGAAATGTTTGATGATTAGTAAGTAGGTAAACACGTTGCTCTAAGTAGTTTTTCTATTCCATTTGTGACGGTGGGTGCAATTGTAAACTATGATATCTACCTGAAATATGCACTTTTTTCTAACAAAACCTATCCCATACCATAAATATGTTATCAGACTGTCATCTGATGAGTTTTTTTATTGGTTAGGGGCTATAAATATCTTAGTTTAGCCGAATTGGTGATAGCTACTGGTGTTGGTGGACAAATAAAAGATGGTGGATTATGCTAATGTGTTTTTAGGTAATAGATGTACATCTTTACATATTGTGTCTTCCCTGTAAAACATTTTAAAAATCGGACATGTTGACTGGATTCACAAGATCTGTGTCTTTCATTAGCTGTATTGGACTTTAATGTGTGAAAGTTAAATATTTAAAAAAAATATTTTTTTTGAATTTCGCGGCACTGGTTTTTCAGTGGGGGTGGGGGGGGAGTGCCGCTAGCGGCACTCTCATCCTAGACAGGTTAACCAGTTTCAGTTCCCAATTGGTCACTATCTGAGATGTCTTTCACATTTATTACCTGTACCGGATTGGAGAGCTTAGGTGGTGGTGTGGGACTTGGTCTTGAAGTGGTGGAGGAGGCCGGCTGAACCCTGGTCCGTTGGAACTGGTGGTGGTTCTGGCAGTACTGTGATGGTAACATCCCCATCGTATCCTAATCAGACAGCTCAGGACTACAAGCAGTCCTGTAAAGCCCCATCCTCTCCCAGAGAACACATCATCAGCCAGAGATCAAGCAACACTTTCACTTCTATGAACGTACACAGTGATGAGAGGGCGGGGTCAGGGATTCTTCATTAAGGAGTTGACCCCCGAACTCTATTAGCAACGGTTCTTCTCCTTAACTCTGTGATCATTCGACAGTGTCAGTGTGTCTCACCCTCCAAGTGCGATATGCCCCCAGGTCGAGTGAATCACCTTCTCCTTTAATTCACCTGTAATGCATAAAATCTTGGACATACAGGTTTGGTTAACAAACAGTTTCTCATTTGTTCTATCTGATTATATATTTAACTTCTATGCCTATTTGTTAGCTAGACATTTTTAATTTTAAATTAGTTTATTATCCAATAGGCCCCATCCTATCCTAGACCACAATGTACCCCTCCCCCGTTTGATACCTGGCTCTGGCCAGGTAACAACCTTACCTACTCTAAATAATGACTTAGGTAAGATTAGTAAAATATTCTTATGTTCTACATTATAATATAGGAACGCCCCTTTCATTTTCCACATGTCCAATTGTCCCTTGGGCGTCCATTCATATCTATCCTTTACTTTAAAATGTATCTGTGCTGCTTATATATGTTAACCCCCTTCTCTCCTATCTTATTCCACAGCCTACCTTGCTCATTTCCTGGTCCCCCCTCCCCACTCTGCTCTCAAACCTTCAAGGTCTCAACAGTGCGGGGTAGACCCATCTGTCTGCCTTTTTCTAATAATAGTCAATAACAACTATGTGTTCCTTTAGCAATATTAACTAAGTGTCTCACTGTTTTGACTTAATCTAAAATCATGGATTTAAAAATAATAACAACATGTCTTATAGTGTCAATCTCTAAAGTCCTTACATAACCTTAATAAACCTATCTCTATCCTATCAATAATCCTAAATTATCACATATGTCATATACCCCTGTCAATTTTAATACTATTTAAATAAAAATCTTCTAATGGCCAAAACAAATGCTAACCATATAAAATCCTTTCTTTACTAATAAGCCTTATCAACAGTAAATTACCACTCCTAAGAACTGAAACTTATTTCTTTTCATTAAGAATTTAAATGCTTATGTATTTTCCTGCCCTATAGGCTTAAAATATCTCCTGTTCAAACCTCAATGTATCATATCTTCCCCCATTTATTATCGATGACAAATGGGATTTTTTCTGTTGTAATACCAAATCAATAATAGCCCATTCAAAACCGTCATAGCCAATGTTTAAAAACAGAATCCTGACTCCTCTGTGGTTAAAACTACAATTATGGTCAAGAGTTATAAACTCTTTTATAATCAATTTACCTCAAAACTAGTATCCCAAATGACCACAAATTCATTATCTTCACTACATCCCCCCGTGGGTGATCAAACCACAGGAAAATGCAATGAAAACAGGTCAAAAGGTTACACCACCCCCTTACATTCGTGTTCCATCCCATGTCTAGACATACCAAAAGAACCCTTTATCTTAAAAAATCCCTTGTCTAAATAAAACTCCTAATATTATCTTGTCTCTCGGAAACACGGAAAACCCCTTAACCCAAACGTTTACTACAAAAACAAAACCTAATAATTATGATAATACCCTCAAATCATTCGTTTTAAATTTCCCCGATGTTTCATGTAACTCATTCACACAACTGTGATAAACGTGTACTGTCCCTTTAAAAACTCCCAGCCAGCCATACCAGTTTTCGGGCCGTTCATTGTTCACCATAATGAAAACAGATCACGTTTAGAATACGTTTACTTATTGTTCGAATTCTCTGGTGTTACCTAAACAAAAACCAATAACTTTTAGCAACTTTTGAAAAGTAAATCAAAACTATAATGCACACATTTTCCCTCTAAATGACACAACCAATTTTCTCTAGCATAATTTAATACGGCCACACCCGGTGGGGAAAGTACAAATTGTATACAGTTCCTCCTATAATACCCAATGCTAAATTCAACGTTGTGGTTAAATAGGAATCATTATCAAATGTTGAATATACAGGTTTAGTAATTTTATCAAATAGAATAGTATAGTTCAAATAAAGATATGCGTTTACTAGCGCTCAACCTGTATTCAGAACGCAGCAACTTTCAACAAACTCTAAATCATTGTTGACTAACTGCAACAGGCAATAGTACGGGTTCGATAAACCAAACACAAATTATCACAAAGGTTGGACCTTGAATAGAATTTACAACGTCAATCAACATCTCCTAATGCAATCCAGTCCTAGTCAGCGACAATCTTTGTCGCCAGATAAGAACTGCTTGTCCTGATGAATAACTGGACCAGTCAGGACCAGTCTCAGCGACCAGGTTCTTCCATGACCACTCCTGAAACCCCCCCTTTGTCATGTACCAGTTAAATCTGGTATAAATCAGAGCATGCCCTCCCAGGCCATTCCTAGCATTTCCCAATACCCCCCAAAACAGTGTAATGGTGGTGGTCGCATTAGAGGGTACACATAAGGTGGTGCTTCTGACCTTTGTTGGAGTGCATTGTTGGTCTGTGGGTGCAGTGCTACGTGCAATACTACGTTTGGGACGGGAGTAATTGGAGGGAGTGATGTCAGGGACGGTGGTTGGGATATGGGTAGGGGTAAGTGTACGTGATGTGGTAGGGTGTGATAGTTGTTCTATTAACCATGTGAAAGTGCCCAGGGGCACCCCAAATATCAGTAGGAATATCACAAATAAGGGGCCAGATATCCCTAGCCTTGCCCAGGGAGGGAGAAATGTCCCTCTAACTGGGCGAGGTTCCTTTTTCAGGGGAGGCGGAGTTTGATGCCGCATCACCTGAGTCAGGAGTGTCTTCATTTGGAATCGAATTTAGGCCGCTCAAATCAGCTCTGACTTCTGTCAGTGTTCTGGAAGGAATTGGAGCTGGAGTGCAATGTGTGAGGTGGTGCCAAGGTGCGCCTGATTTACCTTTGACCTGAACTGAGTGTGAAGTAACCTCCTTCACTTCGTACGGTCCAGTCCACCTGGGTTCCAGCCACTTTCTCTTGTGGACTTTAACCCTCACCCAGTCACCAACTTTTACCTTCAGTGGTGGCGTGTCTCCCGGCAGCTCCCCCTCTTGGACCTTGCGAACCTGGGTAGAGAGTGCTGCAGAGAGTTCCGTCAGTAGTTTCACATAATCAGACATTTCAATTTGTTGTACATCAAGAGCGGGCATATGACCTCCCTCCCTTGGTGGACCTTAGCTTTCAACTTCTGATTTGCGTGTTCTACCAACCTTGAGACTGGGGCGGTTCACAGATCCAAATCTGTGTGTTATGCCAAATCTCTCTTCCACCTGTCTCAGGTGTTTATTATTCATTATCGGATCTGATTTGTCGAGGAATGCCATACCCAGGTATTAGTTCTGTTTGTAGCCACTTAATGACTGACTTGCCATCTTCCCTTGCTGTTGGTATTGCCTCTACCCATTTAGAGAACCTATCTACCATAACTAAGAGATATCGTTTCCCTTGGGATACATTTTCGGCGCCCATATCGGTGTAATCTATGCTAATGTCCTGAAAACACGCATTAGGCACTGGGTATGGGCCCATTGGTGTTTGATATGGTTTCTTTGGATTGTGGTATCTGCTATGGTGGTATAAACTAGTGTGTTCGGGCTACTTCCTGTTTTAAATCGCTATTTTCTATCTTTGTATGCTTATCCCGTCCTTGATCGAAATCTAGGATGTATCATCGGTGCCGACACAGGCTCAATCCTTGTATCTCACCCTCGCACACAAAGAGTTATGTGTATGTGGTGGTATCTACGTGTATATTTTATTGGAATCCGTACAGCGATTTATTTAAGTATTTTCTAAAAATGATTCGGCGATTTCCTTTTGGAACAATATATTAGTAAATTTAGGCGGTTCTATAACAATTGCCAGAATAATTTTAGCATTTTGGGAAATACCAACAGCAAAAAGAGAAATCCAAACAGTCAGTACCACAACTCGGCGGCTGGTATGGGCAGTATTTGGCCTCAGCGGCCGTCAATATAACACAAATTATGCATTCACAGTTATGGCAATTATTCCCCAACAAATATTTTCTCAGAATTTGACCCGAAAATATCCTCAGTCACAAAATTGTAGAACGCCAAAACCAGTTAACTAACCTGGAGCTTCACCTCAGCTCAATATTCCTGGAACCTTCACTTCACTTCATAAGTAAATAGGTCTATGTAGATTTCAGTTCAATAATAACCTGGAACCACACCTCAGACACAGCCTAAGTAATAGGTCTATGCAGATTCGGTTCAAATCAATACTCCTGGAACCACACCTCAGACACAGCCTAAGTAATAGGTCTATGCAGATTCGGTTCAAATCAATACACCTGGAACCACACCTCAGACACAGCCTAAGTAATAGGTCTATGCAGATTCGGTTCAAATCAATACTCCTGGAACCACACCTCAGACACGACCTATTCGATAGTACACAACGTATCAATAGGACATTTTACATGCAGATTCAGTTCATTTAACTTCTCACGAGTCAGCAACCCTGATCCGGTAGCACCCCCCAACTCACCCCACTGATTAGCACAGCTAGCATAGCGTCACAAGTAACTTGTAGCATCTAAATATCATTAAATCACAAGTCCAAGACACCAGATGAAAGATACAGGTCTTGTGAATAAAGCCACCATTTCAGATTTTTAAAATGTTTTACAGGGAAGACAGAATATGTAAATCTATTAGCTAACCACGTTAGCGGAGGACACGATATTTTTACCAGGCAGATTCGGCTAGGCGCCCACGTCCAGTTCACATGCACAACAGATATGATATAAAATCGTAAATTGGGTCTTACTATGGCTGATCTTTCATCAGAATGTTGATCAAAGTGTCCTTTGTCAAGATGAGTCGTTGGTTCCGTTCAGAAATGTTCCTTTCTCACTCCATTTAGCACAGGTACCGGTCGAGTGGCACGTATTTCTCAAACGATACTAAAATCTAACAACTGAACACCGCAAAACTCCCTAAAAAAATCAAATAATCTGATTAAACTATATTGAAAAAACATACATTACGATGATCTGGTCACATGTATCAAACAAACTTCGACACGGAGATAATAATGGCCGCACAACACAAGAAAAACGTAGCTCAAATTCCATCCAATCGAGAACCGGAAGTTGTCGGTCATGCCAAAGATTTTGCTCTCATTTCACGTCAGTCCCAGATAGACAAGAAATTTTTCCTCTGACGTCCTCTAGACACCCAGAGGAAGGCCAGTGAGTTGTGTTTCGGGTCATAGGAGGCATGACCATATATAGGCAGAGCTTTGAAGCCAGCACAAAACATCTTGATTTTATGTTCTTGGTCATGGAAAGTGCTGTGAAATGACTTCTGTATCACTCAGAGACAAAATTGAAACGGATTTAGAAACTAGAGATTGTCTTCTTTCCAATGGTATGATTCATATGCATATAGTAAGAGCAATGATTGAATAAGAGGCAGTTTAATCTGTAGAGCAAATTATGCTAATGCGAAAATATTACACCCTGTATTCTCAAGAGGTTAACCACACCTCATACACGACCTATTCGATAGTACACAACGTATCAATAGGACATTTTACATGCAGATTCAGTTAACAAGTCTCCATTGAGACATCAATCTAAACATATATCAATATATTATCCATGCAAGATATCTTTTAACCATGCCTTAATTTCTTAAGAGTAATTTAACAGCAATTCATACTCACGCTCAGTACTACTGATCAAAAATTTAGCAATTGACTAGAATATAATATGCAGATTTTTGATTTAACAGGCTCTGCTTACCTTTTATGTCGAGCTCTCTGATCAGTTTCCTGAGGCAAGTTGAATGGCCGATGTCTCCTGGCAACAGGTCACTCTTCCGTCTGGTTTGCACCCAATGATTTGTCTCCTCTCACATCAACTTGTCATAGATCGAATTCTGATGTAGAAACCATCCTCTGCTACCAAGTTTTGTTGATGAATAACTACCAGAGAGAGAGCCCAAATCAAGACGCTGGACAGAGTGGAATCAAGTATAGCAAAAGGCAGTTTATTAAAGTCAAAGATATCTTTTCCTGCAGTTTAGCGTGCACGGACCTAGTCATATGACTCAGTATGGAGTCAGCTGAAAGAGGCTGCCTAAACAGAGATTTGCAGCAGATTAAATACATGGAACAATGTAGGTAGAGTCTCGTCGTGTTGGGATTGCCTTCTGTTTAGCTGCCGTTATGGACGACTACTATCTCCGGCTTTGATTTTATCTGATACATGTGACCATATCATCGTAAAGTATGTTTTTTCAATATAGTTTAATCAGATTATTGAAATTTTTTCGGGAGTTTTGCCGTGTTCCGTTCTCTGACTTTGTTGACGATGGAGCGATTCGTGCCACCCGGCTAGCGCGCGTGCTAAATGAAGAGGGAAAGTGTCCGTTCTAATTCCAAACAACGACTGTTCTGGACAAAGGACACCTTGTCCAACATTCTGATGAAAGATCAGCAAAAGTAAGAAACATTTTATGATGCTATTTCATATATCTGTCGAACATGTTGTACTAGTCGCCGGCGGCCAACGTTTGGGTACTCTAGCTATACCGAAGCTGCATATCGTAATGAAGTTATTTTTTAGAATTCTAACACTGCGATTTCATTAACCTTTCACGAGTATCAATCCCGGATCCGGGAGCACCCCCCACCCCCCACACACTGATTAGCATAGCTAGCATAGCTTCACAAGTAGATAGTAGCATCTAAATATCATTAAATCACAAGTCCAAGACACCAGATGAAAGATACAGATCTTGTGAATAAAGCCACCATTTCAGATTTTTTAAATGTTTTACAGGGAAGACAAAATATGTAAATCTATTAGCTAAACACGTTAGCAAAATACACCACTATTCTAACTCCATCAGTTTCTTACTCCTTCAGGTGCTATCACCAATTCGGCTCAACTAAGATATTGATAGCCAATAACCTATAAAAAAAACCATTAGATGACAGTCTGATAACATATTCATGGTATAGGATAGTTTTTGTTAGAAAAAAGTGCATATTTCAGGTAGAAATCACAGTTTACAATTGCACCGACCATCACAAATCGACTAGAATTACTAGATAGAGCAACGTGTATGACCAATTTACTCATCATAAAACATTTCATAAAAATAGACAAAGCATAGCAATGGAAAGACCCAGTTCTTGTGATTTCAGACCATATTTCAGATTTTCTAAGCGTTTTTCAGCGAAAACACAATAAATCGATAAGTTAGCATACTACATGTGCAAACGTTACCAGAGCATCGATTCCAGCCAAAGAGCGCTATAACGTAATCACCGCCAAAAGATATTAATTTTTTCACTAACCTTCTCAGAATTCTTCCGATGACACTCCTGTAACATCATTTTACAACATACATATACAGTTTGTTCGAAAAGGTGCATATTTAGCCATACAAAACCGTGGTTACACAATAAAAATACTAGGAAATCAAGCCTCAATATGTCTGACGTCATCTATCAGAGTGATCTAGTTTAATTGAAAGCTAATCATATACTTGACTAAAAAATACAGGGTTGACAGGAATCGAAAGACAAATTAGTTCTTAATGCAACCGCTGATTTACATTTTTAAAATTATCCTTACTTTTCAATACAGGGTTCGCCAAGTGAAGCTATACCAAACAAAATGGCGAAATATGCGTTTAAAATATTTCGACAGAACAACAATTTATCATATTAAATATTGCTTACTTTGAGCTGTTCTTCCATCATATTCTTGGGCAATGTATCCTTTCTATGTTATAAACGTCTTTTGGTCGATAGATGTCCTCTGTCCTTCGAAATATCCACTAACGATCGAACGGGACACCAAAACGTGTCCAAAGTTTCAGAGTGCACAACAAAGAAATTCCTCAAAATCGCACTAAACGGATATAAATTGCTATAAAACGGTTTAAATTAACTACCTTATGATGTTTCTAAGTCCTATATCGAATTAAATTACAGACGGATACATTTCAAGTTGATAACCGAGCCTGTGAAAATGGCGTCCGGAGGTCCCTTCCTGCGTAAGGGCGAGCGTCGAAAGGGGGGCTACTCTCACTCCTTGGTCTTTTATAACCTCTGAGAGCTACCTAGAAGGCCCATTCCACTTCTCATTGGTTACTGACATCCAGGGGAAGGCGGGTGCAGTTCGTGTCGTTCCATAGGATAGACAGAGACCTTAAAAACTGATCTGAAACCAGAGCTTCGCTCTCAGACCTTTCACTGTCTGTCATGGATTTCGCTGTAGAAAGAGTTCTGGGTCACCCACAGACATAATTTCAACGTTGTATGAAACTAGAAAGTTTTTTCTATCCAATAGAATTAATAATATGCATATTGTACGAGCAAGAATTGAGTACTAGGCAGTTTAATTTGGAGACGACAAAATGCTAATTCGGAACAGCACCCCCTGTAGTCGCAAGAAGTTAAGAACTAATGGATCTATCATTTCCTATACAACATGTATTTTTTAGTTATGTTTATGAATAGCTATTTGGTCAGAATATGTGTGTCAGAAAAAGTGTCAGGAAAAATCCGGACGTAGTGGGGAAAAGTAGCTAAGTTAGCACACGGTGTAACCATTGATTTCAGCTCTAAATATGCACATTTTCGAACAAAACATAAGTGTATGTATAACCTGATGTTATAGGACTGTCATCTGAGGAAGAAAATCAAGGTTAGTCAAAAATTATATATCTTTTGCTTGTTTGTTACGATCGCTTACTTTTGCTACTGGGAAATTGCTTGTGTTTTTGGCTATTGTGGTGAGCTAATATAACGCTATATTGTGTTTTCGCTGTAAAACACTTGATAAATCGGAAATATTGTCTGGATTCACAAGATGCCTGTCTTTCAATTGCTGTACACTATGTATTTTGTAAGTCGCTCTGGATAAGAGCGTCTGCTAAATGACTTAAATGTAAATGTAAATGATGAGTAATTAGGTATTTGACGTTGGTGTCTGTAATTATTCTGTCTGCTTTCGGTGCAACTTCTGATTGTAGCTGCAATGTAAACTATGATTTATACCTGAAATATGCACATTTTTCGAACAAAACATAGATTTATTGAATAACATGTTATAAGACTGTCATCTGATGAAGTTGTTTGTTGGTTAGTTTGGTTGGTTCTTGGTTAGTTAGATTGGCTTTGTGCATGCTACCTGTGCTGTGAAAAATGTCTGTCCTCTTTTGTATTTGGTGGTGAGCTAACATAAATATACGTGGTGTTTTCGCTGTAAAACATTTTAAAAATCGGACATGTTGGCTGGATTCACAAGATGTGTACCTTTCATATGCTGTATTGGACTTGTTAATGTGTGAAAGTTAAATATTTAAAAAATATATATTTTGAATTTCGCGCCCTCCACTTGAGCTGGCTGTTGTCATAAGTGTACTGTTGATGAATAACTACCAGAGAGAGAGACCAAATCAAGACGCTGGACAGAGTGGAATCAAGTATAGCAAAAGGCAGTTTATTAAAGTCAAAGATATCTTTTCCTGCAGTTTAGCGTGCACGGACCTAGTCATATGACTCAGTATGGAGTCAGCTGAAAGAGGCTGCCTAAACAGAGATTTGCAGCAGATTAAATACATGGAACAATGTAGGTAGAGTCTCGTCGTGTTGGTCTTCTGACTGGTCCTGAAGAGTTGGAGGCGGGCCTGCTCTAGCCAGAGCAGGAGCCCCATTGGTGCACAGCAGAGTCCTCTGCTCTTGGCACCCGACCAGTTAGAGAGGGGAGTGAGGTGTGTGTGTTCGTGCGATGAAATGTCTGTGTGTCATGGAGTCGTGAGATAAGGGGAACTGTAACTGGCAGTTACTGTCTGGGGCTAGGGGGTTTCCTGATTAGGGGATGCAAGCAATGACTTAAGTCAGGCGGTTTAGTTTGGCGCTCTATAACTGTTTTGTGCGGTTAGTGTCCTTGTGACAATGGGGAACCATGTGTTGTGCAACAACAGTCTTGTGTCTTAGCAATGGGGTGTGTTGTGCAAGCTTTAATCCTATGGTCACAAGCAGGCTCTAAAGCAGCCGGAGGGCCCTAGTGATGCTTAATATATGTGCTTGATTTATGAGCTATGTATATGAATATATGTATATATGACAGTACCGGCGTCGGGCTGCAGCCATAAGAAGTTAAAGACATCATAATGTTGTTATTTTAAACCGAGTTATATCAGTTTATATCAGTATATTGCGATTTTCGGATATTTCTTAGTGCTGCGTTATAGTGAGTTGGACACGTCTTGCCCACATGGCTAATGTTTACTGCTAATTCCAAAGTTGAAGGCGACAATCTACAACCGAGCAACGATTCTTCTGGACAAAGGACAACTTGCCCAAGATTCTGATGGGAGTTCATCAAAAAGTAAGAACTATTTATGATGTTAATTCGTTGTTCTGTTGAAAAATGTAAAACTCATATTCCGCCATTCATTTCGGTGCGGTCTCGCTTTAACTTCTTGGAACTATAGGGGGTGCTGTTCCGCATTAGCATATTTGGGTCTCCAAATTAAACTGCCTCGTGCTAAATTCTTGATCGTACAATATGCATATTATTGTTATTATTGGATAGAAAACACCTTCTAGTTTCTATAGAAGTTGGAATTTTGTCTCTGAGTGGTACAGAACAATATCTACAGCACTTTTCATGACAGGGTTCAGATTTCAGAAATTTTTACCCCTGATCTGGAGTCTGTTTTTAAGGCGACAGTGAATGCTATGAAGAAACCGACACTGCCTACGTCTTCCTCTGGGTGTCTGTACGTCATCACGTTTTGAATGGAGTCTATTGCACAATCCCAGCCCATATAAAACCACAAAACGTGGGATGACCTCTCTCTCTCTCCGCGCGCCACAAGCAAGATGGACATCGGACCTGCCTCATTCCAAATCGTTGTGTAACTAGTTATATTTCTCCGGTCATGTTTTCAGTCGTTATAGTTGTTAAAAACATCATAATGTAGTTAATTTGAACCGTTTTATAGCAATTTATATCCGTTTAGTGCGATTCTGAGGAATTTATTTGTCGTGCACTTTTTAGCTTTGGAAACGTTTCGGGGTGTCGGTCGTTGGTGGTGGACATTTCGAAGGACAGAGGACATCTATCGACCAAAAGACGTTTATAACATAGAAAGGATACATTGCCCAAGAATCTGATGGAAGAACAGCTCAAAGTAAGCAATATTTAATATGATAAATTGTTGTTCTGTCGAAATATTTTAAACGCATATTTCGCCATTTTGTTTGGTATAGCTTCACTTGGCGAACCCTGTATTGAAAAGTAAGGATAATTTTTAAAATGTAAATCAGCGGTTGCATTAAGAACTAATTTGTCTTTCGATTCCTGTCAACCCTGTATTTTTTAGTCAAGTATATGATTAGCTTTCGATTAAACTAGATCACTCTGAAAGCTGACGTTCCTCATTTTGAGGCTTGAGTTGTGACTATTGTAAGAAATTGTATTAGATATTGGTAACTTGTTTTAACAACTTCTCAACATTAGCTATAGTTGACACAACATACACACCCCCTCTTCTCTCTTGGACATATGCTGGACTCATTACACGATACCCACAACTCCCCTCCCCCATGACAATCACACAGACACACACAACTCCTCCTTGGAGCTCGGGACAAAGAACTATCTCAGGAACCGATGGAACGTGGACACAGGGCTGTTCAGGACTACCCAAGACCCAGATCGACCAATCGGAAGGCCAGACTCGCAGATCTACCTACTTTGCTTGTTGTCTATATAATACTGTACGGTTCTTGGAACTATCTCTTTCCCGGACGATTCAATAGGAATCAGACAGAAAGAGCCTTGCTGCAAGATTTTACTAAGATATCTTTACATGTGATTAAACGGCCTTATTATAAAATTATTCACATAGTCTGACACTACGTGGTATGCTGATCGCGTAGGTGTACAGTGAAGGATAAGCTTTATAACGATTCACATAGTCGGGCCATATTTGACAGTCGATCAGATAGGGGTTACCGTGAAGAATCCATAATTAAAAGATGGGATCCAAATAGCCGGGCAGTAGTTAGATTTGGCAAATCAGCTAAGTGTTACCGTGAAGACCCATTAAAAAAAAATATATATAACGATTCACATAGTCGGGCCATATTTGACAGTCGATCAGATAGGGGTACCGTGAAGAATCCATAATTAATAAAATACGATTCAAATAGTCGTGCAGTAGCTATACTTAGCTAGGTGTTATGTGAGGAATCTAATGTGATATTGTATGTGTAAGTTGTGTTGTCGAAATGTGGGGGATTGAACGTTCCACGAGACCGAATGCTACTAATTAGCTATATGCTAAGTTCAGGCTGCAGTTCATAGTGACCGCCGAGTCAGAATCTGTGGGCCGCGGTGAAGCAGCCATTTACGGTTGATGAGTTGACCTGGTTTTTCTCTCTTGTGCTGTTGATAAATCCTTAAGGGTTAGAATTAATTTGACAATTATTTTAGAAGCGCTAGAATATACTAGTATGTTGTCCCCAAAGGAAATGTCTTAAGTGTTTTGGCAAAGTATCTAATTAATCGGAAAAAAGTTCAAATTAATCGAAAAAAGTTAAAAGCAATAATATCTTTCGAATAAAAGATCTTATAATTGCCATTCCAATTTTATCAGGAGCGCTTGAATTCATTAGTATATTTTTCCAAAAGGAAACTTCTGAAATATTTTGCCAAAGTATTTAATTAATTGAATAAGCGAAAAGCAATAATATTTTTATTATAAGTACCTAAAACTGTCATTCCAATTATATCAGGAGCGCGTGAATATATTCGTATATTGTTTCAAAAAGATATAGCTGAAATATTGTTGGAAAACGAAAATAATTCATCGAATACACGGCAATAAAATTCTTTGTCCACGCGAGTCGGACACGAGACTGGGGGAGGTTAGAGGAAGAAAATACATCGCTGGTTTCGATCAGTGACGGGCTAAAGTATACAAAGATAATAATAGACCCAGACATAGCTTAACGACAAAATGACCACGACTATCGTCCCCAAACACAAATTCAACGAATATTTAGATCAGAGAATGAAAGACAGAGCAGGCGGGAAATTACACTACAAATCCGTTAAAAGAATTTGGGAAGAAGTGAGACTGAAATGGACTCAAGCAGGTTTCCTTAGTGGAGTCGCCCCATCAAAAGGGCAACTCCTCACTATGGAGAAAGAATTGGAGGAAGTAGTGAAGCAAGGGATAGAATGTGAAGTTGATAAGAATAAGAGTCACTTATTTAGAAAAGAAGGAACAAAGCAAAGGGAAAAGGCACAAGCTGAGATGAAAATAGGATTGTGGGCGATTGAAGAGATCAGAAGGGCCCTCCCCTATAGAAAACCTGATATGATGGGGGTAGTCACTGGAGCACCAACTGACACCAAAGAGGGCAGGCCCAACAATAATGACGCCCCACCTACCACCACAGCAGCTCCATCGGCCCCAATCCATCTCAGGGGCACTGTGGGGTTAATGGCAATTCCCCAGGCTCAGTTCAATTCCCATGTGCATCACCACATCACCCAATACAATAAGGATAAGGGAGGGGCTGAAACACAAATCCAGTCCCTACAGGTACAACTTTTGAAACTACAATTGAAAGAGGCCCAGAAAGGAGAGAAACCCAAGAAACAGATGGTGGCTGAAGACCAACAAGAAATCTCACAAATTATTGAAAAAACTGTTTCCCGAATGATACAGCAACAACAACTACCCATCTTCACCCAGCAGGGACCATCTATACACCCACCCCAGGAGCAGCCATTCCAACTGCCGTATGCCTACCCGCTTCAGCCATACCCTTCGTCGGAACCACCACTACAACCCTACTACCCACTACCACAATCAAACTATTCCCCCACATGGGGACAGCCCCAGAGGTACTCTGGATCTTATGGAAGCTGTTATAATTGTAAACAAGCTGGGCATATGGTGCGACAGTGTCCGCACCCAATAACCCCGGCCCAAAGCCAGTTTCTGGCCAAAAGGGGACGAGGATACGCCCCTAGACCAAGGGGGAGTCAGGCCAATGATGTATCAACCACGTGCGGCCCTTCAACCCGCATACAATCACCCAAATCCAGACCCGAATCAGCAATCACCTCCCCCTTTTCAGGACATGTCTGACGAATATGCCCCATGGCCCTGAAGCTGGCCACCACTAACCTATACTCATCATTGACCTGGACTACTGAAGCATCAAAGGCTTTTGCACTCTTGAAAACAGATCTCTAAGTGGCAGTAGCCCTAACAGCACCTGACTAAAAAAAATAAAAAAAAAAGTTCCATCTGGATGTTTCTGAAAAAGAAGGATTTACATCATCCATCCTTTTCCAGAACCTAGAGGGGGAGAGTAGAGTGTTGAGGTATCACTCCTCCAAACTGGACCACATTGAAGAAGGGCAAACCACATGCTCCAGGTATGTGGCTGCAGTGGCAAAAGCTATTGGAAAAACAGCCCACATGATAATGTGCCATCCATTGGAAATCCACACCCACCATGGGGTTGCAGCATATCTGATGAGCAAAGAATTCACGTTCAGCGCTGAAAGGAAAACGAAAATCCAGAATAAATGCACACAATCACACATCACATTTCTCAACACTGACAAAAACATGGCAGACGCACTCAATGCTGAAGGTCTACTCCACTCCTGTGCAGAAAGAGCTGCACAGGAACTGAAACGGAGACCTGACCTGGGGAACGAACCACTCACCAACACACACAGATATGGGGAAAGACAATGTGACAAATGGAAAAAGGTACCTGTTAGTTATGGTAGACAGGTTCTCTAAATGGGTTGAGGCAATACCAACAGCAGGGGAGGATGCAACATAGGTCATTAAGTGGCTGCAAACCGAACTCATGTGTATTGTTTAATGACAAACGCTCCATGTACCAATAGGGTCGGATGTGTAAATGTCAACTGATTAATGGATGTTGTTTAATGATGGGGTTAGTGTACAGGCCACAATCTCATAAGTCTCGTGGAATGCGCCAATCAAATGTATGTGCAGGTTTGAAGTTGATTTGGGTTGAAGCCCTGCCCCTGGCGTTGCTGGCCATGAGAGCCTCTCCAGGTGCAGGCACCCATCTCTCTCCTCATGCTTGGTTCACCAAGGGAGGGAGGTCATATGCCCGCCCTTGATGTACAACAAATTGTAATGTCTGATAATTGACGGAACTTTCTGCAGCTCTCTCCAAACAGATTCACAAGGTCCAAGAAGGGGAGCTGACGAGAGATCCGGCACCACGGAAGGTAAAAAATTGGTGACTGGGTGGGGTAAAAGTCCACAGGAGAAAGTGGCTAGAACCCAGGTGGACTGGACAGTACGAAGTGAGGGAGGTTACTTCACACTCAGTCCAGGTCAAAGGTAAATCAGGCGCACCTTGGCACCACCTCACACATTGCACTCCAGCCCCAATCCCTTCTAGAACACTGACAGAAGTCAGAGCTGATTTAAACAGCTTAAATCCGATTCCAAATGAAGACATTCCTGACTCAGGGGATGCGGCATCAAACTCCGCCTCCCCTGAAAAAGGAACCTCGCCCATTTAGAGGGACATTTCTCCCTCCCTGGGCAAGACTAGGGATATCTGGCCCCTTATTTGTGATATTCCTCCACACACTCATAACTCTTAGAATAGTTTGGGGGTGGAGAACTATACAGAGAATGGACAGAAGATGGCAGTATTGCAGCACTCAACGGTCTCCCAGGAGCCTGTTTGAGTGCTGGTGACAGAGAAAAAACTTAAAACCAATTCGGAGTAGAGAGAACACGTTTAATAACTTATTCAGGTTAAATTTACAGACTAATGATATTATTGTTATGGATTGGGTGACATGCGATATAAATTTAGCGAAGTATATGCTAAGTTTACACTTTGGAATGGAGAAAGTTGAGAAGTCGATTTTACTTATACGATAGTTTTGCTGCCAAACTTAGTTGGGGTAACTAGATGTTTTGCCTAGAGGCAGGAATAAGACAGTCATTTTTGGTATTATATTGGCTTGTTGCTGCGTTCTGAACACAGGTTGAGCGCTAGTAAACGCATATCTTTATTTGAACTATACTAATCTATTTGATAAAAGTACTAAACCTGTATATTTAACATTTGATAATGATTGGCAAATCCATATATTTAACCACAACTTTGAATTTAGCATTGAGTATTATAGGAGGAACGGGATAAAATGTGTACTTTCCCCACCGGGTGTGGCCGTATTAAATTATGATAGAGAAAATTGGTTGTGTCATTTAGAGGGAAAATGTGTACATTATAGCTTTGAGATACTTTTCAAAAGTTGCTGAAAATTATTGGTTTTTGTTTAGGTAACACCAGAGACTTCGAACAATAAGTAAACGTATTCTAAACGTGATCTGTTTTCATTATGGGGAACAATGAACGACTCGCAACCTGGTATGGCTGGCAGGGAGTTTTTAAAGGGACAGTACACGTTTATCACAGTTGTGTTACATGAAACATCGGGGAAATTTAGAACGAATGATTTAAGGGTATTATCATAATTATTAGGTTTTGTTTTTGTTGTAAACGTTTGGGTTAAGGGGTTTTCCGTGTTCCCAGAGACAAGATATCTTAAAAGAATACACTCATATTGGAATAGGAGTTTTACTTTCTGAGTTTTATTTAGGCAAGGGACTTTGAGAAGATAAAGGGTTCTTTTGGTATGCCTAGATATGGTATGGAACACGAATGTAGGTGTAACCTTTTTGACCTATTTTCATTGCATTTTCCGGTGACTTGATCACTCACGGGAGAATGTAGTGGGAATAATGAATTTCTGTCATTTGGGATACTAGTTTATAACTCTTGACCATAAGGTTAGCATTTGTTTTGGCCATTAGAAGATAGAGATAGGTTTATTAAGGTTATGTAAGGACTTTAGAGATTGACACTATAAGACATGTTGTTATTTTAAATCCATTTGGGATAGATAAAGTCAAAACAGTGAGACACCTAGTTAATATTGCAAAAGAACACATAGTTGTTATTGACTATTATTAGAAAAAGGCAGACAGATGGGTCTACCCCGCACTGTTGAGACTTTGAAGGTTTGAGAGTAGAGTGGGGAGGGTGGACCAGGAAATGAGCAAGGTAGGCTGTGAAATAAGAAAGGAGAGAAAGGGTTTAACATATATAAGCAGCACAGATACATTTTAACCTTTCACGAGTATCAACCCCGGATCCGGGAGCACCCCCCACCCCCCACACACTGATTAGCATAGCTAGCATAGCTTCAGAAGTAGATAGTAGCATCTAAATATCATTAAATCACAAGTCCAAGACACCAGATGAAAGATACAGATCTTGTGAATAAAGCCACCATTTCAGATTTTTAAAATGTTTTACAGGGAAGACAAAATATGTAAATCTATTAGCTAAACACGTTAGCAAAATACACCACTATTCTAACTCCATCAGTTTCTTACTCCTTCAGGTGCTATCACCAATTCGGCTCAACTAAGATATTGATATCCACTAACCAAGAAAAAACCTCTTCAGATGACAGTCTGATAACATATTCATGGTATAGGATAGTTTTTGTTAGAAAAAAGTGCATATTTCAGGTAGAAATCACAGTTTACAATTGCACCCACCATCACAAATCGACTAGAATTACTAGATAGAGCAACGTGTATGACCAATTTACTCATCATAAAACATTTCATAAAAATAGACAAAGCATAGCAATGGAAAGACCCAGTTCTTGTGATTTCAGACCATATTTCAGATTTTCTAAGCGTTTTTCAGCGAAAACACAATAAATCGATAAGTTAGCATACCACATGAACAAACGTTACCAGAGCATCGATTCCAGCCAAAGAGCGCTATAACGTAATCACCGCCAAAATATATTAATTTTTTCACTAACCTTCTCAGAATTCTTCCGATGACACTCCTGTAACATCATTTTACAATATACATATACAGTTTGTTCGAAAAGGTGCATATTTAGCCATACAAAACCGTGGTTACACAATAAAAATACTAGGAAATCAAGCCTCAATATGTCTGACGTCATCTATCAGAGTGATCTAGTTTAATTGAAAGCTAATCATATACTTGACTAAAAAATACAGGGTTGACAGCAATCGAAAGACAAATTAGTTCTTAATGCAACCGCTGATTTACATTTTTAAAATTATCCTTACTTTTCAATACAGGGTTGGCCAGGTGAAGCTATACCAAACAAAATGGCGAAATATGCGTTTAAAATATTTCGACAGAAACACGATTTATCATATTAAATATTGCTTACTTTGAGCTGTTCTTTCATCAGATTCTTGGGCAATGTATCCTTTCTATGTTATAAACGTCTTTTGGTCGATAGATGTCCTCTGTCCTTCGAAATGTCCACCACCAACGACCGACACCCTAAAACGTGTCCAAACTTTCAGTTTGCACGACAAATAAATTCCTCAGAATCGCACTAAACGGATATAAATTGATATAAAACGGTTCAAATTCACTACATTATGATGTTTTTAACAACTATAACGACTGAAAACATGACCGGAGAAATATTGCTGGTTAGAAAACGATTTGGAACGAGGCAGGTCCGATGGCCTTCACGCTTGAGGCGCACGTTGAGAAAGGGGGGTCTCTGTACATTTTTGTCATTTATAATGGCTGTGAACGTCCCATCGATTTCATTGAAAACGTGATGACGTACAGACACCCAGAGGAAGACGTAGGCATTGTCGGTTTCTTCATAGCATTCACTGTGGCCTTATAAACAGACCCCAGATCAGAGGTAAAAATTTCTGAAATCTGAACCCTGTCATGAAAAGTGCTGTAGAAATTGTTCTGTACCACTCAGAGACAAAATTCCAACTTCTATAGAAACTAGAAGGTGTTTTCTATCCAATAATAACAATAATATGCATATTGTACGATCAAGAATTTAGCACGAGGCAGTTTAATTTGGAGACACAAATATGCTAATGCGGAACAGCACCCCCTATAGTTGCAAGAAGTTAAAGTAGATAAGTCACTTGACAGAGAATTGGAAAATAATAGATATGAATGTACGCCCAAGGGAGAATTGGACATGCGGCGAATGAAAGGGGCGTTCCTACATGATAATGTCAGACATAAGGATAATTTACACTAATTTTACCTAAGTCATTGGTTAGGTTAGGCAAGGTTGTTACCTGGCAGAGCCAGGTAACAAAGGGGGGATGGGTAAGTTGTGGTCTAGGATAGGATGTGGCCTATTGGATGATAAACTAATAAAAAATTAAAAATCTAGCTAAACAAGCAGATATAGAAATAGTAAGAAGTATTGTTAATTACATGGAAAGGTTGTTTGTTTAACCAAACCTGTATGTCCAAGATTTTATGCATTGCAGGTGAATTAAGGGAGAAGGTGATTCACTCGACCTGGGGGCATATCACACTTGGAGGGTGAGACACACTGACACTGCCGAATGATCACAGAGTTAAGGAGAAGAACCGTTACTAATAGAGTTCGGGGATCAACTCCTTAATGAAGAATTCCCTGCCCCCGACCTTTCCTCACTGTGTACGTTCATATAAGTGAAAGTGTTGCTTGATCTCTGGCTGGTGGTGTGTTCTCTGGGAGAGGATGGGGCTTTACAGAACTGCTTGTGGTCCTGAGCTGTCTGTTTGGGATACTATGGGGATGATACCATCGCAGTGCTGCCAGAACCACCACCAGTTCCAACGGACCAGGGTTCAGCCGGCCTCCTCCACCACTTCAAGACCAAGTCCCACACCACCACCTAAGCTCTCTAATCCGGTACAGGTGATAAATATAAAAGACATCTCAGATAGTGAACAATTGGGGACTGAAACTGGTTATGAGGAAAGGGAGAATATGTGGTTGGCTTACAAAACACTTAATAGAAAGGACTGTGTCGTATGTGGACATGCCAGACCTATTCTGGCTGCTCACCCATTTGTCCTAAGTAATGGGGAAGGTTGGATGTGCATATTGGAAAGCTTAAGCCAAATTCAACCCTGTGTAAAACTCTGAGTCCTGTGTTCCCAGAAGTCCCTCCCCAGAAGGTACCGTGGGGAGTCAAGGCATATGGGGGATATAACAGCTGTATCACTGGTACAGGTAGAGGTATAGACTATGGAGGGCTCCCTACTACTACCTGCATCACTAATACCACTATTAACTAGAGGTGTTGCTGATCTATGGTGGATGTGTGGACCTGCCAGGCGGTTGACCCCATTTTTGAAAGGAAATTGTCGTTGCTCATGTGTTTTGACCAGTCTGATACCACCATTGCCTATTATTATAGCTAATCAACTTCTGGGAGCTACACAGGACACAGAGGCTTGGGACCAACCCAGGAGACGGCAGAAACGTGACGCTCCTTGGTCTGAGGGTACAGATAACATGCACACCAACCTGTTGGGGGTCCCAATAGGGGTCCCCCACGAATTCCAGACATTAACCAGGAATGATGGCCTGTGGCATCTGATGCCCATCATTGGCCCAGCTATTGTTGATGCTAAAACAAAAGGTCTGGATCAATTATATCTACTATAATTAACGATGATTTGTTAAACACACCCACACAGGACTTACAGGGATGGCTGAACAATTGGATGCTACCTCACAAACCAGTAGACACAATAGACTAACACTGGACATAAGTCTGGCCAACCAGGGAGGTGTATGTAAAAAGATTGTAGAACAGTGTTGCACGTTTGTTCCTAACAATACTAGTCCGGATGGGAGCATTTCAAAAGCTCTGAGTGGGTTGGCAAGGTTATCAATGGAGATGAAGGGTCTTGCAGGTGTGGAGGAGAGTGGACTGTTCCCCTGGCTGGGTGGTTGTTTTGGTAAGTACACTGCAATGAGGATTACTGGATTTCTGACACTAGTTGTTGTTTTTCATTTCTGTGTTGCTTGTATCATATCTTGTTTGATGAAGTCTGTTACAGATGTGTAGGGGGCCTCTGGTATGATGCCGTTGCTTGATGCTCCAGTTGGAGAGGCTGATATGAAAACAAGCTTCCGCAGGAGAGTGGGCTGACAGAGGAGGACCCTTGGTTTGATGTAGATGATGTTGTTGAATGAATAAAAAGTGATGTTTGTCCAACCTGTTGTGAAGGTTTGAAGTTCCCGGGTGGCGACGAGCCCACCTGGTACAGGTTGTATAGAGGGATGGATTGGAGGGTTTAACATATTCTCGTTTTTTGGTTTACTAATGTGTGGTTGGCCACTCCAGGTGTAGTTATTGGAGTGGTCTCCTTTTTGGTCCTTGCTCAGTTACGACTCAACTTACATTGATGCTATTGATGTCCCTAGGGGGTGCCAGATGAATATAAACTGGTGGACCAAGTGACAGCTGGGTTTGAATCATCATTTTGTTGGTGGTGTACAGTTAATAAAAATGTGGACAGAATTAACTACATTCATTTTAATGTCCAGAAACTGGGCAATTGGACTCAACAAGGCTTCGAGGCGGTCCATGGACAATTGGCAGCTACGTCCCTGATGGCATTTCAAAATAGAATCGCGGTTGATATGTTATTGGCTGAACGGGGGGGGGTCTGTGCAATGTTTGGTGAACAGTGTTGTACTTTCATTCCCAATAACACAGCTACGGATGGGAGTCTGACTGTAGCATTGGAGGGACTTCGTACCCTTAATGGTAAGATGAAGCAGCATTCTGGAGTGGACACTACTATGTGGGACTCATGGATGGATGCTTTTGGTAAATATAAGACGCTGGTTTCCTCCATCCTAGTATCAATTTCTGTTTTTGCGGCCATTCTTGTACTTTGTGGATGCTGTTGCATTCCATGTGCGCGCACGCTTGCTAGTCGTGTTATAACTGCCGCTATAGACCCTAATCAGGAAAGGGCCCAAATGTTCCCATTGCTTGATGATGGGGAAGTTGGACCTGTATATCTATTTGAGGACTAAGATACTTTTATGTCACGTCTCTTGTGAGACGTGAAGAGAGGGAATTAAAAATTTGTCTTCTGACAAATTTTATCCTTTAGTTTTGTCTTTTTATATACTTTTATGTCACGTCTCTTGTGAGACGTGAAGAGGGGGATTTGTAAGAAATTGTATTAGATATTGGTAACTTGTTTTAACAACTTCTCAACATTAGCTATAGTTGACACAACATACACACCCCCTCTTCTCTCTTGGACATATGCTGGACTCATTACACGATACCCACAACTCCCCTCCCCCATGACAATCACACAGACACACACAACTCCTCCTTGGAGCTCGGGACAAAGAACTATCTCAGGAACCGATGGAACGTGGACACCAGGCCTGTTCAGGACTACCCAAGACCCAGATCGACCAATCGGAAGGCCAGACTCGCAGATCTACCTACTTTGCTTGTTGTCTATATAATACTGTACGGTTCTTGGAACTATCTCTTTCCCGGACGATTCAATAGGAATCAGACAGAAAGAGCCTTGCTGCAAGATTTTACTAAGATATCTTTACATGTGATTAAACGGCCTTATTATAAAATTATCCACCTCGTCCTATTGTCTCCTCTTGTTCTCCTGTCAACAGTAAACGTTTTACTAACACTATTTCCATTGTATAACCACGGTTTTGTATGGCTAAATATGCACCTTTTCGAACAAACTGTATATGTATGTTGTAAAATGATGTTACAGGAGTGTCATCGGAAGAATTCTGAGAAGGTTAGTGAAAAAATTTATATATTTTGGCGGTGATTACGTTATAGCGCTCTTTGGCTGGAATCGATGCTCTGGTAACGTTTGCACATGTGGTATGCTAACTTATCGATTTATTGTGTTTTCGCTGAAAAACGCTTAGAAAATCTGAAATATGGTCTGAAATCACAAGAACTGGGTCTTTCCATTGCTATGCTTTGTCTATTTTTATGAAATGTTTTATGATGAGTAAATTGGTCATACACGTTGCTCTATCTAGTAATTCTAGTCGATTTGTGATGGTCGGTGCAATTGTAAACTGTGATTTCTACCTGAAATATGCACTTTTTTCTAACAAAAACTATCCTATACCATGAATATGTTATCAGACTGTCATCTGAAGAGGTTTTTTCTTGGTTAGTGGCTATCAATATCTTAGTTGAGCCGAATTGGTGATAGCACCTGAAGGAGTAAGAAACTGATGGAGTTAGAATAGTGGTGTATTTTGCTAACGTGTTTAGCTAATAGATTTACATATTTTGTCTTCCCTGTAAAACATTTTAAAAATCTGAAATGGTGGCTTTATTCACAAGATCTGTATCTTTCATCTGGTGTCTTGGACTTGTGATTTAATGATATTTAGATGCTACTATCTACTTGTGAAGCTATGCTAGCTATGCTAATCAGTGTGTGGGGGGTGGGGGGTGCTCCCGGATCCGGGTTTCTGAGGCAGTAGAGGTTAACGCACGCTGTATGTCGTAGTAACATTAATTTAAAAAATCTAACACAGCGGTTGCATTAAGAACTAATGTATCTTTCATTTGCTGTCCAACCTGTATTTTTTTGTCAAGTTTATGATTAGTTACTGATTAGAATAGGTGCCTCTCCCAAGATTTCTCCCGACATATTGTTGGCAGCTTGGCTACTATTCTCATTGTATAACCACGATTTGTGCCGCTAAATATGCACATTTTCGAACAAACTCTATATGTATTGTGTAATATGATGTTATAGGACTGTCATCTGAAGAAGTTTGAGAAGGTTAGTGAAAAAATTAATATATTTTGCTGGTTTATACGTTATCGCTATTGTTGGCTTGAATCAATGCTGTTGTGTGGTTGGCTATTGTAGTAAGCTAATATAATGCTATATTGTGTTTTCGCTGTAAAACACTTAAAAAATCTGAAACATTGGCTGGATTCACAAGATGTTTGTCTTTCATTTGCTGTACGCTGTGTATTTTTCAGAAATGTTTTATGATGAGTATTTAGGTAATTCACGTTGCTCTCTGTAGTTATTCTAGTCGCTTTGGTGAGAGTTGTGATGGTGGCTGCAATGGTAAACTATGATTTATACCTGAAATATGCACATTTTTCTAACAAAACTGCTATACAATAAATATGTTATCAGACTGTCACCTGATGAAGTTGTTTCTTGGTTAGTGGCTATTTATATCTTTATTTGGTCGAAATTGTGATAGCTACCTATGCAGGACAAAAATGGTGGGAAAAAAAAGTTGTGTCTTTTGCTATCGTGGTTAGCTAATAGAAATACGTATTGTGTCTTCCCTGTAAAACATTTTAAAAATCAGAAATGATGGCTGGATTCACAAGATGTGTATCTTTCATCTGGTGTCTTGGACTTGTGATTTAATGATATTTAGATGCTAGTATTTACTTGTGACGCTATGCTAGGCTATGCTAGTCAGCTTTTTTACTGATGGGGGTGCTCCCGGATCCGGGTTTGGGTTGAAGTAGAAGTTAACTGAAATGCATTCCAGGTGACTACCTCATCTAGTTGAGAGAATGCCGAGTTTGTAAAAAGCTGTCAAGGTAAAGGGTAGCTACTTTTTGATTTGTTTAAGACATGATGCCATAGGTGTTATTTCATAGCTGTCTTCACTCTTCTACAACATAAAAAATAAAACCCTGGTATGAGTAGGTGTGTTCATTTTGGACTGGTTCTGTAACTATAGTAGATCTAGCCTGTAGAAGCTATTGGGATCCTCCTCTTTTTAATAGAAGCCATCAGGCTGTTTTCACACAATTGCATAGGTTATAGAAATGTTGTGCAGCATGAGCTCATGAAGTGATTTAGATTTGCTTTGATGTCAGAGTGATTAGAGGGACAATAGTGCTGAGCACCAGGCAGTTAGCAAGTGTGGTAGACTACTAATGACCATCAGCAGCATCAGAGCTTGGAGAAGCCTAACTACTACATGGTCACGTGGAATTTAACTGCCTTCATGTCCTGTAACTGCCGGTGTGGTGGTAACACAGTCACCATAACAGTCCTACTCCTTCCTCCACTTCCCAGAAATGGACCAGTTCAGATACATTGTTCAACATATCACACCAACAAGGAAGTAAGTAAATCAACAGTTTAATATCAGGATTTCTTCATGTATTTATATGGGATGCGAATCAGTTCCTGTAGTACAGTAAAGACAACTGTTCGTCTTTTCAACGTCTTCATTCCAACGCCTTTCACCTACAATTATACAAAAAACATCATCAATAATCAGCTGCAAAGTAGTAACATTTAGTGAATGAGTATGTATATACATGCACCTTGGTGGAACAGTTGCTAGCAGTTGATAGCAGTGCCTGGTGGAGTCTCAGTACCCGGGATCTTCTGTCCAGTACTGGTAGGTATGAGGTACTTCATAAACGTTAAAGATGCAGAACCATATTTTACTGTAGGTATGAGGTACTTCATAAACGTGAAAGATGCAGAACCATATTTTACTGTAGGTATGAGGTACTTCTCTGCACAAGCTTCTGTTTTTCCACACCAAAACCACCGCTGAAGTTCATGACTAAAGAGCTCTATTTTCATGTCATCTGACCATAGCACCGCCTGGAGTTTAAATAAATGGCACTTGGATTGGAACCGGTGCTATTTCCTCCTTAAAGGGATAGTGCAATATTTTGGCAAGTAAAACCATTTTCTTCTTACCAAGAGTCAGATTTTGTCTCTGCATGCAATTTGAAGGACTTTGAAGGTAGTTTTTCCAGCGATCGCTAACTAGCGTCAGCGCAATGACAAGAAATCTTTGGGATCTGATCTCTTAGTTGGCAATTGTGCTGAAGCTACAGTAGTTAATTAAAAAACTTCCTTCAAAACTAAAGAAAGTGGGCTAAATTGCCAAAATCTCACAAAATCCCTTTAACACCTTGACCCATCATCTTTCCTCCTCTCCTCTCTCATATACCTCGCTTCCCTCCTCCCCTAACCTCTCCACTCTCCCATACCTCTCTCCCCTGCTCTCCTCTCCTCACCTAACCTCTCCTCTCTCATATACCTCTCTCCTCTCTCATATACTCTACCTCTCTCCCTTCCTCAGTCTCAGCCAAAGGGAGAGTTAGAACTCAACTCACAGGCAGGATTTCAGAAAGGGACATTTCAACATCTGTTCATCTAATACTGTATGTGATTGTATCCCAAATAGCCCTCTATTCCCTATGAAGTGCACTACTTTTGACCAGAGCCCATAGTGAATATGTTGCCCTGGACACATGTAGCGCACTTGTTTTGAAGGATAATGCTAATTCTACAAACTCCCAATTACCCTCTGGACACGCCCCTCTCCTGCTAACTCACCACACCTGAACTCACTCTGCTAATCACCAATTCCTCTTCCATTCTTATGGTATATAAGCAGCTTGTTTAACCTAGGTTTGTTCAGTGTTTGTGGTGTCCCAGTTTCTTTATTGTTCCTGTTGTTGGTTGGCTAAAGTAAGTTCCTGCTATTGTAACTTTTCTAGGGTTTAAAATTCCTGCGTTGTGACATAATATCCTGTTCATCCTAGCTTGTGTATTGTTATGGTGTAGCTAGCCCAGTATTAGACCTTTAATTTAAATGTAAGGGAATTGTTACAGGTTGTAAGGTGAGACATGGTCCAATGATGGTTCCTGCTAGCAGAATGTGTCTTAAATCTATAATCCTGTAGACTGTTCTGATTGGTTGGCTTATGCGCTGTGTCTCAGTGAACAAGAAACTATGAAATGCTGTTTTTTCTTTCACCCCCCCCCCCCCCCATCAACCTTACATGGATCCCATGTTGTACTCAGCTGTCTAGTTAATCCACCTCACCATATGGACACCATGCTGGGCCAGACTGGAAGTAGAGGAAACATGGACGTCAAAGCCAGAACAAAACATTGGCAGCCATTATTTGGCTGGCTAGTGTCTAAACTAGATTTAGTTATTGATCACTGCTCAGTGCTGTAAATGGTGACTTATCAGAACCATCTAGTGTGAAGATCAATCCATAATAGAGGTGGGACCCATGCTGCTAGCAGGTACCTCATTGAACAACGTCTAGCAAGCTGTTGCTATGGAATGACCTTAGACCTTGCTTCATTTATTAATAGGTCTAATATTGGGATGTGGTGTAGCTTACTGGTCAGTCGTATGTTAATGTGGTGTATTCCCTCCAGCACCACATCATCGTATCACAGCCTTTCCTGATGGCCATTTCACCTTACCTACTGGTGTTACAAGCCACTAAGCCTTACCTGCCAGCCTTTTGTACTGTGCTTTTATTTATTGTTGGATAAATATTAAAGAACCAGACTTGAACTTGGTTCAACCATAATGCCTGTATTCTGACAGATTTGTGAATAGCCAAAGCTGCAGGGCATTTCTACATTTGGGAACTAGACCTCCATTACTCCTGTCTGAGTGGAGAGAAATACGTGCCCAGAAATTCCCCTCAGCCCTGCTTAGGGAATAGGTTGGCGTTTAGGAAAGCAGACATATTCCTGTTCTAATCTACTGTCTGTGCAGTTGAATCTGTGATTAGTACTGGAATACATCGGGTAATTGGAATGGCTGGGGTACGTGGAGGTCAGGGTTACACTGCACTCCCCTAAACTGTTCTCACTGAATTGGTTTTGATGGCTTCACTCTGTGTTTCTCTCAGGAGACTCCATGACCATGTTGACCAGTCTTCTGCTTCTCAGTGCTGCCTTTGCTCTGGGAGATGCAAGTAAGTCTACTTTTCTTGACACGTTCTGCATGTTTCTTGTAGCAGAGGTGACTGACTGATCTACAAATAAAATTGTAGCTGTGATTTGTACATCTTTCTCCACTAGCCTTTAAAGCCACATGTAACTCCTCCTTACAGATTTAATTCTAGATGAAGACTTGTGTCCTCATGGTTGGACCAAATATGGATCAAGCTGCTTAATGTTTGTCAAGACTACAAGGAGCTGGCCTGAAGCAGAGGTATCACCCTTACATCTACTGTGAATTTGAAGGGGAAGTGTAGTTGAAATTAGCTCTGACTCTAAAAGGTGATATTTCTTAAACAGAAACACATGACTGATGTGAAATACTGAACTTCCCTTTATTAAGATGGGAATTTTCTATACTTTTGAATATTTAATGTGCCGCCTGTATACTGGAACCCACAGGACATGGCTTAAGACGGAGATAAACTCGTATCTTTAAGAGAATGTTTTAAAAGGGAATTAGTTGTGATGGTCAATATTTGGTTGAGAGTCCAGAAGACAGATTCTCAGCTAGGCTGGCCGACTGACTAATACATGAAGTGTCTTTGTTCCCATCTACTGCTTGGCTGTTATTGTAGATAATACTTTTCTTCACTGACTTGCCTAGTTAAATAAATACTTTCTTTTTTAGAGGCACTGTGTGTCCCTTGGTGATCAACTGGTGTCTGTACCCAACGTTGTGGAGTACCTTGGAGCAAACCTGGCATCTGTGCACAGCTCCGAGGAGGATCAGTTTCTACAGGCGTTGGTCTTGGAGAAGACTGTTGGTTTCCCTCCTACCTGGATTGGTGGATTTCTTTCTGTTAAGGTGGGACCAGTAAGCACAGTGTTATATAGCCATTATTGCAAGGAACTCCGTTCCATCATCTTGCTCAAGTGAACATCAAACCTGGTTAAAAAAAATAATGTCAGTTGTAGCATGTTAGCTACTTGTAATTTGTTTATGTAGTTCTGTCTGAGCTGTATGTCATTTGTGTGGACACCAGGAAGAGTAGCTGCTGCTTTTTAACAGCTACTGTAATGGCTTCCATATAAAATATCAAGAGTGCCCAGGAGATAGGTAGCCTCGCCGTTAAGACCATGGGGCCAATAAAGGCAAGGCTGCTAGTTTGAATCCCAGAGCTCACTGTGTGAAATCTGATGTGCCCTTGAGCAACACCCTGAGCCTAATTGACCCTGTAAGTCATTCTAGATGAATCTACTAAATTACTTCAATGTATTTAACTGTCAACTTCAGTAGGAGGCTTTTATACGTTTAAACCGGTTCTAGTTAAGTATAAATTTGATCAAAGTAATATATTCCAGACAGTCTTCTTGTAAAAGTGTGTATGGGGTTTCTAGCTTCAAGTTGTAGACCAGTTATGGTCTTTGAAATGCATTGATGATTGCAAATGTGAGGATTAGGCTCCATGTTCTTTACACAAGCAACAGTCCCAGTCAGATGGTTTTAAGTAGTGGTAGCTTTAACTGTTTTGTTGTTTGCAGGTGGAATAGAAAGGACTACATTAAGTTTGTTTTCTGAAACCCCACTTTCCCCCCTCAGGACAGGCGGTGGTTCTGGAGCGATGGCTCCGACTTTGATCACCAGAACTGGGCTAAAGGAAGGCCCGATGCTGGTGCCAGAGACACTTGTATTCATATCAACTTTGGAGGTACAGTAAGCTGTCATTCACTGATCCAGTCATCAAATTAAATTTATTCTTAGTTCATTTAACTATTTATTCTCATAGACTTTCATTCTGTTGTCTGTGTACAGCTGAGTATTTTGTTGTGTTTCGTCTTCAGGTCAACACCGCTGGAACAATGCATTATGTGTAATGAGCTTGCCCTCGGTGTGCTCCCTGAGACTCCTGCCTCTTCGCCAGACTATACATTAAAAGCAGCAATGCTATTCTGTAGTTCTGCATCAATACGTCATGGTAACGTCATACTTTGTTGCTGTTAAATGAAGTCTCATTTACTACACAAATATTGAGGAATTGTTTGCAGCCAATAAAATGTGGACACTATTTTGTCTCATGCGTTATTGAACATGAATGATACGTTGAAGATAGTATTCTTTCTTACGGGTCCCCTGTGGGACTCAAACCCACAACCCTGATGTTGGAAGTGCCATGTTCGACTGTGTCACCAGGACATATAACTGTCATTGTGCTTAACTTTTTGTAAATGTTTACCTGTGAAATGACGCAGTATGTTTAGGAGGTTCAAAAGACATGTTTAACCTATCATGAAGTTTGTTTCTGAAGTTCAGTTTTAAAGAACTGAGGCCATTAAGCATTATGCCTGTCCTTTGTCACTACACACTAAAAAAAAGTCCACTTGTTTACAATGACGACGGCGCCATCCTATAGGAAACCGAATGATGGCTGAATGTGCTATAGCCTGGATTTGTACCAGGTACTGTAGTGACGCCTCTTGTACTGAGATGCAGTGCCTTTGACTGCTGTGCCACTCAGGCGCAGGTTCCTGGAGTATCCTTTAGGGTTTCTTCAAGTTGTAACTAGGGGGAATCCCTTGTAAATGATCCTCATAGCAAAAATTCAGTCATGAGGTGAAATGCCAGCGGAGCTTCAAGTCCAATATTTTATATCTGGGGTGTTGATGTTCTCTATCCGTAGCCAGAATGCTCACCATGCACTGCAACATCAACCAGGATTCCAGTTACATTCATCAGTGGTGTAGGGAGGTTGAAGTCTGAACATTTTTATTATACAGATGAACAAAACAAGCACACGACAGAATTCATACCTCGGTGATTGACTTTTGCTGAAAGTTCTCATACCTTGTCCATAATGTAGAGTCCTATAGAGTATTAACCTTTCTAGGACACACGTTTCCCCCCACATTCCGCTGAAAAGGCAGCGCGCGAAATTAAAAAATACAATACAGCAAATGAAAGAAACATCTTGTTAATATACCCATGGTGTCTGATAAATGTACAGCGAGATCAACATTTATGCTAGATCACCAACTCCAAAAAACACACAGCCATTTTTCCCAGCCAAAGATAGTCAAAGCCGAAATAGAGATAATGAATCACTAATCTTCATCAGATGACTCATAGGACATGTTACACAATACATTTGTTTTGTTCGATAATGTGCATATTTATATCCACAAATCTCGGTTTACATTGGCACTATATTCAGAAATGCCTCCAAAATATCCGGAGTAATTAGAGCCACGTCAAATAACAATTTTTTTTTCATGTTTTACATATAATTAAAAATACACTTGTTCTTAATGCAACCGCTGTCAGATTTTTTTAAAAACTTTAGGAAAAAGCTTACCATGCAATAATCTGAGACGGCGCTCAGAAATACACATTTCTCCGCCATGTTGGAGTCAACAAATTACATAAATATTCCCCTTGATCTTTCATCAGAATGCAGTGCCAGGAATCCTAGTTCCACAAATCGTTGATTTGTTCGATAATGTCCATTACTAGTGTCCAATTAGCTACTTTTGCTAGCACGTTTAGTTCACGTGTCCAAACCCTTGCGACGGTCCAGTTGAACTCGGACGAAAACTTCCAAAAATTATATTCCAGGTCGAATAAACTGGTCAAATTAAGTGGAGAATCAATCTTCAGGATGTTATCAAATATATCCAATAACGTTCCAACCGGAGCGTTCGTTTTTGTCTACAGCGCAATGGAACACATGGCCATATCATGACTAGTGCGCGTGACCAGGAACTAGCATTCTGCCAGACCACTGACTCAAATAGCTGCCATCCGGCCCCACATCACACTAGAGGCTTCCTTCCACGTTCTACTGACTGTTGACATCTAGTGGAAGGCGTAGGAAGTGCCGTCAGATCCATATCTTACTAGGATGTGAATAGACAATGAGTTTAACATCAACCAGCCCCAGAATTTCAACTTCCTGTTTGGAATTTTGCCTGCCATATGAGTTCTGTTATAATCACAGACATAATTCGAACAGTTTTAGAAACTTCAGAGTGTTTTTTATCCAATGGTAATAATAATATGCATATATTAGCATCTGGGACAGAGTAGGAGGCAGTTCACTATGGGCACACGATTCATCCAAAGTGAAAATGCTGCCCCCTATCCCTAAAAAGTTAATTGAAGAGGTAAGGGAGGATGAATGTGCTCTGCATAACATACCAATACCAATTGTCGTACCTCGTCTGTATACCTGCGGACACAAGTCTTCTGCACGCAATACAGCTAACCTTATCCATTGAATTGTGTCCATGTTCTGTTTAAGATTGACACAGGAAAAGAGTTAAGAGCCTGCTTCTACTGTCCTTATCTAAATGTTTGTTGGGCAGGTAGGTTCCTGCAAGAACCCCCATCAGCTAAGGAGGTTTATTGATGAACCCCACCTATCTTATTCAACTGTAATCATGCACCTGCAACAAAGCTAGCTCAGATGTGCGAGTGCCTTCTGAATCCTAGTCCAAGTACGCTCTAAAAATGTGGAGTTCTAAGGTCCGCAGTTCTTTTTAGAACCTTACGGTTCTTGGCACTGAAAATGGCCCCCAAAAGGTTCTTCCAAGAACCCCATAGAAGGTGGATAGATCTAAAAAAAATATATCAGAAGACACTAATATGACCCCACCATCAATGCATGAATATGACCCCACCATCAATACACTAATATGACCCCACCATCAATACACTAATATGACCCCACCATCAATAGACACTAATATGACCCCACCATCAATAGACACTAATATGACCCCACCATCAATAGACTGATATGACCCCACCATCAATACACTAATATGACCCCACCATCAATATACTAATATGACCCCACCATCAATACACTAATATGACCCCACCATCAATACACTAATATGACCCCACCATCAATAGACACTGAAATGACCCCACCATCAATACACTAATTTGACCCCACCATCAATAGACTGATATGACCCCACCATCAATACACTAATATGACCCCACCATCAATACACTAATATGACCCCACCATCAATACACTAATTTGACCCCACCATCAATAGACTGATATGACCCCACCATCAATAGACTAATATGACCCCACCATCAATACACTAATATGACCCCACCATCAATAGACACTAATATGACCCCACCATCAATACACTAATATGACCCCACCATCAATACACTAATATGACCCCACCATCAATACACTAATATGACCCCACCATCAATAGACTGATATGACCCCACCATCAATACACTAATATGACCCCACCATCAATACACTAATATGACCCCACCATCAATACACTAATATGACCCCACCATCAATACACTAATATGACCCCACCATCAATACACTAATATGACCCCACCATCAATAGACTGATATGACCCCACCATCAATACACTAATTTGACCCCACCATCAATAGACTGATATGACCCCACCATCAATATACACTATGACCCCACCATCAATAGACACTAATATGACCCCACCATCAATAAACTATGACCCCACCATCAATAGACACTAATATGACCCCACCATCAATAGACACTAATATGACCCCACCATCAATATACACTAATATGACCCCACCATCAATAGACACTAATATGACCCCACCATCAATACACTAATATGACCCCACCATCAATATACACTAATATGACCCCACCATCAATAGACACTAATATGACCCCACCATCAATACACTAATATGACCCCACCATCAATACACTAATATGACCCCACCATCAATATACACTATGACCCCACCATCAATACACTAATATGACCCCACCATCAATAGACACTATGACCCCACCATCAATACACTAATATGACCCCACCATCAATATACACTATGACCCCACCATCAATACACTAATATGACCCCACCATCAATACACTATGACCCCACCATCAATAGACACTAATATGACCCCACCATCAATACACTAATATGACCCCACCATCAATACACTAATATGACCCCACCATCAATAGACACTAATATGACCCCACCATCAATACACTATGACCCCACCATCAATAGACACTAATATGACCCCATCATCAATATACACTAATATGACCCCACCATCAATACACTAATATGACCCCACCATCAATACACTAATATGACCCCACCATCAATACACTAATATGACCCCACCATCAATAGACACTAATATGACCCCACCATCAATACACTAATATGACCCCACCATCAATACACTAATATGACCCCACCATCAATACACTAATATGACCCCACCATCAATACACTAATATGACCCACCATCAATAGACACTAATATGACCCCACCATCAATAGACACTAATATGACCCCACCATCAATAGACACTAATATGACCCCACCATCAATACACTAATATGACCCCACCATCAATACACTGATATGACCCCACCATCAATAGACACTAATATGACCCCACCATCAATAGACTGATATGACCCCACCATCAATAGACACTATGACCCCACCATCAATAGACACTAATATGACCCCACCATCAATACACTAATATGACCCCACCATCAATACACTATGACCCCACCATCAATACACTAATATGACCCCACCATCAATAGACTGATATGACCCCACCATCAATACACTAATTTGACCCCACCATCAATACACTAGTATGACCCCACCATCAATATACACTAATATGACCCCACCATCAATACACTAGTATGACCCCACCATCAATATACACTAATATGACCCCACCATCAATACACTAGTATGACCCCACCATCAATATACACTAATATGACCCCACCATCAATATACACTATGACCCCACCATCAAAAGACACTAATATGACACCACCATCAATAGACACTAATATGACCCCACCATCAATAGACACTAATATGACCCCAACATCAATAGACACTAATATGACCCCACCATCAAAAGACACTAATATGACCACACCATCAATAGACACTAATATGACCCACCATCAATAGACACTAATATGACCCCACCATCAAAAGACACTAATATGACCCCACCATCAATAGACACTAATATGACCCCACCATCAATAGACACTAATATGACCCCACCATCAATAGACACTAATATGACCCCACCATCAAAAGACACTAATATGACCCCACCATCAAAAGACACTAATATGACCCCACCATCAATAGACACTAATATGACCCCACCATCAATAGACACTAATATGACCCCACCATCAATATACACTATGACCCCACCATCAAAAGACACTAATATGACCCCACCATCAATAGACACTAATATGACCCCACCATCAATAGACACTAATATGACCCCACCATCAAAAGACACTAATATGACCCCACCATCAATAGACACTAATATGACCCCACCATCAATAGACACTAATATGACCCCACCATCAAAAGACACTAATATGACCCCACCATCAAAAGACACTAATATGACCCCACCATCAATACATACTAATATGACCCCACCATCAAAAGATAATGTGGAGGTTGTTTTGTTGTACACACATCGTCAACAAAGTCAGAGAACGGAACACGGCAAAACTCCCGAAAAAATTTAAATAATCTGATTAAACTATTGTCAGAGCTACTAGGAGTACTGGGTGGATGGAGTCAAGCGCAGAGAGCAGGTTTAAGGAACGTGGATTTATTTTCCAATGCACAGGGAAAACGATCATGCCTTAAAACACACGGGCGCATGAAACGATGAGTCCAAAAAACACCGGACTAAACTGTTCCGAGAAAATAACAAAATCCACTTCACAATCCAACACCAACATAACAGAAAAACAAGCCCGCACAACAGCCAGCGGGCTACCTACCCTTAAATAGCCTACCCACCAAACTAAACTCAAAACAGGTGCACCCAATCAGCCCAAACTAACAGAAACAAAAAGAAAAGAATCGATGGCAGCTAGTAGGCCGGTGACGACGACCGCCGAGCGCCGCCCGAACAGGAAGAGGCACCATCCTCGGCGGGATTCGTGACAGTACCCCCCCTCTGACGCGCGGCTCCCGGCCTCGAGGACGACCCGGAGGGCGAGGCGCAGGACAATCCGGGTGGCGACGGTGGAAATCAGCCAAGAGGGAAGGATCTAAAATGTCTCTCCCCGGTACCCAGCACCTCTCCTCCGGACCGTACCCCTCCCAGTCAACGAGGTACTGCAGGCCCCTCACCCGGCGTCTCGAGTCCAGAATAGCTCGTACAGCGTACGCCGGGGACCCCTCGATCTCCAGAGGGGGCGGAGGGACCTCCGGTACCTCACCTTCCTGAAGGGGACCAGCTACCACCGGCCTGAGGAGAGACACATGAAACGAGGGGTTAATACGATAGTAAGAAGGGAGTTGTAATCTATAACACACCTCGTTTATCCTCCTCAGGACTTTAAATGGCCCCACACACTGCGGCCCCAGCTTCCGGCAGGGCAGGCGGAGGGGCAGGTTTCGGGTCGAGAGCCAGACCCTGTCCCCTGGTGCGAACACAGGGGCCTCACTGCGGTGGCGGTCAGCGCTCCTCTTCTGCCGCTCACTGGCCTGCCTGAGAGAGGCCTGGACTGCCCGCCAGGTCTCTCTAGAGCGCTGTACCCACTCCTCCACCGCAGGAGCTTCGGTCTGGCTCTGATGCCACGGAGCCAGGACCGGCTGGTACCCCAATACGCATTCAAATGGCGACATGTTAGTTGAGGAGTGGCGGAGTGAGTTCTGGGCCAACTCTGCCCACGGGACGTACCTTGCCCATTCTCCAGGCCGGTCCTGGCAATACGACCTCAGAAACCTACCCACTTCCTGGTTCACTCTTTCCACCTGCCCATTACTTTCGGGGTGATACCCAGAGGTAAGGCTGACCGAGACCCCCAGACGCTCCATAAACGCCCTCCATACCCGGGACGTGAACTGGGGACCTCGATCAGATACGATGTCCTCCGGCACCCCGTAATGCCGGAAGACGTGGGTAAATAGAGCCTCCGCAGTCTGTAGGGCCGTAGGGAGACCAGGCAATGGAAGGAGACGACAGGACTTAGAAAACCGATCCACAACGACCAAAACGGTAGTGTTCCCCTGAGACGGGGGAAGATCAGTCAGGAAATCTACCGATAAATGAGACCATGGCCGTTGTGGAACCGGGAGGGGTTGTAACTTCCCTCTCGGCAGGTGCCTAGGAGCCTTACTCTGTGCGCATACCGAGCAGGAAGAGACATAGAGTCTCACGTCCTTAGCCAAGGTGGGCCACCAGTATTTCCTCCTAAGACCCCGCACTGTCCTCTCAATCCCCGGATGACCCGAAGAAGGTAGTGTATGAGCCCACCGAATCAAACGATCACGAACACCAAGCGGTACGTACCTAAGGCCAGTTGGACACTGGGATGGCACAGGTTCTACCCTTAACGCCCGCTCGATGTCCGCGTCCACCTCCCATACCACCGGGGCCACCAGACACGAGGCTGGAAGGATGGGAGTCGGATCGATGGGCCGGTCATCCGTGTCATAGAGACGAGACAGCGCGTCGGCCTTAGTGTTGGGGGAACCTGGTCGGTAAGAGATCGTAAATCTAAAACGAGTAAAGAACATGGCCCACCTAGCTTGACGCGTATTCAGTCTCTTCGCCTCTCGGATATACTCCAGATTGCGGTGGTCAGTCCAGATGAGAAAAGGGTATTTTGCCCCCTCAAGCCAGTGTCTCCACACCTTCAGGGCTTTTACCATAGCTAGTAACTCCCGGTCCCCCACATCATAGTTCCGCTCCGCCGGCTCCAGCTTCTTAGAAAAGAAAGCACAGGGACGGAGCTTCGGTGGCGTGCCCGAGCGCTGTGATAGCACGGCTCCAACACCAGCCTCGGACGCATCCACCTCCACTATGAACGCTAACGAAGGGTCCGGATGCGCCAACACGGGAGCCTCAGTAAACCTTGCCTTCAACTGGTTGAAGGCTCCATCTGCCTCGGCCGACCACCGTAGACGCACCGGCCCCCCCTTCAGCAGTGAGGTAATGGGTGCCGCCACTTGGCCAAAACCCCGGATAAACCTCCGGTAGTAATTGGCAAACCCTAAAAACCGCTGCACCTCCTTTACCGTGGTTGGAGTCGGCCAATTACGCACGGCGTTAACGCGGTCACACTCCATCATCACCCCCGAGGTGGAAATGCGATAACCCAGGAAGGAAACGGCTGGTTTGGAGAACACACATTTCTCAGCCTTGACGTACAGGTCATGCTCCAGCAGTCGCCTAAGCACCCTGCGCACCAGGGAGACATGCGCGGCGCGTGTGGCAGAATAGATCAAGATGTCATCAATATATACTACCACACCCTGCCCCTGCAAGTCCCTGAGAATCTCATCTAAAAAGGATTGGAAGACGGCTGGAGCATTCTTCAACCCATACGGCATGACGAGGTACTCATAGTGGCCTGATGTGGTACTAAACGCTGTTTTCCACTCGTCTCCTCCCCGAATACGCACCAGATTATACGCGCTCCTGAGGTCCAGTTTTGTGAAAAAACGCGCTCCGTGGAATGATTCCATCGCCGTAGCGATGAGAGGTAGTGGATAACTAAATCCCACTGTGATTGAATTTAGACCTCGATAATCAATGCACGGACGCAGTCCTCCCTCCTTTTTTCTCACAAAAAAGAAACTCGAGGAGGCGGGTGACATGGAGGGCCGAATGAACCCTTGTCCCAGAGCTTCCGTGACATATGTCTCCATAGCCAACGTCTCCTCCTGTGACAATGGGTACACGTGACTCCTGGGAAGTGCAGCGTTCTCCTGGAGGTTTATCACGCAATCCCACCGTCGATGAGGTGGTAATTTAGTCGCTTCTTTCTTACTAAAAGCGATAGCCAAATCGGCATATTCTGGGGGAATGCGCACAGTGGAAACCTGGTCTGGACTCTCCACCGATGTGGCACCGATGGAAACTCCCACACACCTACCTGAACACTCATCTGACCACCCCTGAAGAGCTCCCTGTCGCCAGGAAATGAGGGGATTGTGAATGGCTAGCCAGGGAACCCCCAACACCACTGGAAACCCAGGTGAATCAATAAGGAAAAAACTGATCTGCTCCCTATGATCCCCCTGGGTTACCATGTCCAGCGGAATCGTGGCCTCCCTGACCAGCCCTGACCCTAACGGTCGGCTATCTAGGGAGTGTACGGGAAAAGGTGGGTCTATCTGCACCAGCGGAATACCCAACCTACGGGCGAGTCCGCGATCCATAAAACTCCCAGCTGCGCCTGAGTCGACTAGCGCATTATGCTGAAGAGAGGGGAAAAACGCAGGGAAAAAAATAACCAAAAACATGTGACCAACAGGGAGCTCTGGGTGAGTCTTGTGCCTACTCACCTGGGGTGGCCGAGGAGTATTCCGCCTGCCATCCCGACTCCCAGATGGACTCCTCCAGCACCGGTCCGAAGTGTGTCCTCTCCGGCCACAATAGGTGCAAGAAGAGCCACCTCCTCTGGTCCCCCTAGATGCAGCTCTGGGAGGTGGAATGGACAGGACCCCCTCTGAACGCCCGCGGGCAGCTAGCAAGTTATCTAATCGGATCGACATGTCGATCAGTTCATCGAGAGAGAGTGTGGTGTCCCGACAAGCTAGCTCCCGACGGACGTCCTCCCGGAGGCTACAACGGTAATGGTCTATTAAGGCCCTGTCATTCCACCCCGCACCAGCAGCCAAGGTCCGGAACTCTAAAGCGAACTCCTGGGCGCTCCTCGTCTCCTGTCTAAGGTGGAACAGACGCTCACCCGCCGCTCGGCCCTCTGGTGGGTGGTCGAACACAGCCCGAAACCGGCGGGTGAACTCTGCGTAATGGTCCCGAGCCGAGTCTGGACTGTTCCAGACTGCGTTGGCCCAGTCCAGGGCCCTCCCCGACAAACAGGAGACAAGGAGGCTTACACTCTCCTCCCCCGAGGGAGTCGGACGCACGGTAGCCAGGTAAAGCTCAAGCTGGAGCAGAAATCCCTGGCAACCAGCCGCTGCTCCATCGTACACCCTCGGGGGGGTGAGACGCAATGAGCTGGTCCCAGCCGATGACCCTGTGGGAGTGGGTTGTGTCGTCTGCAGGGGAGCTGTAGGGGGCGTCGGGAGACCACTCCTCTCCCATCGTTCCATCCTCTCCATCATCTGGTCCATCGCTGACCCGATACGATGAAGTACAGCTGTATGATGATGGACACGCTCCTCCATAGTTGGGAGAGGGGTGGTCGCTGCTCCTGCTGACTCCATAAGGTGGTGCGGGCTTCTGTCAGAGCTACTAGGAGTACTGGGTGGATGGAGTCAAGTGCAGAGAGCAGGTTTAAGGAACGTGGATTTATTTTCCAATGCACAGGGAAAACGATCATGCCTTAAAACACACGGGCGCATGAAACGATGAGTCCAAAAAACACCGGACTAAACTGTTCCGAGAAAATAACAAAATCCACTTCACAATCCAACACCAACATAACAGAAAAACAAGCCCGCACAACAGCCAGCGGGCTACCTACCCTTAAATAGCCTACCCACCAAACTAAACTCAAAACAGGTGCACCCAATCAGCCCAAACTAACAGAAACAAAAAAGAAAAGAATCGATGGCAGCTAGTAGGCCGGTGACGACGACCGCCGAGCGCCGCCCGAACAGGAGGCACCATCCTCGGCGGGATTCGTGACAACTATATTGAAAAAACATACTTTACGATGATATGGTCACATGTATCAAATAAAATCTAAGACGGAGATGTTAGTCGTCCATAACGAGAGCAAAACAGAAGGCAAATCCATGTCCTCTTTCGCGCGCTCCAGAAACAGGAAGTGGACGGTCACGTCAAACAAAGAGCTTTAATTCCACCTCAGACCAAGATAAACGACATTTTCTCTCACCGCCTCTTGACAACCAGGGGAAGGTGTATGAAGTGTATGTAGACTCTTACGTATCATGCCCATGTATAGGCAGGAAGTTGAACAGAGCATCGATTTCTGACATTCCACTTCCTGGTCAGGAAGTGTGCTGCAGAATGACTTCTGTTTCACTCAGAGAAATAATTCAAACGGTTTTAGAAACTAGAGAGTGTTTTCTATCCAATAGTAATAATATGCATATTGTACGAGCAAGAATTGAGTATGAGGCCGTTTGAAATGGGCACGATTTAACTGGCTACTCAATACTGCCCCTTGCAGCAATAACAGGATAATGCATGAAGCAAACAATGGAATGATTTAGTAAAATGTGAAGCTGTAGACTCAGTAAAGGGGTCTGTCATCCCTCTGTGGCCTGGAACAATTCTTCAGCCTCAGAGAAGCAATGTTTCTGATTGTGGACTCTGCTGAATTGAAATACTGACAGATTTGATTCCACAGTCCAAGTCTTGCAGTCAGAGTTAGGATGCTAATGTTTGTAAACTCTTTCAGTTGTGTTCCGTGGGTGTCACTGAGTAGGCTGATGACCCATATCATGGACCCATGATCCACAGGCATTAGAAAGGCCTTGCCTGTGCACGTGACTAAACCCCACAACCCCCTTCTTAGCTGTCAATCTTGCTGATTTCCACCAATCAGAGTTGATGTCAGAGTGATTAGAGGGACAATAGAGTACCAGGCAGTTAACAAGTGTGGTAGACTACTAATGACCATCACCAGCATCAGAGCTTGGAGAAGCCTAATTACAAAATGGTCACGTGGAATTTAACTGCCTTCATGTCCTGTAACTGCCGGTGTGGTGGTAATACAGTCACCATAACAGTCCTACTCCTTCCTCCATTTCCCAGAAATGAACTGGTTCAGATACATTGTTCAGCATATCACACCAACAAGAAAGAAAGTAAATCAACAGTTTAATCTCTGGATTGCTTCATTTATTTGTATAGAATGTGAATCAGGTCCTGTAGTACAGTAAAGACAACTGTCAAAGTCTTCAACGTCTTCGTTCCAACTCCTTTCATCTCGGTCCACATCTACAATTACAGACACAACATAAACATTGACAACATCCAGAACCAGCTGCAAAGAAATAACATTTAGTGAATGAGTGAGAGTGTGTGTGTTTTTGTGTGTATATACCTTGGTGGACAAATGGCTAGTTGGTAGCAGTTGGTAGCAGTGCCTGGTGGAGTCTCAGTACCCGGGATCTTCTGTCCTGTTCTGGTGACACACCAACAGTAACCTACCAGAAAAATACATGTTAATAACCTGTTACATAGACAATATTTACACATTTTACTGTAACACATTGAATTTGTCACGTTCAACTGAATTGGATAATTTACTGTGGGCTTGTATGTGTGTGCGTGTTAACCTGTAGAGCCTGAACATTGCTCAGGGGTGTATTGTCCAGCGGCGTCACACGTGGGGATGAAGGCTCCAATTGGGCCATTTAGCGCGGCATCTCTAGCACGCTCACAAGGGGTCTTGGGTCGTATCGTAGCATCTGGTTACAGGGAACATACATTGTAATGTGGACATGACATAACATTGCTGGACAATGTATGGACATACGTATGGACATAATATACATTGCTGGACAGACATTCTGGAAGCTTGGGCTGTGAATCTCAATCTTATACATCAACATACATCTCTGGAACAAGAGGAGTGGCAGGTAGCCTAGCGGTTAGAGAGTTGGGCCAGTAACACAAAGGTTGCTAGTTTGAATCCCTGAGATGAGAAGTTGAAATATCTGTCTATGTGCCTTTGAGCAAGGCACAACCTTAATTTATCTGGTGTCACGGCTGACCTTTTTAAACTGTCTCTTCTCTCTAGGGAGGTTTCCATGGCTTGGAAGACATCCACGGTTTGTCTTTTTTTTTTTTTTATGGGGAGATCAAGCTGATCCTAACTGTCTATGGCCTATTGCTATTTTTCCCTGTTTATCAAAAGTTTTGAAAAACTTGTCAATAATCAACTGACTGGCTTTCTTGATGTCTATAGTATTCTCTCTGGTATGCAATCTGGTTTCCGCTCAGGTTATGGATGTGTCACTGCAAACTTAAAAGGTACTCAATGATGTCGCCATTGCCCTTGATTCTAAGCAATGTTGTGCTGCTATTTTTATTGACCTGGCCAAAGCTTTTGATATGGTAGACCATTCCATTCTTGTGGGCCGGCTAAGGAGTATTGGTGTCTCTGATGGGTCTTTGGCCTGGTTTGCTAACTACCTCTCTCAAAGAGTGCAGTGTATAATGTCAGAACATCTGCTGTCTCAGCTGCTGCCTATCACCAAGGGTGTACCAAAAGGCTCAATCCTAGGCCCCACGCTCTTCTCAATTTACATCAACAACATAGCTCAGGCAGTAGGAAGCTCTCATCCAGATGATATGCAGATGATACAGTCTTATACTCAGCTGTCCCCTCCCTGGATTTTGTGTTAAATGCTCTACAACAAAGCTTTCTTAGTGTCCAACAAGCTTTCTCTGGCCTTAACCTTGTTCTGAACACCTCCAAAACAAAGGTCATGTGGTTTGGTAAGAAGAATGCCCCTCTCCCCTCTGAGGGTTTAGGGCTTGAGGTAGTCACCTCATACAAGTACTTGGGAGAATGGCTAGACTGTACACTGTCCTCTTGTGGATCGCCTTCCACAAGCTTCCCACAATAAGTTGGTTGAATTTTGGCCCATTCCTCCTGACAGAGCTGGTGTATCTGTGTCAGGTTTGTAGGCCCCCTTGTTTGCACATGCTTTTTCAGTTCTGCCCACAAATTTTCTATAGGATTGAGGTCAGGGCTTTGTGATGGCCACTCCAATACCTTGACTTTGTTGTCCTTAAGCCATTTTGCCACAACTTTCGAAGTCTGCTTGGGATCATTGTCCATTTGGAAGACCCATTTGCATCCAAGCTTTAACTTCCTGACTGATGTCTTGATGTTGCTTCAATATATGCACATCATTTTCCATCCTCATGATGCCATCTATTTTGTAAAGTACACCAGTCCCTCCTGCAGCAAAGCACCCCACAACATGATGCTGCCACCCCCGTGCTTCACGGCGGTTGGGATGGTGTTCTTGGCTTGCAAGCCTCCCCTTTTTCCTCCAAACTTAACAATTTCCATTATGGCGAATCAGTTCTGTTTTTGTTTCATCAGACGAGAGGACATTTCTCCAAAAAGTACAGTATTTGTCCCCATGTACAGTTGCAAACCGTAGTCTGGCATTTTTATGGCGGTTTTGGAGCAGTGGCTTCTTCCTTGCTGAGCGGCCTTTCAGGTTATGTCGATATAGTACTCGTTTTACTGTGGATATAGATACTCTTGTAGCTGTTTCCTCCAGCATCTTCACAAGGTCCTTTGCTGTTGTTCTGGGATTGATTTGCACTTTCCACACCAAAGTACGTTCACCTCTAGGAGACAGAACGTGTCTCCTTCCTGAGTGGTATGACGGCTGTGTGGTCCCATGGTGTTTATACTTGCATACTATTGTTTTTACAGATGAACATGGTACCTTCAGCCGTTTGGAAATTGCTCCCAAGGATGAACCAGACTTGGAGGTCTACATTTTTTTCTGAGGTCTTGGCTGATTTCCTTTGATTTTCCCATGATGTCAAACAAAGAAGCACTGAGTTTGAAGGTAGGCTTTGAAATACAGCCACAGGTACACTTCCAATTGACTCAAATGATGTCAATTAGCCCATCAGAAGCTTCTAAAGCCATGATATTATTTTCTGGAATTTTCCAAGCTGTTTAAAGGCACAGTCAACTTACTGTATGTAAACGTCTGACCCACTGGAGTTGTGATACAGTGAATTATAAGTGAAATAATCTGTCTGTAAAAATTTTGGGAAAAATGACCTGTGTCATGCACAAAGTAGATGTCCTAACCGACTTGCCAAAACTATAGTTTGTTAACAAGAAATGTGTGGAGTGGTTGAAAAACAAGTTTTAATGACTCCAACCTAAGTGTATGTAAACATCCACCTTCAACTGTAAGTGTGAGGTGTGTCACTCTTACCTATGGGAGCAAAGGTGTCTCCCAGAGCAAAAGCTGTGCTGACAAGCAGAAGGATGGTCAATGCCACCATGGTGATAGTCTGGAGAGAGAGAGAGATATGTTGAGTATTTTAATCAGCTGTGCTTGTACTGGAAAACCCCAAATCACTGGAATGGCTGAGAGGTTAGGAAACCCTGTGTTAATACATAACCTACTGTATAGCTGTGGGTACTAGAGGAGAGGATAGGAAACCCTGTGTTAAGTACATAACCTACTCTATAGCTGTGGGTACTAGAGGAGAGGATAGGAAACCCTGTGTTAATAAATAACCTACTGTATAGCTGTGGGTACTAGAGGAGAGGAGAGGAAACCCTGTGTTAAGTACATAACCTACTGTATAGCTGTGGGTACTAGAGGAGAAGAGAGGAAACCCTGTGTTAAGTACATAACCTACTGTATAGCTGTGGGTACTAGAGGAGAGGAGAGGAAACCCTGTGTTAATACATAACCTACTGTATAGCTGTGGGTACTAGAGGAGAGGATAGGAAACCCTGTGTTAAGTACATAACCTACTCTATAGCTGTGGGTACTAGAGGAGAGGATAGGAAACCCTGTGTTAACCTGTCTAGGATGAGAGTGGCGCTAGCGGCACTCCCCCCCCACCCCCACTGAAAAACCAGTGCCGCGAAATTCAAAAAAAATATATTTTTTAAATATTTAACTTTCACACATTAAAGTCCAATACAGCTAATGAAAGACACAGATCTTGTGAATCCAGTCAACATGTCCGATTTTTTAAATGTTTTACAGGGAAGACACAATATGTAAAGATGTACACATTAGCACCTAAAAACACATTAGCATAATCCACCATCTTTTATTTGTCCACCAACACCAGTAGCTATCACCAATTCGGCTAAACTAAGATATTTATAGCCCCTAACCAAGAAAAAAACTAATCAGATGACAGTCTGATAACATATTTATGGTATGGGATAGGTTTTGTTAGAAAAAAGTGCATATTTCAGGTAGATGGCATAGGTTACAATTGCACCCACCGTCACAAATGGAATAGACAAACTACTTAGAGCAACGTGTTTACCTACTTACTAATCATCAAACATTTCGTAAAAATACACAGCATACACGAATCGAAAGACACAGATCCTGTGAATACAGACAATATTTCAGATTTTCTAAGTGTCTTACAGCGAAAACACAATAAATCGTTATATTAGCATAGCACATAGCACATAGCAGCCCAGCATTGATTCTAGCCAAAGTGAGCGATAAAAGTAAACATCGCCAAAATATATTAATTTTTTCACTAACCTTCTCAGAATTCTTCAGATGACACTCCTGTAACATCATATTACACAATCCATATAGAGTTTGATCGAAAATGTTTATATTTAGCCACCAAAATCATGGTTAGACAATGTGAAATGTAGCTCAGCTGGTCAGAAAAAGTCTGTGCGCCACTTAGACAGTGATCTACTCTTATACATAAATACTCATAAACGTGACTAAAAAATATAGGGTGGACAGGGATTGATAGACAATTTAATTCTTAATACAATCGCGGAATTACATTTTTTAAATTATCCTTACTTTTCAATACAGCTTGCGCCAAGCGAAGCTACGTCAAAAAACATGGCGTCCGAAGCCACTAACACTTTTCGACAGAAACACGATTTATCATAATAAAAATGTCCTACTTTGAGCTGTTCTTCCATCGGTATCTTGGGCAAAGGATCCTTTCTTGGGTCCAATCGTCTTTTGGTGGAAAGCTGTCCTCTTGCCATGTGGAAATGCCAACTGCGTTCGGGATGAACTGGAAGCGTGCCCAGCAATTCACAGCCTTTCAGAAATAAATGTCCCAAAATCGCACTAAACGGATATAAATTGCTATAAAACGCTTTAAATTAACTACCTTATGATGTTTTTAACTCCCATAACGAGTAGAAACATGACCCGAGTAATATTACTCCCTCCACTAATGCTTGGAACAGGTGCGGGTCGGTGCCCTCTATGCGCATGACGCAGCTCCAAAAGACTGACTAGGCTCAGGGTTTTTTAATTTATAGTGCCTGTGAACGTGCAATCGACCCGATTCAAATCGTCATCACGTAAAGACATCCAGGGGAAGACGTAAGCAGTGTCCGTATAGTCATAGCAATAACAGTGGCCTTTTAACTGACTCCAGAAAAGTGGCCAAAATTTCTGGAATCTGACTCCATGTCAGGGAAATTGCTGTAGAATGGGCTCTGTTCCACTTAGAGACAAAATTTCAACTCCTATAGAAACTATAGACTGTTTTCTATCCAATAATAATAATAATATGCATATTGTACGATCAAGAACATTGTGGGAAGCCGTTTCAAAAAATTACACGATTAGCATAAATAGCCACAACAGCGCCCTCATCCCCAACAGGTTAATAAATAACCTACTGTATAGCTGTGGGTACTAGAGGAGAGGAGAGGAAACCCTGTGTTAAGTACATAACCTACTGTATAGCTGTGGGTACTAGAGGAGAGGAGAGGAAACCCTGTGTTAAGTACATAACCTACTGTATAGCTGTGGGTACTAGAGGAGAGGAGAGGAAACCCTGTGTTAATACATAACCTACTGTATAGCTGTGGGTACTAGAGGAGAGGATAGGAAACCCTGTGTTAAGTACATAACCTACTGTATAGCTGTGGGTACTAGAGGAGAGGATAGGAAACCCTGTGTTAATACATAACCTACTGTATAGCTGTGGGTACTAGAGGAGAGGAGAGGAAACCCTGTGTTAAGTACATAACCTACTGTATAGCTGTGGGTACTAGAGGAGAGGAGAGGAAACCCTGTGTTAAGTACATAACCTACTGTATAGCTGTGGGTACTAGAGGAGAGGAGAGGAAACCCTGTGTTAATACATAACCTACTGTATAGCTGTGGGTACTAGAGGAGAGGATAGGAAACCCTGTGTTAAGTACATAACCTACTGTATAGCTGTGGGTACTAGAGGAGAGGAGAGGAAACCCTGTGTTAATACATAACCTACTGTATAGCTGTGGGTACTAGAGGAGAGGATAGGAAACCCTGTGTTAATACATAACCTACTGTAATTGAGAACAAAGGGCACAAAAATACAATTACTATTCAGGGGAGAATATGTGGACCAGGTGTGGGTAATGACACAGTTCAGTTCCTAGAGGCCGGTGACGTTGGCCTCCGAAACCGGTGCACGGAAAGAGCAACAGTACTGGAGGGATCTGTGACAGAGAGGTTAAGGAAACCCTGTGTAAGCTACAAAACTTATGCAACTGCTAAGGCAGCATTTTCCCAACTCGGTCCTGGTGATCCCAGGTATCATCTCTTCAACCACTTACAATAGATTCTCCTTGCACACAGGAACATGGATGCTTCCCAAATGGCTTCTTATCCCCTATGTAGTGCACTACTTTGGACCAGGGCCCACAGTGAACTAAATAGAGAATTGCTCAGGGCCACAAAGGTAATATGGACCCTTGTCTGAAGTAGCTCACTACAAAGGGAATAGGAGGTCAGTTGGGACGCAGTCAGGTACAGTATTAGATGAACAGATGTTGAAATCTCACCTTCTGAAGTCTTCAGTTGTAGCTTCACTTCTTCAGAGATCTTCAAAGGTCTTCACTGGGTCTCTCTCTCTCTCTGTCCTGCATGTGAGTTGAGTTCTACCTCTCCCTCAACTCCTATTTAAGGACCTGTCCAGTCAGACCCCTCCCTCTATTTTTCTAAATCTCTCATCCTTCAACCCTCCACATACTTTCTGTCCAGCCCAAAACCTGCTGGACCTGTCCGATATCTACCTGTTTGACAGGGTTGGGGTCAATTCAAAGTGAACGTATTCAACTTTTGTAACACATTCATGTGCTGCATATTGGGTCACAATATGGTTATGAAGATACTTAATTCTACCTAATTGAAGCTGATGAAGATGTAGTCTGAAGTGCATTACAATATCTTGGAAACACAATGACATTTCAGAAGGAGATAAATAATGAGCAGGAAAACCTCTTGTCATCATTGTGATGTCACCAGCTAACTCTGGAATTTTTAATTCATTTGAATGAACTGTCTTCTATTTGAATTAACTACCAACCCTGCTGTCTGTCTGTTAGCTAATGATGAGCTTTATTCACCCCAAATCACTGTATCAGAGATGGGCCACTACAACCCTTAGGGACCCACCAAGGCTGTCCCAAATGGCTCCCTATCGCCTATGATATTGTGCCCTACTTTTGACCAGGGCCCATATGACTTTGGTCAAAAGTAGGGCACTATAAATAGAGGAAGGTGTGATTTGGAACGCTGCCCATGTAATTGAGTACATATGTTACACTGGCTTGTGTTGCTGTTTGTAACTGTATTTTACAATAAATATAAAGAATCAACTCTTATTGTTTTCCAGAGTTTCCTGGTCTTTGCATTAACAAGATAATATTTTCCAGCACCCTTCAGACCGTTGAAAATGCAAGAAAAGGAGAGGAGTACAGGCACAGCCTGCCCCACCACTCCCAATCATTCTCGGGTAGCGGTGACTAATGTTAGCAGAAGTTTGTAGGAAGGTTTCACATGATCGTAGCACAAAAGTATTGTGCAAAGTCCCTAAAAATACCATAAACCTCATAATCTCACAGTGTGATTTAATTTGAAATGTTGTAAGGAGGTAATTACTTAAAGAGTTTAGTAAACTAAGCAATACATAAATAGTTGCCTCTAATGGCATTATATGTCATATTTATCTCTGCCATTTCCTGGTTCCATTTCCATGGTTTCTAAGATTCTTAAATATCCTCCTGATTTCAGTTGATGTGACACAACAATCAATGTAACATGTAGAGAATCACTGTACAATCTAAACCACTGTAAAGTATATTTCCAATAATGAAAAATGTCAAAGATTAAGATTAGAGAGACCATAGTGCACATAGAATAGATCTACAACTTATTGACTCACTTCCCATGGGAATGACAGATCTATAACTTGACTATCTATCTGAAATGAGTCCAGTCATACACCAAACGACATAATGGACCTATCGAAGAAAACTTAATGTAACTTGTATTATCCAGGCTTCTAATATGCATCAAAAAAATAGATATTCCTAACATCACACCTTGTAAGGCTGCCAGCAAGGAACGAATTCTACAACGTCTTCATTCTATTCATTCTATTACAGGTGAGGTGAAGGGTCAATGTCTTAAGGCTGAAGGGCTGGAAGGGAGATATGTAGTAGGACCAGGGATGTGTTGTTAGGAGAGGGGGGTGATGAGAAGAGGAGAGGGAAGGAGGAGAGGTGATGGGTCAATGTCTTAAGGCTGAAGTATTGGAGGAGAAATATGTTGTAGGACCAGCAGCATTCCTTTGTGAGGAGGAGAGAAGGTGGGAGAGGGTGAATAGCTAGCGTGCCTTTTCTTTGTGAGGGTCAAGCCTCTCTTTCACCAAACCTTGTCATCAAGGTGACTTTCTGTATTTCTGGAAGAACAGGACAATGGAATAGATGGATGAAGTCTGAAGTGACGTGGTACAAGAAAATAAGATATGAGACAAATGTGTGGAGGAGAAGAGGGGAGAGAAGAGAGAGAGGGGAGGGGAGAGAAGAGAGAGAGGGGAGGGGAGAGAAGAGTTAGAGGGTTGTTTCTAGACCAAAGCTCCCTACCTTTTTGCATGTTGTACAGCCCAGCTTTGAATTCTGCATGACAAGCCAGGGGTAATAGATTTGCTTGTTATTGAACTGCAAATTGAACCTGCTCCAAGCACTTGGTTAGTGGATGCACTTTCCCAGCTTCCCATCTCCCTCGCCCGCTGAGTCTGACTCACTAGTAGACCTACTGTCTAGTGGAGGTGGTGATGCTGAAGTGGAGGGATTAACAGAGATACTAGCTAGTGGAAGTGGTGATTCTGAACTGGAGGAATTAACAGAGATACTAGCTAGTGGAGGTGGTGATTCTGAACTGGAGGGATTAACAGAGATACTAGCTAGTGGAGGTGGTGATGCTGAACTGGAGGGATTAACAGAGATACTTGCTAGTGGAGGTGGTGATTCTGAACTGGAGGGATTAACAGAGATACTAGCTAGTGGAAGTGGTGATTCTGAACTGGAGGAATTAACAGAGATACTAGCTAGTGGAGGTGGTGATGCTGAACTGGAGGGATTAACAGAGATACTAGCTAGTGGAGGTGGTGATTCTGAACTGGAGGGATTAACGGATATACTAGTTAGTGGAGGTGGTGATGCTGAACTGGAGTGATTAACAGATATACTAGTTAGTGGAGGTGGTGATGCTGAACTGGAGTGATTAACAGAGATACTAGCTAGTGGAGGTGGTGATTCGGAACTGGAAGGGTTAACAAATTAAGTTGGGAACAAAACATTGATAAATACATGTTTCAATATGAACATCTGCACAAGACCTATCTTCCCTATAGCCCGACATTAAAATACAACCACTGTATGTGGGGTGGCAGGTAGCCTAGTGGTTAGAGTGTTGGGCCAGTATCAAAATATTGCTGGATCGAATCTCTCAGCCGACAAGGTAAAAATCTGTCGTTCTACCCCTGAACAAGGTAGTTAACCCACTGTTTCCCCAGTAGGCTGTCATTGTAAATAAGAATTTGTTCTTAAATGACATGCCTAGGTAAATAAAATATGAACTTCTCCACAGGACATACAATTGAAGTCAGAAGTTGACATACACCTTAGCCAAATACATTTATACTCGGTTTTTCACAATTCCTGATATTTAATCATTGTGAAAATTCCCTTTCTTAAGTCAGTTAGGATCACCACTTTCTTTTAAGAATGTGAAATGTCAGATAATTATTTATTTCAGCTTTTATTTCTTTCATCACATTCCCAGTGGATCAGAAGTTTACATACACTCAATTAGTATTTGGTAGCATTGCCTTTAAATTGTTTAACTTGGGTCAAACGTTTCGAGCAGCCAGCAAGTCACCGTCCATCAGTCCATTTGATATCATTCTTACACCAAACTTATATAAACTGACACCACACTCACTTTTACAAACTCATTTAGAAGCCAACTATCAGATATTTCAGAGCAGGCCCAAAATTCACAGTGCCTTCTGTTTTAACCATTATAAAAACATATAACACGTAGTTACTATCTAGCTGCGGGTCCAGTTCTGACATTATGTGTGGGCCTAGCTGAGGCGACCTCGAATCCCATGTTTCGGCTCGATAGGTCATTTGGAGCCCAAGCAGAGACCATAATTGCTGCTGAAAATCCACATTTTCCGGGCGTTGCTACGGGGTCCTTGAATGAGCTATCGGACAGAAACGTTGGGGTCCGTCTCTATGGGCCGAGGCGGTTTCAATGCACCTAGTCTTGTGACTCTGGTACTTTTCTAAATGTCGTCATTTTCGTAATGGTCAAAATGAATTGAAGTTATTGCAAATGTACGAGGCTGTTTCTCGATCTGAGAACCTTCTAGAGCCACATAACTCACAGTGCACTATCGACTTGAGCTCTATAACAGGTTTCTAAAGTTTCAGAGCTCTAGGTCTGATGGTTCTTTGATAGTTTGAACAAAGGTAACTATTGCAGGCTCTGTGTGTCTCTAAGCCCCCAACTGTCTCACTCCATCCTTGCTGTGTGTGTGTTAGTGTTACTTTTTCTTGGAAATCTGATGGGATGAATGACTGATTTACAGTTCATGAGGGTTGCCCAATCACACATATGCATTTTTGGAAAGATCTGACTTTTTTAACCCTTCAAAACTGCCCCTTTGACCCCAATTATGGCACTTCCGGTTGGCACAGGAAGCTAAAAGTAAACACATCCTCATTGGGGTAGGCTTTTACAGAATCCTGAGTTTTAAGTCTTTACATTAAGAACTGACTGATTTACACAGGGTTGAATGCACTATTTCTCTCAAACTGCAGGTTGGATATGGCAATTTGATTCTAACCACTTCCGGTTGCTCCAGGGAGCTTAGAATCGACCTAGGTAGACCTCATAGTGGCCTGATGGATTGTCATCGAAGACAGGTTCATAAGGCATTCATAACCCACATAGGCTTCAGGTTGAATTCAGAGGAGCAGGCAATGTATTCCTAAGGGGAGAGATGTCATTGTAAACTGTGAGATGAAAAAAATCTGTTTTCACTGTTAAGGGTTAATGCCACACGGTCAAGGTTTGCACAGATCTGGAGGACCTCAGTAACGTTCCTGACATCCAATTGTGCTTCTAACCCTAACGGTTCTCTCGCTGTCACCCAAAAGCATTTGAAATTTAGGTCCTGGCTTCATTATGGGCCTACTTTTTTTCACGGTTGCTGCGCTCAGACTAAGCGAGCTACGGTCAAGCGGGGCATCTCGTTGAACTCGGCACAGCCTAGAGATAATGGTAATGCCATTGCAGGCTCTGTGTGTCTTTATTAAGCACCACACTGTGTCACTCCATCCTTGATGTGTGTGTGTGTGTGTGAGAGAGAGAGAGCTTTACTTTGACATCTGTTTGGAGAAATGCCAGGAGAATGTTACCTGCCCGAATGCTATGTGGTGTGTGTTTTAGTTATAAAATTAACTAGTTATCAAATTATAGGCTGAAAATTTACTTACCCCACTAAAGTAATTCATTTAACTTCTTGGATGTCCTGTTCACAGAGGGCAACGATGTGAGGCACCCATACATTCTAGCTAGCTAATACTGTACTGACCCTGTTCAGGCAAGTTTCCTCCCTGCCTCCAAATATTGTCATGAACATGAAGTACCCTGAAGATGAATAGATCAGTCTGGCCCTAAAAGATCAGACGGCATCAACATGTAACAAAACCAGGAGAAATGAATTATCTTACATCAAGTCATCCTACAAGTTCTAATTCAACATTTACTCATGTAAAGATGACGAGCATGTATTTTATTTTACAGGATGATATAATGCATGAAGCAAACAATAGAATGATTTAGTGAAATGTGAAGCTGTAGACTCAGTAAAGGGGTCTTTCATCCCTCTGTGGCCTGGAACAAGTCTTCAGCCTCAGAGTAGCATGGTTCTGATTGTGGACTCAGCTGAACTCCCGTGTGTGTGTGTATATATATATATATATATATATATATATATAGGAATGACATGTCGATGGAGGACCAAAGCTGCCATAACTACATTTAATATATGAAGAGATATCCACACAAGAAATACTGACTGATTTGATTCCACAGTCCAAGTCCTGCAATCAGAGTTAGGATGCTAATATTTGTAAACTCTTTCAGTTGCGTTCTGTGGGTGTCACCGAGTAGGCTGATGCCCCATTTCATGGACCCAAGAGCCATAAGCATAAAAAGGCCTTGCCTGTGCACGTGACTAAACCCCGCAACCCCTTCTTGGATGTCAATCTTTCTGATTTCCACCAATAAGAGTTGATGTCAGAGTGATTAGAGGGACAATAGAGTGCTGAGTACCAGGCAGTTAGCAAGTGTGGTAGACGACTAATGACCATCACCTGCATCAGAGCTTGGAGAAGCCTAATTACTACATGGTAATGTCCTGTAACTGCCGGTGTGGTTGTAATACAGTCACCATAACAGTCCTACTCCTTCCTCCACTTCCCAGAAATGAACTGGTTCAGATAAATTGTTCAGCATATCACACCAACAATAAAGTAAGTAAAACAACAGTTTAACCTGTTGGGGATGAGGGCGCTGTTGTGGCTATTTATGCTAATCGTGTAATTTTTTGAAACGGCTTCCCACAAAGTTCTTGATCGTACAATATGCATATTATTATTATTATTGGATAGAAAACAGTCTATAGTTTCTATAGGAGTTGAAATTTTGTCTCTAAGTGGAACAGAGCCCATTCTACAGCAATTTCCCTGACATGGAGTCAGATTCCAGAAATTTTGGCCACTGGTCTGGAGTCAGTTAAAAGGCCACTGTTATTGCTATGACTATACGGACACTGCTTACGTCTTCCCCTGGATGTCTTTACGTGATGACGATTTGAATCGTGTCGATTGCGCGTTCACAGGCACTATAAATTAAAAAGCCCTGAGGCTAATCATTCTTTTGGAGCTGCGTCATGCGCATAGAGGGCACCGACCCGCACCTGTTCCAAGCATTAGTGGAGGGAGTAATATTACTCGGGTCATGTTTCTACTCGTTATGGGAGTTAAAAACATCATAAGGTAGTTAATTTAAAGCGTTTTATAGCAATTTATATCCGTTTAGTGCGATTTTGGGACATTTATTTCTGAAAAGCTGTGAATTGCTGGGCACGCTTCCAGTTCATCCCGAACGCAGTTGGCATTTCCACATGGCAAGAGGACAGCTTTCCACCAAAAGACGATTTCTCCCAAGAAAGGATCCTTTGCCCAAGATACTGATGGAAGAACAGCTCAAGGTAGGACATTTTTATTATGATAAATCGTGTTTCTGTCGAAACATTTTAGTGGCTTAGGACGCCATGTTTTTTGACGTAGCTTCGCTTGGCGCAAGCTGTATTGAAAAGTAAGGATAATTTAAAAAATGTAATTCCGCGATTGTATTAAGAATTAAATTGTCTATCAATCCCTGTCCACCCTATATTTTTTAGTCACGTTTATGAGTATTTATGTATAAGAGTAGATCACTGTCTAAGTGGCGCACAGACTTTTTCTGACCAGCTGAGCTACATTTCACATTGTCTAACCATGATTTTGGTGGCTAAATATAAACATTTTCGATCAAACTCTATATGGATTGTGTAATATGATGTTACAGGAGTGTCATCTGAAGAATTCTGAGAAGGTTAGTGAAAAAATTAATATATTTTGGCGATGTTTACTTTTATCGCTCACTTTGGCTAGAATCAATGCTGGGCTGCTATGTGCTATGTGCTATGCTAATATAACGATTTATTGTGTTTTCGCTGTAAGACACTTAGAAAATCTGAAATATTGTCTGTATTCACAGGATCTGTGTCTTTCGATTCATGTATGCTGTGTATTTTTACGAAATGTTTGATGATTAGTAAGTAGGTAAACACGTTGCTCTAAGTAGTTTGTCTATTCCATTTGTGACGGTGGGTGCAATTGTAACCGATGCCATCTACCTGAAATATGCACTTTTTTCTAACAAAACCTATCCCATACCATAAATATGTTATCAGACTGTCATCTGATTAGTTTTTTTCTTGGTTAGGGGCTATAAATATCTTAGTTTAGCCGAATTGGTGATAGCTACTGGTGTTGGTGGACAAATAAAAGATGGTGGATTATGCTAATGTGTTTTTAGGTGCTAATGTGTACATCTTTACATATTGTGTCTTCCCTGTAAAACATTTAAAAAATCGGACATGTTGACTGGATTCACAAGATCTGTGTCTTTCATTAGCTGTATTGGACTTTAATGTGTGAAAGTTAAATATTTAAAAAAAATATTTTTTTTGAATTTCGCGGCACTGGTTTTTCAGTGGGGGTGGGGGGGGAGTGCCGCTAGCGCCACTCTCATCCTAGACAGGTTAATATCAGGATTTCTTCATGTATTGAATGTGAATCAGTTCCTGTAGTACAGTAAAGACAACTGTCAGTCTTCTACATCTCACTTCCAACACCTTTCATCTATAATTAGACAACAAAAAATACACATCAATAACCAGCTGCAAAGTAGTAACATTTAGTGAAAGAGTATGTATATACACACACCTTGGTGGAACAGTTGATAGCAGTGCCTGGTGGAGTCTCAGTACCCGGGATCTTCTGTCCGGTACTGGTCACACACCAACAGTAACCTACCAGAAAGACATGTTGCATATACAATATAAACACATTGAATTATCACATTCAACTGAATTGAGAATTTTGTGCGTGCGTGTGCACCAGTGTTAACCTGTAGAGCCCCAACATTGCTCGGGGGTGTATTGTCCATTGTCGTCACACGTGGGGACTTAGGCTCCAATTGAGCCATTTAAAGCGGCATCTCTGGCATCCTCACATGGGTTCTTGGGTCGTATCATAGCATCTGGACACAGGTAACATACATTGTAATGTGACCATAACATTGCAGGACAATATACATTTCTGGACATACATTCTGGAATCTTGGGGTGCGTCCACTATGTGCCATATTCAGAAGTAGTTTATACGGAATAGGGTTCCATTTCAGATGCAACCTAGGTACTTCCTGTCTAAATATTGAAGTCCTGCTACTTTTTTGAAAAGGCCTGTGGAATCAATTCTGTTTCTGTATTTTGTAGAAGAGCTGATGAAACTAAGACTGGAAATTGTATCAGTGTTATTTCCTGATAGTTGCTAGACAATCCAATCATACATCCAGTTGAATGATCAAACCATTCATATCAGAATACCTCAGTCCAGCATCTAGACGCCAATATTCATCTCTGGAACTAGAATGAGTAGCAGGTAGCCTGCTGTTTGAGAGTTGGGCCAGTAGTTCAAATCAGTGAGCTGACAAGTTGATATATCCGTCTATGTGCCCTTCAGCAAGGCACAACCTTCATTTCTCCAGTGTCAAGGTTGATAATGGCTGACCTCTCAGAGGGTGTCCCATGGAGAACCGGTTATGAATAGAAACACATTTCCAAATCACACCTGTGTATTAATACCTACATGTGTATGAAGTAGGACAGAGCAACAACAACAAATGTTTTTATTAAAATGTAGGTGAGTAGGTGAGAGGTATGTCACGCTTACCTCCCAGAGCAAAAGCTGTGCTGACAAGCAGAAGGATGGTCAATATCGCCATGGTGATCGTCTCCTGAGAGAGAAAGAGTGTAAGATTAGTTGAGCATTTTAAATCTGGAATGGCTGTGGGTACTATAGGAGAGGTTAAGGAAACCAACTGTAAGGTGCAAAACTTAAGCAACTGCCAAAGCAGAAATTTTCTAAACCCAGTACTGAGGTAGTGGAATAGTGGTGAGATTTTAATGGGTCTAGGAACGACAGATTTGTACCTTGTCAGCTCGGGGATTCGATCTTGCAACCTTTCGGTTACTAGTCCAACACTCTAACCACTAGCCCCCCGACACATAAACTACTGCAGCATAAATCACATATACAAAACACAGGGCTGAAACCCATTCAAAAGAGCGAGGAGTACCTCGAATAAATACACAGGAGGAGACCCGAAAACAGAAGCGCACAATGATACAACACGGGTGCACGGAAAGAGCAACAGTACCGGAGGGATCCGGGACAGAGAGGTTAAGGAAACCCTGTGTAAGCTACAAAACCTATGCAACTGCTAAGGCAGCATTTTCCCAACTCGGTCCTGGTGATCCCAGGTATCATCTCTTCAACCACTTACAATAGATTCTCCTTGCACACAGGAACATGGATGCTTCCCAAATGGCTTCTTATCCCCTATGTAGTGCACTACTTTGGACCAGGGGCCACAGTGAACTAAATAGAGAATAGCTCAGGGCCACAAAGGTAATATGGGCCCTCAACTCACAGGTAGGATTTCAGAAAGGGAGATTTCAACATCTGTTCATCTAACACTGTATGTGAATGTATCACAAATAGCCCTCTATTCCCTATGAAGTGCACTACTTTTGACCAGAGACCATAGTGAATATGTTGCCCTGGACAAATGTAGTGCACTTGTTTTGAAGGATAATGCTAATTCCACAAATGCCCAAATACCCTCTGGACACGCCCCTTTCCTGCTGACTCACCACACCTGAACTCACTCTGCTAATCACCAATTCCTCTTCCTGTCTTATGGTATATAAGCAGCTTGTTTAACCTGGGTTTGTTCAGTGTTTGTGGTGTCCCAGTTTCTTTATTGTTCCTGTTGTTGTTTGGCTAAAGTAAGTTTCTGCTATTGTAATGTTTCTAGGGTTTTAATTTCCTGCATTGTGACATAATATCCTGTTCATCCTAGCTTGTGTATTGTTATGGTGTAGCTAGCCCAGTATTAGACCTTTAATTTAACTGTAAGGGAATTGTTACAGGTTGTAAGATGAGGCATGGTCCAATGATGGTTCCTGCTAGCAGAATGTGTCTTACATCTATAATCCTGTAGACTGTTCTGCTCAGGTGCCTTTTGCACTGCGTCTCAGTGAACAAGGAACTATGAAATGCCGTTTTACTTTCAAGCTGTCTAGCTAATCCAACTCACCATATGGCCACCATGCTGGGCCAGACTGGAAGTAGAGGAAACATGGACGTGCAGAACAAAACATTGGCAGCCATATTTGGATGGGTAGTGTCTAAACTAATGTAGTTATTGATCACTGCTGTACATGGTGACTAACCAGAACTATCTAGTGTATTATGGATTGATCTTCAGAGGTGGAACACATGCTGCTAGCAGGTACCTCATTGAACCATGTTCTGCAAGTTGTTGCTATGGAATGTCCTTTGATCTTGCTTCATTAATTAATAGGTCTAATGTGGTGTAGCTTACTGGTCAGTCGTATGTTAATGTGGTGGGTTCCCTCCAGCACCACATCTTATCACAGCCTTTCCTGATGGCCATTTCACCTTACCTACTGGTGTTACAAGCCACTAAGCCTTACCTGCCAGCCTTGTGTACTGTGTGTTTATTTTTTGTTGGATAATAAAAGAACCAGAATGGAAAATGGTTCAACCATAATGCCCGGATTCTGAAAGATTTGGCAATAGCCAAAGCTGCAGGGCATTTCTACATTTGGGAACTAGAACTCTATTACTCCTGTCGGAGTGGAGAGAAATACCTGCCCAGAAATTCTCCTCAGCCCTGCTTAGGGATTAGGTTGGTGTTTAGGAAAGCAGACATATTCCTACTATCTACTGTATGGAGTTGAATCTGTGATTTTGATGGCTGCATTCTCTCAGGTGACTCCATGACCATGTTGACCAGTCTTCTGCTTCTCAGTGCTGCCTTTGCTCTGGGAGATGCAGGTAAGGGTCCACTTTTCTTGACTCGTTCTGTATTTTTCTTGTAGCAGAGGTGACTGACTTATCTACAATAAAATTGTAGCTGTGATTTGTACATCTGTCTCCAATAGCCTTTAAAGCCACATGTAACTTCTCCTTACAGATTCAATTCTAGAAGAAGACTTGTGTCCTTCCGGTTGGACCAAATATGGATCAAGCTGCTTAATGTTTGTAAAGACTACAAGGAGCTGGCCTGAAGCAGAGGTATCACCCTTACATCTACTGTGAATTTGAAGGGGAAGTGTTGTTGAAATTAGCTCTGACGTTACCTTAAAGGTGATACTTTCTTAAACGTGAAATACTGAACATTCCCTTTAAGATGGGAATTTTCTATAAATTGAATATTTAGTGTGTTGTGCCTCCTGTATATTGGGACCCACAGGAAATGGCTTAAGACAGAGATAAACTAGTATCTTTAAGAAATGTTTTAAAAGGGAGTTAGTTGTGATGGGCAATATTTGGTTGAGAGTCCAGAAGACAGATTCTCAGCTAGGCTGGCCGACTGACTAATACATGAAATGTCTTTGTTCCCATCTACTGCTTGGCTGTTATTGTAGATAATATTTTTCTTCACTGACTTGCCTAGTTAAATAAATACTTTCTTCTCTAGAGGCACTGTGTGTCCCTTGGTGATCAACTGGTGTCTGTACCCAACGTTGTGAAGTACCTTGGCGCAAACCTGGCATCTGTGCACAGCTCCGAGGAGGATCAGTTTCTACAGGCATTGGTCTTGGTGAAGACTGTTGGTTTCCCTCCTACCTGGATTGGCGGATTTAATTCTGTTAAGGTGGGACCATTAAGCATAGCGTCATATAGAGCCATTATTGCAAGTAACGCCGTTCCAGCTCAAGTGAACAGCAAACCTGGTTTAAATAAATGTAAACGTTAGGTGTGGCATGTAGGCTACCTGTAATTTGTTGATGTAGTTCTGTCTGAGCTGTGCCTAATGCTTTGTGTGGACCCCAGGAAGAGTAGCTGCTGCTTTTTAACAGCTACTGTAATGGGTTCCATATAAAATATCAAGAGTGCCCAGGAGATAGGTAGCCTCGCCGTTAAGACCATGGGGCCAATAAAGGCAAGGCTGCTAGTTTGAATCCCAGAGCTCACTGTGTGATTGATGTGCCCTTGAGTAACACCCTGAGCCTAATTGATCCTGTAAGTCATTCTAGATGAATATACTAAATTACTTCAATGTATTTAACTGTCAACTTCAGTAGGAGGCTTTTATACGTTAAACGGTTCTAGTTAAGTATAAATTTGATCAAAGTAATATATTTCAGACAGTCTTCTTGTAAACGTGTGTATGGGGTTTCTAGCTTCAACAGTTGTAGACTCCCGGGTGGCGCAGTGGTCTAGGGCACTGCATCTCAGTGCTAGCTGCGCCACCAGAGTCTCTGGGTTCGCGCCCAGGCTGGGCTGGGTTCGCGCCCAGGCTCTGTCGCAGCCGGTCGCAACCGGGAGATCCATGGGGCAACGCACAATTGGCTTAGCGTCGTCCGGGTAAGGGAGGGTTTGGCCGGTAGGGAGGGTTTGGCCGGTAGGGATATCCTTGTCTCAGTATGTAAAAATGTAATAAAATGTATGCACTCTACTGTAAGTCGCTCTGGATAAGAGCGTCTGCTCTTGGCCGGTAGGGATATCCTTGTCTCAGTATGTAAAAAATTTAAGAAAATGTATGCACTCTACTGTAAGTCGCTCTGGATAAGAGCGTCTGCTAAATGACTAAAATGTAAATGTAGACTTATGGTCTTTGAAATGCATTGGGATGATTGCAAATGTGAGGATTAGGCTCCATGTTCTTAACACAAGCAACAGTCCCAGTCAGATGGTTTTGAAGTAGTGGTAGCTTTAAGTGTTTGCAGGTGGAATAGAAAGGACTACATTTAGTTTGTATTCTGAAACCCCACTTTCCCCCCTCAGGCCAGGCGGTGGTTCTGGAGCGATGGCTCCGACTTTGATCACCAGAACTGGGCTAAAGGAAGGCCCGCTGCTGGTGCCAGAGAGACTTGTATTCATATCAACTTTGGAGGTACAGTAAGCCCAGTATCATTACTAATCCAGTCATCAAATTAAACTTATTCCTAGTTCATTTAACTATTTATTCTCATGTAGACTTTCCTACTGTTGTCGGTGTACAGCTGAATATTTCGGTTGTGTTTCGTCTTCAGCTCAAAAGCGTTGGAACAATGAAATATGTGGAAGGAGCTTGCCCTCGGTGTGCTCCCTGAGACTCCTGCCTCTTCGCCAGACTATACATTAAAAGCAGCAATGCTATTCTGTAGTGTCTGCATCCTTAATACTTCATTGTAATGTCAAATACTTTGTTGCTGTTAAATGAAGTCTCAGTTGCTACACAAATGTTGACGAATTGTTTGCAGCCAATAAAATGTGGACACTATTTTGTCTCATGAGTTATTGAACATGAATGATACGTTTTAGTTAGTACTTTTTCTTACTGGTCCCCTGTGGGACTCAAACCCACAACCCTGATGTTGCAAGTGCCATGCTCGACTGTGCCGCCAGGACATAACTGTCATTGTGCATCATTTTTAGTAAATGTTTACCTGTGAAATTACGCAATATGTTTCAGATACTGAAGGTTGATATGTTAATGAATTGTTTCATAAATTGTTTAATATAGAACTGAGAAGGTCATTAAGCATTATGCCTGTTTTGTTACCACTCTAAAAATACATGGTTTATATTCACCTAGGCAAATCCACTTTCTAGCTTACATAGACAACCTACTCCGGATGGCGCTATGTTGATTGTGCGCTGCCCAATGGGACTCAATCACGGCTGAATGTGCTTCAGGCTTGATTTGAACCAGGTACTGTGGCAACTCTTGCACCTAGATGCAGTGCCTTTCACTGCTGTGCCACTCAGTCGCAGGTTCCTGGAGTATCCTTTAGGGTTTCTTCAAATTGTAACTAGGCGGAACCCTTGTAAGTGATCCTTGAAGAAAAAATTAAATCATGAGGTGAAATGCCAGCGGAGCTTCAAGTCCAATGTTTTATGTCTGGGGTGTTCTCTATCCGTAGCCAGAATGCTCACCATGCACTGCAACATCAAACAGGATTCCAGTTACATTCATCAGTGGTGTAGGGAGGTTGAAGTCTGAACCCTAAACTTTTTTATTATACAGACTAACAAAACAAGCACATGACAGATTTCATACCTTGGTTTTTGTGGGGACAGCTTTTGCTAATAGTTTTAATACCTTGTCCATAACGTTGAGGCCCATGTGGTATTAATTGAAGAGGTGGATGTGATCTGTGTTACATTCCAATTGACATGCCTTGTCTGTGTACCTGCAGACAAGTGAGCAGTTCAGTCTTCTGCACGCAATACAGCTAACCTTATCTTACCTCATTATCCATTGAATTGGGAATATTTTCTGTGTAAGATTGGAAAATAGATGGTATCAAACAATTATTTAGATACAAGGAACAAACCTCTCCTTGCTCTTTCCATTTTTCAGTAAAAATGTCTTATGGCTGAAATCCTGCTAACGGGATCGATATGACAACAGCCAGTGGAAGTGCAGGGGGCCAAATTTAAACAACATTCAAACATGCATGTATCTCAAACCATTTTAAAGGTAATCTTGTTAATCCCACCAACGTGTCCGATTTCAAATAGGCTTTTCAGCGAAATCACCACAAACGATTGTTAGGTCACCGCAAAATCAGACTCATTTTTCCAGCCAAAGACAGGAGTCACAAAAAGCAGAAATTGAGAAAATGAATCACTAACCTTAGATCTTCATCAGATGACACTCATAGGACTATGTTACACAATACATGTTTTGTTCGATAAAGTTAATTTAAATGCAAAATGTTCATTTCACCATGTTCAGAAATGCCTCCGAAATTGCAGAGCCACGTCAAATAACATAAATACTCATCAACTATGATGAAAGATACATGTTTTACACAGAATTAAAGATACACTTGTTCTTAATGCAACGGCTGTGTCAGATTTCAAAAAGCTTTACGGCAAAACACACCATTAAATAATCTGAAAACGGCGTTCAGCCACAATAGCAAGCCATACAGTTACCCGCCAAATTATGCAGTCAACAAAACTCAAAAAGCATAAATCTAAAACTAACTTTGCTGATCTTCGTCGAAATGCACACCCCGGACTCCCACTTCCACAAGAAATGTTTGTTTTGTTCGGTAATGTCCATCATTTATGTCCAAATAGCTACTTTTGTTAGCGCGTTTGGTAAACAAATCCAAAGTCACGAAGCACGTTCACTAAAAGCTGACAATGTCCAAAAGTTCCGTAACAGTCAAAAACATGTCAAACGATGTATTGAATCAATCTGTAGAATGTGTTTAGCATCTTGAATAATGTTCCAACCGGAGAATGACATGGACTTCAGATGAGCGATGGAACAGAGCTCCCTCTCATGTGAACGTGCATGGTCAGGTCATGGCAGATCTGACTAATTCCCCTCTCATTTGGCCCCCCTTTACAGTAGAGGCATCAGACAAAGTTATACAGACTGTTGACAGATAGTGGAAGCCGTAGGAAGTGCAAACTCATTCATATCTCGCTGTGATTTCAATAGGATCTTGGTTGAAAATTGACCAGCCTAAGAACTCCCACTTCCGGTTTGGATTTTTTCTCAGCTTTTTGCCTGCCATATGAGTTATTTTATACTCACAGACATTCAAACAGTTTTAGAAACTTCAGAGTGTTTTTTATCCAATATGAATAATAATATGCATATATTAGCAACTGGGTCTGAGGAGCAGGCAGTTTAATCTGTGCACCTTTCATCCAAGCTACTCAATACTGCCCCTTCAGCCATAAGAAGTTAAGCACCTGCTAATGTCCTTTCAAATCGAAATGTTTGTTGGGCAGGTAGGTTCCTGCAAGAACCCCCACCAGCTAAGGAGGTTCCTTGATGAACCCCACCTTCTATGGGGTTCTTGGAAGAACCTTTTGTGGGCCATTTTCAGTGCCAAGAACTGTATGGTTTTAAAGAACAGAACTTTAGAACTCCAGTTGAACCCCACATTTTTAGAGCGTACTTGGACTAGGATTCAAAAGTTACTCTCACATCTGAGCTATCTTTGTTGCAGGTGCATGGTTACAGTTGAGTAAGATGAAGAACACTGTTCTTGCTAGTCTCACTGCTCTAAAGCTGTACGTATCGGCCTCAAAGCCTTCGTCAGAGCTTTCAGTGTTCACAACCTGACCACACCATCAAAAGACAATATGGCGGATGTTTTGCTGTACACACAAGCCTCACAAGACTCGTCTGAAGGTATGATGCAGCTTACACCAAATCCTGACTGCCATCAGCATGACGCAACAGGAACCGGGATTCATCGGGCCAGGCGATGTTTTCCACTCAATTGTCCAGCTTGCATGATACCTGCCATTCTCTTTCGACCTTTCATCAACGAGCTGTTTTCGCCCTAAAGACCTGCCACTGACTGGATGTTTTTTGTTTGTCACACCATTCCCCTTGCTGACAAGTGTATAAAATCGAGCACGCAGCCATGCAATCTCCATAGACAAACATTGTCAGTAGTATTTTCTTACAGGTGAGCTCATTGACCTTCAATGTGACACCGTCATAGGAAGCCACCTTTTCAACAAGTCAGTTTGTAAAAAGACTGCCAGGAGAATGCCAACTGCCCGAATGCATAGTGCCAACTAAAGTTTGGTGGAGGAATAATGGTCTGGTGCTGTTGTCCATGTTTCGGGCCCCTTAGAATCTAGTGAAGGAAAATCTTAATGCTACAGCGTACCATGACATTGGAGATGATTCTGTGCTTCCAACTTTGTCGCATCAGTTTGGGGAAGGCCTCTTGTTTCAGCATGACAATCCCCCCATGCAGGTTTATACAGAAATGGTTTGTTGAGATTGGTGTGGAAGAACTTGACTGGCCTGCACAGATCCCTGACCTCAACCCCATTGAATACTTTTGGGATGAATTTGAACGCCAACTGTGAGCCAGGCCTAATCGCCTAAAATCAGTGCCCGTCCGCTCTTATGCTCGAGACTGAATGGAAGCACGTGCCCGCAGCAATGTTCCAACATCTAGTGCAAAGCCTTCCCAGAAGAGTGGAGGCTGTTATAGCAAAAGGGGACCAACTCCATGATTTTGGAATGAGATGAAACAACCAGGAGATATGAATCATCTTTCATCAAGTCATCCTACAAGTTCTAATACAACATTTACTCATATAAAGAGCATGTACTTTATTTTACAGGATGATATAATGCATGAAGCAAACAATGGAATGATTTAGTGAAATGTTAAGCTGTAGACTCAGTAAAGGGGTCTTTCATCCCTCTGGCCTGGAACAATTCTTCAGCCTCAGAGTAGCATGGTTCTGATTGTGGACTCTGCTGAACTCCTGTATATATATATATTGGAATGACATTTCGATGTCGACGGAGGACCAAAGCTGCCATAATTAAAATGAATATAGAGAAACCCACACAAAGGAAATACTGACAGATTTGATTCCACAGTCCAAGTCCTGCAGTCAGTGTTAAGATGCTAATATTTTGTCAACTCTTTCAGTTGTGTTCCGTTGGTGTCACTGAGTAGGCTGATGCCCCATATCATGGACCCAAGATCCACAGGCATTAGGAAGGCCTTGCCTGTGCACGTGACTAAACCCCACAACCCTCTTCTAAGCTGTCCATCTTTCTGATTTCCACCCATCAGAGTTGATGTCAGAGTGATTAGAGGGACAATAGAGTTCTGAGTACCAGGCAGTTAACAAGTGTGGTAGACTACTAATGACCATCAGCAGCATCAGAGCTTGGAGAAGCCTAACTACTACATTGTCACATGGAATTTAACTTCCTTCATGTCCTGTAACTGCCGGTGTGGTGGTAATACAGTCACCATAACAGTCCTACTCCTTCCTCCACTTCCCAGAAATTAACTGGTTCAGATACATTGTTCAACATATCACACCAACAAGTAAGTAAATCAACACTTTAATCTCTGGATTCTTTATGTATTTATTTGTATGGAATGTGATTCAGTTCCTGTAGTACAGTAAAGGCAACTGTCAGTCTTCTACATCTTACTTCCAACACCTTTCATCTACAATTAGACAACAAAAAATACACATCAATAACCAGCTGCAAAGTAGTAACATTTAGTGAAAGAGCATGTATATACACACACACACCTTGGTGGAATAGTTGCTAGCAGTATCTGGTGGAGTCTCAGTACCCGGGATCTTCTGTCCGGTACTGGTCACACACCAACAGTAACCTACCAGAAAGACATGTTGCATATACAATATATACACATTGAATTGTCACATTCTACTGAATTGAGAATTTTGTGCGTGCCTGTGCGCCAATGTTAACCTGTAGAGCCCCAACATTGCTCGGGGGTGTATTGCCCATTGCCGTCACATGTGGGAACGTAGGCTCCAATTGGGCCATTTAAAGCGGCACGTCGAGCAACCTCACATGGGGTCTTGGGTCGTGTCATAGCATCTGGACACAGGGAACATACATTGTAATGTGGACATAACATTGCAGAACAATATACAATTCATGACATACATTCTGGAATCTTGGGTTAAGTCCCCTATGTGCCCTATTCAGAAGTAGTTTATACGGAATAGGGTTCCATTTCAGATGTAAGCTAGGTACTTCCTGTCTAAATATTGAAGTCCTGCTACTTTTTTGAAAAGGCCTGTGGAATCAATTCTGTTTCTGTATTTTGTAGAAGAGCTGATGAAACTAAGACTGGAAATTGTATCAGTGTTATTTCCTGATAGTTGCTAGACAATCCAATCATACATCCAGTTGAATGATCAAACCGTTCATATCAGAATACCTCAGTCCAGCATCTAGACGCCAATATTCATCTCTGGAACTAGAGGAGTGGCAGGTAGCCTGCTGTTTGAGAGTTGGGCCAGCAGTTCAAATCAGTGAGCTGACTAGTTGATATATCCATCTATGTGCCCTTCAGCAAGGCACAACCTTCATTTCTCCAGTGTCAAGGTTGATAATGGCTGACCTCTCAGAGGGTGTGCCATGGAGAACCTGTTATGAATAGAAACACATTTCCAATTCACACCTGCGTATTAATACCTACATGTGTGTGAAGTAGGACAGAGCAACAACAACAAATGTTTTTATTAAAATGTTGGTGAGTAGGTGAGAGGTATGTCACACTTACCTCCCAGAGCAAAAGCCGTGCTGACAAGCAGAATGGTGAATATCGCCATGGTGATCGTCTCCTGAGAGAGAGAAAGAGTGTAAGATTAGTTGAGCATTTTAAATCTGGAATGGCTGTGGGAACTAGAGGAGAGGTTAAGGAAACACACTGTTAGGTACAAAATTTAATCAACTGCCAAAGCAGTATTTTCTAAACCCAGTACGGAGGACCCCAAGAAGAGAGTACGGGCAACACGGTGCTACTAGTCTTCTGCCAAAACTCAGGTATCATTTCTTCAACCACATACAATAGATTAGCCTGGCACACAGGAATATGTATCCTTCCCAAATGGCTCCTCATTCCTTATGTAGTGAACAACCTTTCACGAGGGCCTACAATGAACTACATAGGGAAAGGGAAGCATTACAGATATTGTCAGACACTACCCAATTACTGCAAAGGTACGGATTAGTCTATGCGCTTAAATTCAGGGGGCCGCTCCACAAAATGGCACAACTATATATTGTACTACATTTGACAAGGGGCAAATAACATTTAGGTACCATTTGAGATGCAGATAGTCTATTAAATAATGATGCACTCTCACCTTCTGCACTCTTCCAAGGGATTCAATGGGTGTCTCTCTCTCTGTTGTCTGTGAGTTATGGTCTACCTCTTCCACCTCTCCTTTTAAAGGACCTGTCACAGGTGTGACTAGTTAACTCATTAACCCAACAAGAGATCCCGTTGTCGGGCCAATAGTTAGTGGTGTTAATCTATTAACCTGTTTGGGATAGGGGGCAGCATTTTCACTTTGGATGAATCGCGTGCCCATAGTGAACTGCCTCCTACTCTGTCCCAGATGCTAATATATGCATATTATTATTGGATAGAAAACACTCTAAAGTTTCTAAAACTATTTGAATTATGTCTGTGTATAACAGAACTCATATGGCAGGCAAACTTCCAAACAGGAAGTGAGAATTCTGAGAAGGGTCAATGTGAAAGTCATCGCCTATTCAATTCCCTGTAATATATGGATCTGTTTGCACTTCCTATGCCTTCCACTAGATGTCAACAGTCTGTAGAACGTGGAATGAAGCTAGTGTGATGTGGGGCCGGATGGGAGCTATTTGAGTCAGTGGTCTGGCAGAATGCTAGTTCCTGGTCACTTGCGCTACTCATGAAACGGCAATGTGTGCCATACAGACATGAAGAAATGCTCCGGTTGGAACGTTATTGGATATATATGATAACAACATCCTGAAGATTGATTCTCTACTAAGTTTGACCAGTTTTTTCGACTTGTAATATAACTTTCTGAGGTTTTCGTCCGACGTATGCCTGCATCTGCGCCAGCGTTTGGACACGTGTACTACACATGCTAGCTAAAGTTGCTCATCTTGCAGGTGCCTTGGTGGAAGAGTGGGGTAACATCTCACAGCAAGAACGGGCAAATCTGGTGCAGTCCATGAGGAGGAGATGCACTGCAGTACTTAATGCAGCTGATGGCCACAGCAGATACTGACTGTTACTTTTGATTTTGACCCCCCCCCCCCCCCCCCCTTTGTTCAGGGACACATTTTTCCATTTCTATTAGTCACATGTCTGTGGAACTTGTTCAGTTTGTCTCAGTTGTTGAATCTTGTAATGTTCATACAAATATTTACACATGTTGAGTTTGCTGGAAATAAACGCATTTGACAGTGAGAGGACATTTCTTTTTTTGCTGAGTTTATATGTAACATGTTTTTAACTTGTCCATTTCTGGTAGGTTACTGTTGGTGTGTGAACAGTACTGGACAGAAGATCCGGGGTACTAATACGCCACCAAGATCAACTGTTTCACCAAGGTACACACTCATTCACTAAATGTTAATCCTTTGCAGCAGATTCTGAATGTTGTTTTTGTCTGTAATTGTAGATGTGAACGTAGATGAAAGCCATTGGAACGAAGATGTTGAAAAGAAGGACAGTTGTCTTTACTGTACTACAGGAACTGATTCACGTTCCATTAAAATAAATGAAGAAATCCAGAGATTAAACTGTCAATTTTACTTTCTTTATTGTCGTTTTGATATGCTGAACAATTCATCTGAACCTGTCCATTTCTGGGAAATGGAGGAAGGAGTTGGATTCTTTTAAATGAACTTTTTAAGACAACATATTTTGCTACAGGGGTACAATAATAACCATCTTACACAATAAACCTATTGCAAGACATTCCCTACATAGTACACTGCTTTTGACCAGGGCCTATAGGGTCACAACTAGTCCACTATGTAGGGAACAGGGTTCTATGTGGGACATACGTCATCCATCTATTCCATTGTCCTGTTCTTCCAGAAATACAGAAAGTCACCTTGATGACAAGGTTTGGTGAAAGAGAGGCTTGACCCTCACAAAGAAAAGGCACGCTAGCTATTCACCCTCTCCCACCTTCTCTCCTCCTCACAAAGGAATGCTGCTGGTCCATTTCTCTCTTCCAATACTTTAGCCTTAAGACATTGATCTATCACCTCTTATCTTGCAGACTGTTTTAAATTAAATCACACAGAGATTATGTGGTTTATGGTATTTTTTGCACAATACTTTTGCACTACGATTATGTAAAAACCCACAAACTTCTGCTAAAAATAGCCACCGCTAGCTGAGAATCATTGGGAGTGGTGGGGCAGGCTGTGCCTGTCCTCCTCTCTTTTTGTTGCATTTTCAACGGTCTGAAAGATGCTGGAAATGAATATCTTGTTAATGCAAAGACCAGGAAACTCTGGAAATAAATACAAGTCGATTATTTCAATTAATGGCTCTGAATGCGCTGTCAGCATGCAGCCAAAAGTTACCAACCACTTTTGGAGCTAACTAGCTGGTGCTCAAATGTAATTCTTATGTAGACAGCCGATGAGAGTTGTGTTCATAACATGGCTAACTTACCTAGCTAACATTACCTAGCTAACAAAACAAGTTATATTAACAGGATAGATAGCTGGCCATTAGCAACATTGGGTTGTCAATGAGACAGAGCTCGCTAACCAGCTGAGCCAGAAAACAATATAACAAAATAATAATTTTGTATTTGAAAGAACTCCAACAGACTCTGCATTTCAGGAATCACAGTAGCAAGTATCTCTGGTGCACTGTTAAAAATATGTAGCCATTTAAACTATTAGTTTTTCAATAAACTCTTTTTTGTCATCCTCTCAATGGATTTCATGTGTTGTAAACATGAGCTCTTCCAAGTTGTTGGACTTGACGACGGTTGCTATTCATTGGAGCTCTACGATCAGTTGCCCAACATTCTGGGGCAAAAGGTCAGTTAGACAGACGGCAGATAATTCAAATGAATTCAACATTCCAGAGCTTATAGTTAAAATGATGCTGCAACTAAAGTCTATCTGGTCACATCACAATGATGACAAGAGGTTTTCCTGCTCATTATTTATCTTCTTCTGAAATGTCATTGTGTTTCCAAGACATTGTAATGCACTTCAGACTACATCTTCATCAGCTTTAATTAGGTAGAATTAAGTATCTTCATAACCATATTGTGACCCAATATGCAGCACATGAATGTGTTACAAAAGTTGAATACCTTCACTTTGAATTGACCCCAACCCTGTCAAACAAATAGATGTCGGACAGGTCCAGCAGGTTTTGGGCTGGACAGAAAGTATGCGGACGGTTGAAGGATGAGAGAGAGAGAGAGAGAGAGATTGAGAAAAATAGAGGGAGGGGTCTGACTGGACAGGTCCTTAAATAGAAGTTGAGGGAGAGGTAGAACTCAACTCACAGGCAGGACAGAGAGAGACCCAGTGAAGACCTTTGAAGATCTCTGAAGAAGTGAAGCTACAACTGAAGACTTCAGAAGGTGAGATTTCAACATCTGTTCATCTAATACTGTACCTGATTGCGTCCCAACTGACCTCCTATTCCCTTTGTAGTGAGCTACTTCAGACAAGGGTCCATATTACCTTTGTGGCCCTGAGCTATTCTCTATTTAGTTCACTGTGGGCCCTGGTCCAAAGTAGTGCACTACATAGGGGATAATAAGCCATTTAGGAAATATCCATGTACCTTTGTGCAAGGAGAATCTATTGTAAGTGGTTGAAGAGATGATACCTGGGATCACCAGGACCGAGTTGGGAAAATGCTGCCTTAGCAGTTGCATAAGTTTTGTAGCTTACACAGGGTTTCCTAAACCTCTCTGTCACGGATCCCTCCGGTACTGTTGCTCTTTCCGTGCACCGGTTTCGGAGGCCAACGTCACCGGCCTCTAGGAACTGAACTGTGTCATTGCCCACACCTGGTCCACATATTCTCCCCTGAATAGTAATTGTATGTTTGTGCCCTTTGTTCTCATTCGATTTAGTGTTCCAATGTCCGTTGGTCGTGTGAGTACCTGTGCGTTGTGTTGGCTTTCGTGCCGCTGGTATTGTGCATAGATGATTACGAGTCTCGTCCCGTGTATTTATTTGAGGTACTCTTCGCTCTTTTGAATGGGTTTCAGCCCTGTGTTTTGTATACGTGTTTGTTTGGTTATAAAAAAGAATTGCATGCAGTGGGCATAATACAAGTCAAAATAAAACCCTTTGCTTTTATAATTAAAGGATTGACGCTTTATGGTTACGTGATGACATCACGTAGTCCAACAAACAACGATTAATCAGACTCATTTTCCACAACAATTTGAAACCTTTTTGTTCCATTCTTGGACTTCACTGTTCTCCATTCATCTTTCTCGCTAACTGTACTCAACTTGATTTCAACTTCAAATGACACTTTTGCTACCGCCATCTCCACCAACCTCAACACAAAACTCGATAGGGAGGGGTCTGACTGCATGGGTCCTTAAAAAGGGGAGGAGGGAGACGCAGGACTCAGTCTCAGCCAAAGGGAGCGTTAGAACTCAACTCACAGGCAGGATTTCAGAAAGTGAGATTTCAACATCTGTTCATCTAATACTGTATGTGATTGTATCCCAAATAGCCCTCTATTCCCTATGAAGTGCACTGCTTTTGACCAGAGCCCATAGTGAATATGTTGCTCTGGACAAATGTAGTGTACTTGTTTTGAAGGATAATGCTAATTCCACAAATGCCCAATTACCCTCTGGACACGCCCCTTTCCTGCTAACTCACCACACCTGAACTCACTCTGCTAATCACCAATTCCTCTTCCATTCTTATGGTATATAAGCAGCTTGTTTAATCTGGGTTTGTTCAGTGTTTGTGGTGTCCCAGTTTCTTTATTGTTCCTGTTGTTGGTTGGCTAAAGTAAGTTTCTGCTATTGTAACTTCTAGGGTTTTAAATTCCTGCGGTGTGACATAATATCCTGTTCATCCTAGCTTGTGTATTGTTATGGTGTCTAATACTGGGCTAGCTACTTTTAATATAACTGTAAGTGAAGTGTTACAGCTTGTGAGAGGAGACATGGTCCAAAATGTCCCTGCTAGCAGAATGTGTCTTACATCTATAATCCTGTACACTGTTCTGCTCGGTTGCCTTTTGCACTGCGTCTCAGTGAACAAGGAACTATGAAATGCTGTTTTTACACCCCCCCCCCCCCCCCCCCCTCAAAATCAAACAGATTCATTCCATGTTGTGCTCAGCTGTCTTGCTAATCCCCCTCACAACATGGGCACCATGATGGGCCAGACAGGATGTAGAGGAAACATGGATGTGCAAATGCCAGAGCAAAACTTTGTCAGACATATTTTAATTGGTATTGTTAACTAGATTTATTTGTTGCTCAGTGCTGTTAATGTTGACATATCAGAACTATCTAGTGTACTATGGATTGATCTTCAGAGGTGGGACACATGCTGCTAGCAGGTACCGCATTGAGCAACGTCTAGCAAACTGTTGCTATGGAATGTCCTTTGATCTTGCTTCATTAATTAATAGGTCTAATGTGGTATAGCTTACTGGTCAGTCGTATGTTAATGTGGTGTATTCCCTCAGCACCACATCTTATCACAGCCTTTCCTGATGGCCATTTCACCTTACCTACTGGTGTTACAAGCCACGAAGCCTTACCTGCCAATCTTGTGCACTGTGCTTTTATTTTTTGTTCAATAATAAAAGAACCAGAATATAACTTTGTTCAATCTTAATGTCAGCATTCTGAAAGATTTGGCAATACCCAAAGCTGCAGGGCATTTCTACATTTGGGAACTAGAACTCTATTACTCCTGTCTGAGTGGAGAGAAATACCTGCCCAGAATTTCTTCTCATCCCTGCTTAGGGAATAGGTTGGTGTTTAGGAAAGCAGACATATTCCTGTTCTAATCTACTGTATGTGGAGGAAGATGCTTAGTCCTTCATTAGTTGAATCTGTGATTAGTACTGGGATACATCTGATAAGTGTAATTCTGGGGTATGTGGAGAGGTCAGGGGAACACTTCCCCTACACGCTGAAGTACTCGGACTTGGTTTTGATGGCTTCACTCTATGTTTCTCTCAGGAGACTCCATGACCATGTTGACCAGTCTTCTGCTTCTCAGTGCTGCCTTTGCTCTGGGAGATGCAAGTAAGAGTCCACTTTTCTTGACTCGATCTGTATGTTTCTTGTAGCAGAGGTGACTGACTGATTTACAAATAATATTGTAGCTGTGATTTGTATATCTTTCTCCACTAGCCTTTAAAGCCACATGTAACTTCTCCTTACAGATTCAATTCTAGAAGAAGACTTGTGTCCTTCCGGTTGGACCAAATTTGGATCAAGCTGCTTAATGTTTGTCAAGACTACAAGGAGCTGGCCTGAAGCAGAGGTATCACCCTTACATCTACTGTGAATTTGAAGTGGAAGTTTAATTGAAATTAGCTCTGACATTACCTTAAAGGTGATATTTTCTTAAACGGCAACACATGACTGATGTGAAATTCTGAACTTCCCTTTAAGATGGGAATTCTCTATACTTTTGAATATTTAATGTGGAGTCGTGCCCCCTGTATATTGGGACCCACGGGACATGGCTTAAAACGCAGATAAACTAGTATCTTTAAGAGTATGTTTTAAAAGGGAATTAGTTGTGCTGGTCAATATTTGGTTGAGAGTCCAGAAGACAGATTCTCAGCTAGGCTGGCCGACTGACTAATACATGAAGTGTCTTTGTTCCCATCTACTGCTTGGCTGTTATTGTAGATAATGCATTTCTTCACTGACTTGCCTAGTTAAATAAATACTTTCTTCTCTAGAGGCACTGTGTGTCCCTTGGTGATCAACTGGTGTCTGTACCCAACGTTGTGAAGTACCTTGGCGCAAACCTGGTATCTGTGCACAGCTCCGAGGAGGATCAGTTTCTACAGGCGTTGGTCTTGGTGAAGAATGTTGGTTTCCCTCCTACCTGGATTGGCGGATTTAATTCTGATAAGGTGGGACCAGTAAGCACAGCGTTATATAGAGCCATTATTGCAAGGAACTCCGTTCCATCATCTTGCTCAAGTGAACATCAAACCTGGTTAAAAAAAATACAATGTCAGTTGTAGCATGTTAGCTACTTGTAATTTGTTTATGTAGTTCTTTCTGAGCTGTGCCTAATGCTTTGTGTGGACCCCGGGAAGAGTAGCTGCTGCTTTTTAACAGCTACTGTAATGGGTTCCATATAAAATATCAAGAGTGCCCAGGAGATAGGAAGCCTCGCTGTTAAGACATTGGGGCTAATAAAGGCAAGGCTGTTTGAATCCCAGAGCTCACTGTGTGAAATCTGATGTGCCCTTGAGCAACACCCTTAACCCTAATTGATCCTGTAAGTCATTCTAGATTAATCTACTAAATTACTTCAATGTATTTAACTCCACTTCATTAGGAGGCTTTTGTACATTTAAAGCAGTTCTAGTAAAGTATAAATTTGAACAAAGTAATATATTTCAGACAGTCTTGTAAACGTGTGTATGGGGTTTCTAGCTTCAACAGTTGTAGACTAGTTATGGTCTTTGAAATGCATTGATGATTGCAAATGTGAGGAATAGGCTCATGTTCTTTACACAAGCAACAGTCCCAGTCGGATGGTTTTGAAGTAGTGGTAGCTTCAACTTTTGTTTCAGGTGGAATAGAAAGGACTACATTTAGTTTGTATTCTGAAACCCCACTTTCCCCTTTCAGGACAGGCGGTGGTTCTGGAGCGATGGCTCCGACTTTGATCACCAGAACTGGGCTAAAGGAAAGCCCGATGCTGGTGCCAGAGACACTTGTATTCATATCAACTTTGGAGGTACAGTAAGCTGTCATTCACTGATCCAGTCATCAAATTAAACTTATTCTTAGTTCATTTAACTACACTGCTCAAAAAATAAAGGGAACACTTAAACAACACACTGTAACTCCAAGTCAATCACACTTCTGTGAAATCAAACTGTCCACTTAGGAAGCAACATTGATTGACATTAAATTTCACATGCTGTTGTGCAAATGGAATAGACAAAAGGGGGAAATTATAGGCAATTAGCAAGAGACCCCCAATAAAGGAGTGATTCTGCAGGTGTATTTAATGTAACAGTATAACTTTAGTACGTCCCCTCGCCCCGACCTCGGGCGTGAACCAGGGACCCTCTGCACACATCAACTGACACCCATGAAGCGTCGTTACCCATCGCTCCACAAAAGCCGCGGCGGTGAGAGCGCCGAATCCTAACCACTAGTCTATTCCATTTGCGCAACAGCATGTAAAATTTATTGTCAATCAGTGTTGCTGCTTAAGTGGACAGTTTGATTTCACAGAAGTGTGATTGACTTGGAGTTACATTGTGTTTAAGTGTTCCCTTTATTTTTGAGCAGTGTATTTATTCTCATGTAGACTTTCCTACTGTTATCGGTGTACAGCTGAATATTTCGGTTGTGTTTCGTCTTCAGGTCAACAGCGTTGGAACAATGAATTATGTGGAAGGAGCTTGCCCTCGGTGTGCTCCCTGAGACTCCTGCCTCTTCGCCAGACTATACATTAAAAGCAGCAATGCTATTCTGTAGTGTCTGCATCCTTAATACTTCATTGTAACGTCAAATACTTTGTTGCTGTTAAATGAAGTCTCAGTTACTACACAAATGTTGACGAATTGTTTGCAGCCAATAAAATGTGGACACTATTTTGTCTCATGAGTTATTGAACATGAATGATACGTTTTAGTTAGTACTTTTTCTTACTGGTCCCCTGTGGGACTCAAACCCACAACCCTGATGTTGCAAGTGCCATGCTCGACTGTGCCACCAGGACATAACTGTCATTGTGCATAATTTTTAGTAAATGTACACCTGTGAAATTACGCAATATGTTTCAGATACTGAAGGTTGATTTGTTTCTGAATATTTGTTTCATAAATTGTGTTATATAGAACTGAAAAGGTCATTAAGCATTATGCCTGTTTTTTGTCACCACTCTAAAAATACATGGTTTATATTCACCTAGGAAAATCCACTTTCTAGCTTACAATGACAACCTACTCCGGACGGCGCTGGGCCAATTGTGCGCTGCCCAAGGGGACTCTATCATGGCTGAATGTGCTACAGCCTGGATTTGAACCAGGTACTGTAGCAAATCTTGCACTGAGATGCAGTGCCTTTCACTGCTGTGCCACTCAGTCGCAGGTTCCTGGAGTATCCTTTAGGGTTTCTTCAAATTGTAACTAGGCGGAACCCTTGTAAGTGATCCTTGAAGAAAAAATTAAATCATGAGGTGAAATGCCAGCGGCGCATCAAGTCCAATGTTTTATATCTGGGGTGTTTATTCTCTATCCATAGCCAGAATGCTCACCATGCACTGCAACATCGAACAGGATTCTGGTTATATTCATCAGCAATGTAGGGAGGTTGAAGTCTGAACTTTTTTATTATACAGAATAACAAAACAAGCACATGACAGATTTCATACCTTGGTTTTTGTGGGGACAACTTTTGTTAAGTTATAATACCTTGTCCATAACGTAGAGGTCCATGTGGTATTAATTGAAGAAGTAAAGGAGGTGGATGTGATCTGCGTTACATACCAATTGACATGCCTTGTCTGTGTACCTGCAGGCAAGTGAGCAGTTCAGTCTTCTGCACGCAATACAGCTAACCTTATCTTACCTCATTATCCATTGAATTGGGACTATTTTCTGTTTAAGATTGGAAAATAGATGGTATCAAACAATATTTACATCATACAAGGGACAAACATCTCCTAGATCTTTTCATTTTTCAGTTAAAATTTCTTATGGCTGAAATCCCGCTAACGGGATCGATATGACAACAGCCAGATGATGTGCAGGGGGCCAAATTCAAACAACAAAAATCTCATAAGTCCTCAAACATGTATCTCATACCATTTTAAAGGTAATCTTATTAATCCCACCAAGGGACCGTTTTCAAATAGTTTTTTCAGCGAAATCACCATAAACGATTGTTAGGTCACCGCAAAATCAGACTCATTTTTCCAGCCAAAGACAGGAGTCACAAAAAGCAGAAATAGACATATGAATCACTAACCTTTGATCTTCATCAGATGACACTCATAGGACTTCATGTTACACAATACATAAATGTTTTGTTTGATAAAGTTAATATTTATATTTAATAATTTAGTTTACATTGGCACCATGTTCAGAAATGCCTCCGAATTTGCAGAGAGCCACGTCAAATAACATAAATACTCATCAACTTTAATTAAAGATACACTTGTTCTTAATACAACCGCTGTGTCAGATTTCAAAAAGCTTTACGGCAAAACACAATATTCAATAATCTGAAAGCGGCGTTCAGCCACAATAGCAAGCCATACAGTTACCCGCCAAATCATGTCAACAAAACTCAAAAAGCAATATAAATCTAAACTTAACTTTGCTGATCTTTGTCGGAATGCACTCCCCGGACTCCCACAAGAAATGTTTGTTTTGTTCGGTAATGTCCATCATTTATGTCCAAATAGCTACTTTTGTTAGCGCATTTGGTAAACAAATCCAAAGTCACGAAGCACGTTCACTAAAAGCTGACGAAATGTCCAAAAGTTCCGTAACAGTAAGAAACATGTCAAACGATGTATTGAATCAATCTGTAGAATGTTTATAACAAATCTTGAATAACGTTCCAACCGGAGAATTACATTGACTTCAGATGAGTGATGGAACAGAGCTCCCTCTCATGTGAACGTGCATGGTCAGGTCATGGCAGACCTGACTAATTCCCCTCTCATTCGGCCCCCCTTTACAGTAGAGGCATCAGACAAAGTTATACAGACTGTTGACATATCTCGCTGTGATTTCAATAGAATCTTGGTTGAAAATCGACCAGCCTCATAATTCCCACTTCCTGTTTAGATTTTTTCTCAGGTTTTTGCCTGCCATATGAGTTCGGTTATACTCACAGACATCATTCAAACAGTTTTAGAAAATTCAGAGTGCTAATATGCATATATTAGCAACTAGGACTGAGGAGCAGGCAGTTTAATATGGGCACCTCTGTGCACCTCTCATCCAAGCTACTCAATACTGCCCCTTCAGCCATAAGAAGTTAAGCACCTGCTACTGTCCTTCAAATCAAAATGTTTGCTGGGCAGGTAGGTTCCTGCAAGAACCCCCACCAGCTAAGGAGGTTCCTTGATGAATCCCACCTTTAATGGGGTTCTTGGAAGAACCTTTTGGGGCCCTTTTCAGTGCCAAGAACTGTATGGTTTTAAAGGACAGAACTTTAGAACTCCAGTTGAACCCCACATTTTTAGAGCGTACTTGGACTAGGATTCAAAAGTTACTCTCACATCTGAGCTATCTTTGTTGCAGGTGCATGGTTACAGTTGAGTAAGATGAAGAACACTGTTCTTGCTAGTCTCACTGCTCTAAAGCTGTACGTATCGGCCTCAAAGCCTTCGTCAGAGCTTTCAGTGTTCACAACCTGCACCTCTATGTAGACATTGCTCCACCCACATCCGTTCAATGCATCCAATGGGGTTGGAGTATGAGAGAAAATACGTTTTTCCAAAAATAACAATGTGCATTTCATAAGTATTCTAATAAAGTGTGTAGGAGACGTGTCAAACAAGACTAGAATCACACAGAGGACATCGACCTATCAAGTACGTTTTCATTAATCATTGGGTTCCGTACATGAATAAAACTTGAGTAGACTAAAGTGGCAGCATTAATTCATGTTCACATTTACAACATAAATAGGCATTTCATCATTAAGACCTTTTGGGAATAATGAGGGTGAAAATACCAAAACATTATTCAATAGACACTGATATGACCCCACCATCAATACACTAATATGACCCCACCAACAATACACCAATCTGACCCCACCATCAATATACTAATATGACTCACCAGCCTGTACAGTTGACACCAGGCAGGATGTGGCCGTGGACTGATGCAACCAAATCCTGACTCTGCCATCAGCATGACACAAAATAACTGCCAGTGACTGGATGTTTTTTGTGTTTCGCACCATTCCCCTTGCTGACAGGTGTATAGAATCTAGCACGCAGCCATGCAATCTCCATAGACAAACATTGGCAGTAGAATTGCCTTACAGATGAGCTCAGTGGACCTTCAATGTGGCACCGTCAGAATCAGCCACCTTTTCAACAAGTCAGTTTGTAAAAAGACTGCCAGGAGAACGCTAACTGCCCGAATGCATAGTGACAACTGTAAAGTTTGGTGGAGGAGGAATAATGGTCTGGTGCTGTTGTTCATGGTTCAGGCCCCTTAGTTCCAGTGAAGGAAAATCTTAATGCTTCTGCGTACAATGACATTGTAGACGATTATGTGCTTCCAACTTTGTGGCATCGGTTTGGGGAAGGCCCTTTCCTGTTTCAGCATGACAACCCCCCCGGTGCAGGTTTATACAGGATTGGTGTGGAAGAACTTGACTGGCCTGCACAGAGCCCTGACCTCAACCCCATCGAACACTTTTGGGATGAATTGGAACGCCAACTACGAGCCAGACAAGACACCTAATTGCCTAACATCAGTGCCCGCCCGCTCTAATGCTGTGGCTTAATGGAAGCACGTCGCCAACATCAATGTTCCAACATCTAGTACAAAGCCTTCCCAGAAGAGTGGAGGCTGTTATAGCAAAAGGGGGGGGAACCAACTCCATGATATTGGAATGAGATGTTTGACAAGCAGGAGCCCACATACTTTTGGCCATGTGCTGTGCTTTTTAATTATAGGCTTAACATTTACTTACCCCACTAAAGTTATTAATTTCACATCTTGGATGTCCTGTTCACAGAGCAATGATGTGAATCACCCATACATTCTGGCTAGCTAATACTGTACTGACCATGTTCAGGCAAGTTTCCTCCCTGCCTCCAAATACGGGTATGAACATGAAGTACCCTGAACATGAATAGATCATTCTGTCCCTAAAAGATCAGATGGCATCAACATGTAACAAAACCAGGAGATATGAATCATCAAGTCATCCTACAACTTCTAATACATTTACTCATGTAAAGATGAAGAGCATGTATTTCGTTTTACAGGATGATAATGCAAACAATGGAATGATTTAGTGAAATGTGAAGCTGCAGACTCAGTAAAGGGGTCTTTCATCCCTCTGTGGCCTGGAACAATTCTTCAGCCTCAGAGTAGCATGGTTCTCATTGTGGACTCTGAACTCGTGTGAGTAATATATATATATATTATATTTATATATATGAATGACATTTCGATGTCGACGGAGGACCAAAGATGCCATGATTAAATTTATATTATTTATATATGAAAAGAAACCTACACAAAGGAAATACTAACAGATTTGATTCGACAGTCCAAGTCCTGCAGTCAGAGTTAGGTTGCTAATCTTTCTAAACTCTTTCAGTTGTGTTCCGTGGGTGTCACTGAGTAGGCTGATGCCCCATTTTATGGACCCAAGAGCCATAGGCATAAAAAGGCCTTGCCTGTGCACGTGACACAACCCCTTCTCGGATGTCAATCTTTCTGATTTCCACCAATCAGAGTTGATGTCAGAGTCATTAGAGGGACAATAGAGTGCTGAGTACCAGGCAGTTAACAAGTGTGGTAGACTACTAATGACCATCACCAGCATCAGAGCTTGGAGAAGCCTAATTACTACATGGTCACGTGGAATTTAACTGCCTTCATGTCCTGTAACTGCCGGTGTGGTGTTAATACAGTCACCATAACAGTCCTACTCCTTCCTCCACTTCCCAGAAATGGACCAGTTCAGATAAATTGTTCAGCATATCACACCAACAATAAAGTAAGTAAAACAGTTTACTCTGGATTCCTTCATGCATTTATTTGTATGGAATGTGAGTCAGTTCCTGTTGTACAGTCAAGACAACTGTCAGTCTTCTAGATCTTACTTCCAACACCTTTCATCTACAATTAGAAAACAAAAAAATACACATCAATAACCAGCTGCAAAGAAGTAACATTTAGTGATAGAGTATGTATATACACACACCTTGGTGGAACAGTTGATTCTAGCAGTTGATAGCAGTGCCTGGTGGAGTCTCAGTACCCGGGATCTTCTGTCCGGTACTGGTCACACACCAACAGTAACCTACCAGAAAGACATGTTGCATATACAATATATACACATTGAATTGTCACATTCAACTGAATTGAGAATTTTGTGCGTGCATGTGCGCCAGTGTTAACCTGTAGAGCCCCAACATTGTTCGGGGGTGTATTGCCCATTGCCGTCACATGTGGGAACGTAGGCTCCAATTGAGCCATTTAAAGCGGCACGTCGAGCAACCTCACATGGGGTCTTGGGTCGTGTCATAGCATCTGGACACAGGGAACAAACATTGTAATGTGGACAAAACATTGCAGAACAATATACATTTCTGGACATACATTCTGGAATCTTAGGGTGAGTCCCCTATTCAGAAGTAGTTTATACGGAATAGGGTTCCATTTCAGATGCAACCTAGGTAATTCCTGTCTAAATATTGAAGTCCTGCTACTTTTTTGAAAAGGCCTGTGGAATCAATTCTGTTTCTGTGTTTTGTAGAAGAGCTGATGAAACTAAGACTGGAAATTGTATCAGTGTTATTTCCTGATAGTTGTTAGACAATCCAATCATACATCCAGTTGAATGATCAAACCATTCATATCAGAATACCTCAGTCCAGCATCTAGACACCAATATTCATCTCTGGAACTAGAGGAGTGGCAGGTAGCCTGCTGTTTGAGAGTTGGGCAAGTAGTTCAAATCAGTGAGCTGACTAGTTGATATATCCGTCTATGTGCCCTTCAGCAAGGCACAACCTTCATTTCTCCAGTGTCAAGGTTGATAATGGCTGACCTCTCAGAGGGTGTCCCATGGAGAACCGGTTATGAATAGAAACACATTTCCAATTCACACCTGCGTATTAATACCTACATGTGTGTGAAGTAGGACAGAGCAACACCAACAAATGTTTTTATTAAAATGTTGGTGAGTAGGTGTGAAGTATTTCACACTTACCTCCCAGAGCAAAAGCTGTGCTGACAAGCAGAATGATGGTGAATGTCGCCATGGTAATCGTCTCCTGAGAGAGAAAGAGTGTAAGATTAGTTGAGCATTTTAAATCTGGAATGGCTGTGGAAACTAGAGGAGAGGTTAACCTTTCACGGCTACTAACCCCGGATCCGGGAGCACCCCCCACCCCCCACACACTGATTAGCATAGCTAGCATAGCTTCACAAGTAGATAGTAGCATCTAAATATCATTAAATCACAAGTCCAAGACACCAGATGAAAGATACAGATCTTGTGAATAAAGCCACCATTTCAGATTTTTAAAATGTTTTACAGGGAAGACAAAATATGTAAATCTATTAGCTAAACACGTTAGCAAAATACACCACTATTCTAACTCCATCAGTTTCTTACTCCTTCAGGTGCTATCACCAATTCGGCTCAACTAAGATATTGATAGCCAATAACCTATAAAAAAACCCATCAGATGACAGTCTGATAACATATTCATGGTATAGGATAGTTTTTGTTAGAAAAAAGTGCATATTTCAGGTAGAAATCAGTTTACAATTGCACCGACCATCACAAATCCACTAGAATTACTAGATAGAGCAACGTGTATGACCAATTTACTCATCATAAAACATTTCATAAAAATAGACAAAGCATAGCAATTGAAAGACCCAGTTCTTGTGATTTCAGACCATATTTCAGATTTTCTAAGCGTTTTTCAGCGAAAACACAATAAATCGATAAGGTAGCATACTACATGTGCAAACGTTACCAGAGCATCGATTCCAGCCAAAGAGCGCTATAACGTAATCACCGCCAAAAGATATTAATTTTTTCACTAACCTTCTCAGAATTCTTCCGATGACACTCCTGTAACATCATTTTACAACATACATATACAGTTTGTTCGAAAAGGTGCATATTTAGCCATACAAAACCGTGGTTACACAATAAAAATACTAGGAAATCAAGCCTCAATATGTCTGACGTCATCTATCAGAGTGATCTAGTTTAATTGAAAGCTAATCATATACTTGACTAAAAAATACAGGGTTGACAGGAATCGAAAGACAAATTAGTTCTTAATGCAACCGCTGATTTACATTTTTAAAATTATCCTTACTTTTCAATACAGGGTTCGCCAGGTGAAGCTATACCAAACAAAATGGCGAAATATGCGTTTAAAATATTTCGACAGAACAACAATTTATCATATTAAATATTGCTTACTTTGAGCTGTTCTTCCATCATATTCTTGGGCAATGTATCCTTTCTATGTTATAAACGTCTTTTGGTCGATAGATGTCCTCTGTCCTTCGAAATATCCACTAACGATCGAACGACACCCCAAAACGTGTCCAAAGTTTCAGAGTGCACAACAAAGAAATTCCTCAAAATCGCACTAAACGGATATAAATTGCTATAAAACGGTTTAAATTAACTACCTTATGATGTTTCTAAGTCCTATATCGAATTAAATTACAGACGGATACATTTCAAGTTGATAACCGAGCCTGTGAAAATGGCGTCCGGAGGTCCCATCCTGCGTAAGGGCGAGCGTCGAAAGGGGGGCTACTCTCACTCCTTGGTCTTTTATAACCTCTGAGAGCTACCTAGAAGGCCCATTCCACTTCTCATTGGTTACTGACATCCAGGGGAAGGCGGGTGCAGTTCGTGTCGTTCCATAGGATAGACAGAGACCTTAAAAACTGATCTGAAACCAGAGCTTCGCTCTCAGACCTTTCACTGTCTGTCATGGATTTCGCTGTAGAAAGAGTTCTGGGTCACCCACAGACATAATTTCAACGTTGTATGAAACTAGAAGGTGTTTTCTATCCAATATAATTAATAATATGCATATTGTACGAGCAAGAATTGAGTACTAGGCAGTTTAATTTGGAGACGACAAAATGCTAATTCAGAACAGCACCCCCTGTAGTCGCAAGAAGTTAAGGAAACCCACTGTAAGGTACAAAACTTAAGCAGCATTTTCTAAACCCAGTACTGAGGACCCCAAGAAGCGAGTATGGGCAACACGGTGCTACTAGTCTTCTGCCAAAACTCAGGTATCATTTCTTCAACCACATACAATAGATTAGCCTGGCACACAGGAATATGTATCCTTCCCAAATGGCTCCTCATGTAGTGAACTACCTTTAACGAGAGCCTATAATGCACTACAAAGGGAATATGAATTATATAGATATTGTCAGACACTACCCATTTACTGAAAATGTACAGATTAGTCTAAAATCTTTTATTCAGGGAACACCTCCACAAAATGGCACAACTATATAGTGCACTAAGTTTGACAAGAGCCACATATAATTTTGGTACCATTTGAGATGCAGATAGTCTATTAAATAATGATGCACTCTCACCTTCTGCACTCTTCCAAGGGATTCACTGGGTGTCTCTCTCTCTGTTGTCTGTGAGTTATGGTCTACCTCTTCCACCACTCCTTTTAAAGGACCTGTCACAGGTGTGACTAGTTGCCTCATTAACCCAACAAGAGATCCTGTTGTCGGGCCATTAGTTAGTGGTGTAAAGCACTTAAGGAGAAATACTTTCAAGTACTACTTAGGTCGTTTTTGGGGGTATCTTTACTTTACTATTTATATTTTTGACAACTTTCACTTCACTACATTCCTAAAGAAAATAATGTACTTTTTACTCCATACATTTTCCCTGACACCCAAAAGTCTCACTAAACACAAATGCTTTGTTTGTAAATTGTGACTGAATGTTGGAGTATGCCCTTGGCTATCCGTAATTATATAAAAAAAACAAGAAAATGTGCCGTGTGGTTTGCTTATTGTAAGGAATTTGCAAGGATTCATACTTTTGCTTTGATACTTAAGTATATTTGATCAATTACATTTAATGTTGATACTTCAGTATATTTAAAACCGAATACTTTTAAACCTTTACTCAAGTAATATTTTACTGGGTGACTTTCACCTTTACTTGAGTCATTTTCTCTGAAGGATACTTCATAGGCAGTGAAGAGTAGTAGAGGAAGATGGGTCCAGTTTCGAGGGATCCTGAGAGGCTCCCTGTGAGTATGCCGAGGCCAATAGAGAGTGATAGGAATAACATGTGTTTCAGTAAGGTTGGTTTCTTAGCATTCATAGCCATGGTTATCAACTGTACCGCAGAAATGGAACATAAATCACAGAAAATATATGTTGTGGTGGTAGCTGCAGAGAACTCCTTGGGTTATGAGATTTTACTGCAGAAGTGTTACAAGGTGTGACGAACGATAGCGTCCAGTTCTCCCAGGCTGACAGCCTGCTGTAGGATCAGATTGGGCAAAGTAGTGGAATAGTGGTGAGGTTATAATGGGTCTAGGATCAGATAGGGTCATGTAGTGGAATAGTGGTGAGGTTATAATGGGTCTAGGATCAGATAGGGTCATGTAGTGGAATAGTGGTGAGGTTATAATGGGTCTAGGATCAGATAGGGTCATGTAGTGGAATAGTGGTGAGGTTATAATGGGTCTAGGATCAGATAGGGTCATGTAGTGGAATAGTGGTGGTGTTATAATAGGTCTAGGATCAGATTGGGTCATGTAGTGGAATAGTGTTGAGGTTATAATGGGTCTAGGATCAGATAGGGTCATGTAGGGGAATAGTGGTGAGGTTATAATGGGTCTGGGATCTCACACAAGCACGAGTGCGCGCACACACACACACAAACACACACATACTAAATTCTCCAATTCAACCTCGGGATCGGTGTCCCTCCTGCGGGATGGTTGAGCTAACGTGCGCTAATGTGATTAGCATGAGGTTGTAAGTAACAAGAACATTTCCCAGGACATAGACATGTCTTATTCGGGCAGAAAGCTTATCTTCTTCTTAATCAAACTGCACCGTCCAATTTACAGTAGCTGTTACAGTGAAAAAATGTCATGCTATTGTTTGAGGAGAGTGTACAGTTATCTATTTGAAAATGTATATATTGATCAATTTGGCACATTTGGGCAGACTTTATACAACATTTTGAATAGAAATGCAAAACTTTGCACACACTGCTGCCATCTAGTTGCCAAAATCTAAATTCACCTATGGCCCCTGTTTGCATGATAATTGTCCATTCTAAATCAAAACAAATTTAACAGAGCTAGCCTGAAGCAGAGGTATCACCCTTACATCTACAGATTTAGTACATTTAAAGACCAGATTAAATCAAGAATAGTCTGATGGGTGACAATATTAGCCCATCAGTTGTGAATGATGCCCAGTGGAATTCAAGAAACAGCACATACCTTTTTTTGGCCACTTCTTCAAATCATAGTGCCACACCTCATGTAGCTGAGCCCATAGGCCTATATGTTTTATTTTACCTTTATTGAACTAGGTAAGTCAGCTAAGAACAAATTCTTATTTTCAATGACGGCCTAGGAACAGTGGGTTCAGAGGCAGAACTACAGAGTTGTACCTTGTCAGCTCGGGGATTCAATCTTGCAACCTTTCGGTTACTAGTCCAACACTCTAACCACTAGCCCCCCGACACATAAACTACTGCAGCATAAATCACATATACAAAACACAGGGCTGAAACCCATTCAAAAGAGCGAGGAGTACCTCGAATAAATACACAGGAGGAGACCCGAAAACAGAAGCGCACAATGATACAACACGGGTGCACGGAAAGAGCAACAGTACCGGAGGGATTCGTGACAGAGAGGTTAAGGAAACCCTGTGTAAGCTACAAAACCTATGCAACTTAGCACTTCCGGGTTGGAGCGAGTAGTCGCATTTCGCTTCGCTCCACAGGTAGTATTACATTTCATTTCATTTCATTACAGTACAACGGTTTGATTTGTCTGATCTTAGCAATTTTTTCTTAGCTAGCTACATAGCCGTCTTTGTATCAAAGATAATTGTGTAGTTTAGAGTAATTATCGAGGTTAGCTAGCCAGCTATTTTCGTCCTTCTAACGTAGTCAACACTGCTAGCTGCTAGCTAGCCAGCTAGCTAACTTCTACCGAATAGCCGAATAGCAGCACTGTAGGAACTATTACATTACAACGGAACGACTTGATTAGTGTAGTGTTAGCTAGCTACATAGTTGTCTATGCTGTCTTTGTATCTAAGATAATTAGCTAGCGCCGCCGTTAGCTAGCGCCGCCGTTCTCCTACCTAGTCAACACTGCTAGCAACACTGCTAGCTAGCCAGCTAGCCAGCTAGCCAACTATAATTTTAGTCAATAAGATTTTTTGCAACGTAAGCTTAACTTTCTGAACATTCGAGACGTGTAGCCCACTTGTCATTCCAATCTCCTTTGCATTAGCGTAGCCTCTTCTGTAGCCTGTCAACTATGTGTCTGTCTATCCCTCTTCTCTCCTCTCTGCACAGACCATACAAACGCTTCACACCGCGTGGCCGCTGCCACTCTAACCTGGTGGTCCCAGCGCGCACGACCCACGTGGAGTTCCAGGTCTCCGGCAGCCTCTGGAACTGCCGATCTGCGGCCAACAAGGCCATCTCAGCCTATGCTTCCCTCCAGTCCCTCGACTTCTTGGCACTGACGGAAACATGGATTACCACAGATAACACTGCTACTCCTACTGCTCTCTCCTCGTCTGCCCACGTGTTCTCGCACACCCCGAGAGCTTCTCGTCAGCGGGGTGGTGGCACTGGGATCCTCATCTCTCCCAAGTGGACATTCTCTCTTTCTCCCCTGACCCATCTGTCTATCGCCTCCTTTGAAATCCATGCTGTCACAGTTACCAGCCCTTTCAAGCTTAACATCCTTATCATTTATCGCCCTCCAGGTTCCCTTGGAGAGTTCATCAATGAGCTTGACGCCTTGATAAGTTCCTTTCCTGAGGATGGCTCACCTCTCACAGTTCTGGGTGACTTTAACCTCCCCACGTCTACCTTTGACTCATTCCTCTCTGCCTCCTTCTTTCCACTCCTCTCCTCTTTTGACCTCACCCTCTCACCTTCCCCCCCTACTCACAAGGCAGGCAATACGCTTGACCTCATCTTTACTAGATGCTGTTCTTCCACTAATCTCATTGCAACTCCCCTCCAAGTCTCCGACCACTACCTTGTATCCTTCTCCCTCTCGCTCTCATCCAACACTTCCCACACTGCCCCCACTCGGATGGTATCGCGCCGTCCCAACCTTCGCTCTCTCTCCCCCGCTACTCTCTCCTCTTCCATCCTATCATCTCTTCCCTCTGCTCAAACCTTCTCCAACCTATCTCCTGATTCTGCCTCCTCAACCCTCCTCTCCTCCCTTTCTGCATCCTTTGACTCTCTATGTCCCCTATCCTCCAGTCCGGCTCGGTCCTCCCCTCCTGCTCCGTGGCTCGACGACTCATTGCGAGCTCACAGAACCGGGCTCCGGGCAGCCGGGCGGAAATGGAGGAAAACTCGCCTCCATGCGGACCTGGCATCCTTTCACTCCCTCCTCTCTACATTCTCCTCTTCTGTCTCCGCTGCTAAAGCCACTTTCTACCACTCTAAATTCCAAGCATCTGCCTCTCACCCTAGGAAGCTGTTTGCCACCTTCTCCTCCCTCCTGAATCCTCCCCCCCCCCCCCCCCCCCTCTCTGCGGATGACTTCGTCAACCATTTTGAAAAGAAGGTCGACGACATCCGATCCTCGTTTGCTAAGTCAAACGACACCGCTGGTTCTGCTCACACTGCCCTACCCTGTGCTTTGACCTCTTTCTCCCCTCTCTCTCCAGATGAAATCTTGCGTCTTGTGACGGCCGGCCGCCCAACAACCTGCCCGCTTGACCCTATCCCCTCCTCTCTTCTCCAGACCATTTCCGGAGACCTTCTCCCTTACCTCACCTCGCTTATCAACTCATCCTTGACCGCTGGCTACGTCCCTTCCGTCTTCAAGAGAGCGAGAGTTGCACCCCTTCTGAAAAAACCTACCCTCGATCCCTCCGATTACAACAACTACAGACCAGTATCCCTTCTTTCTTTTCTCTCCAAAACTCTTGAACGTGCCGTCCTTGGCCAGCTCTCCTGCAATCTCTCTCAGAATGACCGTTTTTGATCGAAATCAGTCAGGTTTCAAGACTAGTCATTCAACTGAGACTGCTCTTCTCTGTGTCACGGAGGCGCTCCGCACTGCTAAAGCTAACTCTCTCTCCTCTGCTCTCATCCTTCTAGACCTATCGGCTGCCTTTGATACTGTGAACCATCAGATCCTCCTCTCCACCCTCTCCGAGTTGGGCATCTCCGGCGCGGCCCACGCTTGGATTGCGTCCTACCTGACAGGTCGCTCCTACCAGGTGGCGTGGCGAGAATCTGTCTCCGCACCACGTGCTCTCACCACTGGTGTCCCCCAGGGCTCTGTTCTAGGCCCTCTCCTATTCTCGCTATACACCAAGTCACTTGGCTCTGTCATATCCTCACATGGTCTCTCCTATCATTGCTATGCAGATGACACACAATTAATCTTCTCCTTTCCCCCTTCTGATAACCAGGTGGCGAATCGCATCTCTGCATGTCTGGCAGACATATCAGTGTGGATGACGGATCACCACCTCAAGCTGAACCTCGGCAAGACAGAGCTGCTCTTCCTCCCGGGGAAGGACTGCCCGTTCCATGACCTCGCCATCACGGTTGACAACTCCATTGTGTACTCCTCCCAGAGTGCTAAGAACCTTGGTGTGATCCTGGACAACTCCCTGTCGTTCTCAACTAACATCAAGGCGGTGACCCGTTCCTGTAGGTTCATGCTCTACAACATTCGCAGAGTACGACCCTGCCTCACACAGGAAGCAGCGCAGGTCCTAATCCAGGCACTTGTCATCTCCCGTCTGGATTACTGCAACTCGCTGTTGGCTGGGCTCCCTGACTGTGCCATTAAACCCCTACAACTCATCCAGAACGCCGCAGCCCGTCTGGTGTTCAACCTTCCCAAGTTCTCTCACGTCACCCCGCTCCTCCGCTCTCTCCACTCGCATCCACTACAAGAACATGGTGCTTGCCTATTGAGCTGTGAGGGGAACGGCACCTCCGTACCTTCAGGCTCTGATCAGGCCCTACACCCAAACAAGGGCACTGCGTTCATCCACCTCTGGCCTGCTCGCCTCCCTACCTCTGAGGAAGTACAGTTCCCGCTCAGCCCAGTCAAAACTGTTCGCTGCTCTGGCACCCCAATGGTGGAACAAACTCCCTCACGACGCCAGGTCAGCGGAGTCAATCACCACCTTCCGGAGACACCTGAAACCCCACCTCTTTAAGGAATACCTAGGATAGGATAAAGTAACCCTTCTAACCCCCCCCCCCCCCTTAAAAGAGTTAGATGCACTATTGTAAAGTGGTTGTTCCACTGGATATCATAAGGTGAATGCACCAATTTGTAAGTCGCTCTGAATAAGAGCGTCTGCTAAATTACTTAAATGTAAATGTAAACTGCTAAGGCAGCATTTTCCCAACTCGGCTTTCCCAACTGTGATCCCAGGTATCATCTCTTCAACCACTTACAATAGATTCTCCTTGCACACAGGAGCATGGATGCTTCCCAAATGGCTTATTATCCCCTATGTAGTGCACTACTTTGGACCAGGGCCCACAGTGAACTACATAGAGAATAGCTCAGTGCCACAAAGGTAATATGGACCCTTGTCTGAAGTAGCTCACTACAAAGGGAATAGGAGGTCAGTTGGGAAGCAGTCAGGTACAGTATTAGATGAACAGATGTTGAAATCTCACCTTCTGAAGTCTTCAGTTGTAGCTTCACTTCTTCAGAGATCTTCAAAGGTCTTCACTGGGTCTCTCTCTCTGTCCTGCATGTGAGTTGAGTTCTACCTCTCCCTCAATTCCTATTTAAGGACCCGTCCAGTCAGACCCCTCCCTCTATTTTTCTAAATCTCTCATCCTTCAACCCTCCACATACTTTCTGTCCAGCCCAAAACCTGCTGGACCTGTCCGATATCTACCTGTTTGACAGGGTTGGGGTCAATTCAAAGTGAAGGTATTCAACTTTTGTAACACATTCATGTGCTGCATATTGGGTCACAATATGGTTATGAAGATACTTAATTCTACCTAATTGAAGCTGATGAAGATGTAGTCTGAAGTGCATTACAATGTCTTGGAAACACAATGACATTTCAGAAGGAGATAAATAATGAGCAGGAAAACCTTTTGTCATCATGGTGATGTCACCATCTAACTCTGGAATTTTTAATTCATTTGAATGAACTGTGTTCTATTTGAATTAACTGCCAACCCTGGTGTCTGTTTGTTAGCTAATGATGAGCTTTATTCACCCCAAATCACTGTATCAGAGATGGGCCACTACACCCCTTAGGGACCCACCAAGGCTGTCCCAAATGGCTCCCTATCGCCTATGATATTGTGCCCTACTTTTGACCAGGGCCCATATGACTTTGGTCAAAAGTAGGGCACTATAAAGATAGGAAGTTGTGATTTGGAACGCTGAAGTTGTGATTTGGAACGCTACCCATGTAATTGAGTACATATGTTACACTGGCTTGTGTTTCTGTTTGTAACCGTATTTTACAATGAATTTAAAGAATCGACTTGTATTTTTTTTCCAGAGTTTCCTGGTCTTTGCATTAACAAGATAATAATTTCCAGCACTCTTCAGACCGTTGAAAATGCAACAAAAGGAGAGGAGTACAGGCACAGCCTGCCCCACCACTCCCAATCATTCTCGGGTAGCGGTGGCTAATGTTAGCAGACGTTTGTAGGAAGTTTTCACATGATCGTAGCACAAATGTATTGTGCATAGTCCCCAAAAATACCATAAACCTCATAATCTCACAGTGTGATTTAATTTGAAATGTTGTAAGGAGGTAATTACTTAAATAGAGTTTAGTAAACTAAGCAATACATAAATAGTTGCCTCTAATGGCATTATATGTCATATTTAGCTCTGCCATTTCCTGGTTCCATTTCCATGGTTTCTAAGATTCTTAAATATCCTCCTGATTTCAGCTGATGTGACACAACAATCAATGTAACATGTAGAGAATCACTGTACCATCTAAACCACTGTAATGTATATTTCCAATAACCAAAAATGTCAAAGATTAAGGTTTAGAGAAACCATAGTGCACATAGAATAGATCTACAACTTATTGACTCACTTCCCATGGGAATGACAGATCTATAACTTGACTATCTATCTGAAATGAGTCCAGTCATACACCAAACTACATAATGGACTTATCAAAGAAAACGTAATGTAACTTGTATTATCCAGGCTTCTAATATGCATCAATAAAATAGATATTCCTAACATCACACCTTGTAAGGCTGCCGGTCCGGTCCAGCCAGCACGGAACGTTGAAATAGAACAGGAATGACTGTTGAATTCTACAACGTCTTCATTCTATTCATTCTATTACAGGTGAGGTGAAGGGTCAATGTCTTAAGGCTGAAGGGCTGGAAGGGAGATATGTAGTAGGACCAGGGTTGTGTTGTTAGGAGAGGGGGGTGAAGAGAAGAGGAGAGGGAAGGAGGAGAGGTGATGGGTCAATGTCTTAAGGCTGAAGTATTGGAGGAGAAATATGTTGTAGGACCAGCAGCATTCCTTTATGAGGAGATGAGGGGATGTGAGGCATAGAGAAGGGGGGAGAGGGTGATTAGCTAGCATCCCTTTCTTTGTGAAGGTGAAGCCTCTCTCTCTCTCACCACACCATGTCATCAAAATGACTTTCTGTATTTCTGGAGGAACAATACAATGGAATAGATGGATGGAGTCTGAAGTGACGTGGTACAAGAAAATAAGATATGAGACAAATGTGTGGATGAGAAGAGGGGAGAGAAGAGAGAGAAAGAGAGAGTGGAGGGGAGAGAAGAGAGTTAGAGGGTAGGGGAAAGGAGTTTCTGTATTTATGGAAGAACAGGACAGTGGAATAGATGGATGGGTTTTTAAACGAATCTATTATGGGTCAACATGTACATTTTGTGGTTTGTTCATTATGTTCTCCTGTCTCTTAGTGAATCCTGACCAGTGGTGTTATGTTCTCCTGTCTCTAAGTGAATCCTGACCAGTGGTGTTATGTTCTCCTCCTGATTGACCTTCAGCAGCATATTCACCACTCTCTCAAACCGCTAACTCCACCCTCTCGCGGAACAGGCCGAGAAACAAACTACACCAGCTCGCAGTCAACTCAGTGTATTTGAGAGATGCCGGAGAAAAGGCCATTTTAAAACCGTCCTGAGACTGCTGCCTAGTCTACAGATATCCCTCAAACAAACAAAAAACGACTCTAATAGAATGAGTGGTAAAAAGTCGCTTATAGAGAAAGTCACTTATAGGCCTAGTAGCCTACTATCTATGGTGGTGAAATGGACAGCATTTTAGACTTCACTGCAGTGTCATGACGTGGCCCTCTTTGGGGATAGCGAGTACCATCCCCTTGTCTCTGCACCATCTCTCTCTCTCACCACCTCTCTCTTCCCCCTACACCCAGGCTCTGTTATCGCAGGTCATACATTCCTAGAGGAGTCTCTCTCCTCAGGGCCATGCTGTATAGACAGAGAGAAGGTTTCACAGGAGAACAAAGGAACCTCTTCTCCATCATAGAACTTGAGAACTGAACAATGTCCATGTTTTGGAGAATGTGTACACGGTCGGGGGAGAATCCAGCTACGACCGGTCCATTTCGTTTAATGTTTGTGAAACTCATGAGAGACAATACAGCAACATTACCATAACTGTGTTTATACAAGAGTCTCAGTTGTGAGGCTTGCATCTAATTGTTGTATAAAATGAATGACTAAAGATGAAACTATTTGTGAAATTACAGTGGGGCAAAAAAGTATTTAGTCAGCCACCAATTGTGCAAGTTCTCCCACTTAAAAAGATGAGAGAGGCCTGTAATTTTCATCATAGGTACACTTCAACTATGACAGACAAAATGAGAAACAAAATCCAGAAAATCACATTGTAGGATTTTTTATGAATTTATTTGCAAATTATGGTGGAAAATAAGTATTTGGTCACCTACAAACAAGCAAGATTTCTGGCTCTCACAGACCTGTAACTTCTTCTTTAAGAGGCTCCTCTGTCCTCCACTCGTTACCTGTATTAATGGCACCTGTTTGAACTTGTTATCAGTATAAAAGACACCTGTCCACAACCTCAAACAGTCACACTCCAAACTCCACTATGGCCAAGACCAAAGAGCTGTCAAAGGACAGCAGAAACAAAATTGTAGACCTGCACCAGGCTGGGAAGACTGAATCTGCAATAGGTAAGCAGCTTGGTTTGAAGAAATCAACTGTGGGAGCAATTATTAGGAAATGGAAGACATACAAGACCACTGATAATCTCCCTCGATCTGGGGCTCCACGCAAGATCTCACCCCGTGGGGTCAAAATGATCACAAGAACGGTGAGCAAAAATCCCAGAACCACACGGGGGGGACCTAGTGAATGACCTGCAGAGAGCTGGAACCAAAGTAACAAAGCCTACCATCAGTAACACACTACGCCGCCAGGGACTCAAATCCTGCAGTGCCAGACGTGTCCCCCTGCTTAAGCCAGTACATGTCCAGGCCCGTCTGAAGTTTGCTAGAGAGCATTTGGATGATCCAGAAGAAGATTGGGAGAATGTCATATGGTCAGATGAAACCAAAATAGAACTTTTTGGTAAAAACTCAACTCGTCGTGTTTGGAGGACAAAGAATGCTGAGTTGCATCCAAAGAACACCATACCTACTGTGAAGCATGGGGGTGGAAACATCATGCTTTGGGGCTGTTTTTCTGCAAAGGGACCGGGACGACTGATCCGTGTAAAGGAAAGAATGAATGGGGCCATGTATCGTGAGATTTTGAGTGAAAACCTCCTTCCATCAGCAAGGGCATTGAAGATGAAACGTGGCTGGGTCTTTCAGCATGACAATGATCCCAAACACACCGCCCGAGCAACGAAGGAGTGGCTTCGTAAGAAGCATTTCAAGGTCCTGGAGTGGCCTAGCCAGTCTCCAGATCTCAACCCCATAGAAAATCTTTGGAGGGAGTTGAAAGTCCGTGTTGCCCAGCAAACAGCCCCAAAACATCACTGCTCTAGAGGAGATCTGCATGGAGGAATGGGCCAAAATACCAGCAACAGTGTGTGAAAACCTTGTGAAGACTTACAGAAAACGTTTGACCTCTGTCATTGCCAACAAAGGGTATATAACAAAGTATTGAGATAAACTTTTGTTATTGACCAAATACTTATTTTCCACCATAATTTGCAAATAAATTCATAAAAAATCCTACAATGTGATTTTCTGGATTTCTTTTTCTCATTTTGTCTGTCATAGTTGAAGTGTACCTATGATGAAAATTACAGGCCTCTCTCATCTTTTTAAGTGGGAGAACTTGCACAATTGGTGGCTGACTAAATACTTTTTTGCCCCACTGTATGTCATGTGTTTTTAAACTGTTTAACTTCCCGTTAACTTCTTTCAGCTAGGGGGCACTATTTATATGTTTGGAAAAATAACGTTCCCAAGGTAAACTGGTAAACTGACTTGAGACATAGTTTCAGGCTTTTATTTTGAAAAATGAGTGAGATTTATCAAAATGCGTCAGGTGTCCAAGAGATGTAGCTCGACATTTTCTTTCTCTGTAGTATTGAATAGTTCACCGTCCGGTTGAAATATTATTGATTATGTATGTTAAAAACAACCTGAGGATTGATTATAAAAAAACATTTGACATGTTTCTACGAACATTACGGATACTTTTTGGAATTTTCGTCTGCCTTTCAGGACCGGAACGAGCCTGTGGTTTTCTGAACATAACGCGCAAACCAAATGGCGGTTTTTGGTTATAAAACTAATCTTTATCGAAAAAAACTAACCTTTATTGTGTACCTGGGTGTCTCGTGAGTACAAACATCCGAAGATTATCAAAGGAAAGCGATTTAATTTTATTGCTTTTCTGAATTTCGTGACCAAGCTAATTTGCGGCTAGCTGTTCTTACTGTTTTGTCTAGTGATTGATAAACTCACAAACGCTTGGATTGCTTTCGCTGTAAAACATATTTTCAAAATCGGACACGATAGGTGGATTAACAACAAGCTAAGCTGAGTTTTGGTATATTTCACTTGTGATTTCATGATTATAAATATATATTTATTTTTTATTTATTTGGTGCTCTGCAATTCAGAGGTTGTTTACGAAGATGATCCCGCTAAAGGGATCTGTGCGTCAAGAAGTTAACGGAATCGATATGACAACAGCCAGTGAAAGTGCAGGGCACCAAATTCAAACAACAGAAATCTCAAAATTAAAATTCCTCAAACATACAAGTATTTTACAGCATTTTAAAGATAAACTTGTTGTTAATCCCACCACAAAATCTCCGACAAAAGCACACCATCTGATTATGTTTAGTCAGTACCTAGTCACAGAAAAACACAGCCATTTTCCAGCCAAAGAGAGGAGTCACAAAAAGCAGAAATAGAGTTAAAAATGTATCACTAAACTTTGATGATCTTCATCAGATGCCACTCATAGGACTTCATGTTACACAATACATGTATGTTTTGTTCGATAAAGTTCATATTTAAATCCAAAAATCTCAGTTTACATTGGCGCGTTATGTTCAGTAATGTTTTGCTTCCAAAACATCCGGTGATGTTGCAGAGAGCAACATCAATTTACAGAAATACTCATCATAAACATTGATAAAAGATACAAGTGTTATGCGTGGAACTTTAGATAACTTTAGATAAACTTCTCCTTAATGCAACCGCTGTGTCAGATTTCAAAAAAGCTTTACCGAAAAAGCACACCATGCTATAATCTGAGTATAGCGCTCAGAGCCCAAAACAAGCCATACAGAAATCCGCCATGTTGTGGAGTCAACAGAAGTCAAAAATAGCATTATAAGTATTCACTTACCTTTGATAATCTTCATCAGAATGCACTCCCGGGAATCCCAGTTCCACAATAAATGTTTGTTTTGTTCGAAAAAGTTCATAATTTATGTCCAAATAGTTCCTTTTTGTTTGCGCTTTTAGTTCACATATCGAAATTCACGACGCGCAGGCCAGACGAAAAGTCAAAACATTACATTACAGTTCGTAGAAACATGTCAAACGACATATAGAATCAATCTTTAGGATGTTTTAAACATAAATCTTCAATAATGTTTCAACCGGAGAATTCCTTTGTCTTTAGAAATGCATTGGAACGCAGCTACCTCTCACGGGAGCGCGCCTGAGTGAGCTCATGGCCTTCTGGCAGACCCCTTACTCAATCAGCTCTTATTCTCTCCTCCTTCACAGTAGAAGCCTGAAACAAGGTTCTAAAGAATGTTGACATCTAGTGGATGCCTTAGGAAGTGCAATCAGACCAAATTTCCACTGTATATTGGATAGGCAAAGACTTGAAAACCTACAAACCTCAGATTTCCCACTTCCTGGTTGGATTTTTTCTCAGGTTTTTGCCTGCCATATGAGTTCTGTTATACTCACAGACATCATTCAAACAGTTTTAGAAACTTCAAAGTGTTTTCTATCCAAATATACTAATAATATTCATATTCTAGCTTCTGGGCCTGAATAGCAGGCAGTTTACTCTGGGCACCTCCGGGCACCTTATTCATCCAAGCTACTCAATACTGCCCCCAGCCATAAGAAGTTATTAACTGACTTGCCTAGTAAAATGTAGGTTATCAATGATCAGCTGATATAGGTATTACCGTGATGTCGGATCAAGAAACAAAAGCATTTCACTCCACCCGCTAAACAGATGTGACCAGATTTGATAGCCCACCCTCTTTTCCCTATGTCAATCACATTTTTAGAAGGCTTGCTGACAATTTGTGATGAAATGCAGGGGGGGGGGGGGGGAATCAGAGCCTCTGCCACCTGAAAAGGTCTATGCACGGTCTGTATCTGACACCTTAGAAGGCTGAGCTGATAAGTCTCTCGTGTGTTTTTATACAGAACATGCAACACTTCGGTTAAGTCTAAATGTGACTCACTCATACGTCAGCCATTAAAATAATATTGTATGATTCTTGATAGTGTATTTGCTGCCATTTGTATTTGACAAGTTCCAGGTAGAACATACAGGAATCTGATTAGATTCTTATACTATACATCTTTTCCATGTTGAAGTCCCCCCCCCCAACATACAGATCTAGAATCAGCTTCCTCTCCCCCAATCCTAACCTTAACCATTAGTGGGGGAAATGCAAAACTGACCCCAGATCAGCATCTATGGGTAACGTCACTATATACCGCCTGTCTTGTCACTGTTCCCTGGGACCTGAAGACATGGATGTCAATTATGGCAGCTCCCCCCCCCCTCCCCGCACCTCTCTGATTCAGAGGGGTTGGTTAAATGCAGGAAGACACATTTCAGTTGAATGACTAGGTTGTAACACTGACTAGGTATCCCCCTTTCCCAGTCATGTCAAGGTTTTCAGGGTTCTTTGCCTTTTCTCTGCTTCCATCTAGTGGTTGTTGTGAACAGCATCAGTTTGTGAAAAAACAATCAAATCACACACAGAGACAAATTCTTGAATCAATGCTTTATATTCTGTGTCACGTTAGTACCAGGAAAACAAGGGTTGAAGGTCAAGGTCAACACGGAAGTGATGTCATCAGTGGTGGACGACCCTGGTCCTGTGCAGAGTTTAGAGCCATCCCAGCACTAACTAACAGACCGGCTTCAGCTGATCAACTAATCATCAAACCTTGACTATAGCTGTTAACGAGTGTGTTAGTGCTGGGTTGGAACTAATCCCTGCTCCCCGTGTGGGTCCCATGGACCAGGATTAAGAGGAGTGATCGTAACCATTATATATATATATATATTACATAGGCTTGTCTCCCAAATGGCACCCTATTCCCTATATAGTGCACAACTTTTGACATAGGGCTCTGGTCAACGGTAGTGCACTACGTAGGGTATAGGTCAACACTAGTGCACTACGGAGGGCATAGGGTGCTATCTAAGGGGCAGACAGAGTAGAACCTAAAGACCTAAACTGAGAAAGTGACCTTCTATATCGTATAGGTCAACCCCCTTCTCAGCTGTCCATCTTTGATTTCCACCAATCAGAGTTGATGTCAGAGTGATTAGAGGGACAATAGAGTGCTGAGTACCAGGCAGTTAGCAAGTGTGGTAGACTACTAATGACCATCACCAGCATCAGAGCTTGGAGAAGCCTAACTACTACATGGTCACGTGGAATTTAACTGCCTTCATGTCCTGTAACTGCCGGTGTGGTGGTAATACAGTCACCATAACAGTCCTAGTCCTTCCTCCACTTCCCAGAAATGAACTGGATAAGATTAATTGTTCAGCATATCACACCAACAATGAAGTAAGTAAAACAACAGTTTAATATCAGTATTTCTTCATGTATTTATTTGTATGGAATGTGATTCAGTTCCTGTAGTACAGTAAAGACAACTGTCAGTCTTCTACATCTCACTTCCAACGCCTTTCATCTATAATTAGAAGAAGAAAAAAATACATTATTGCCCCTTTTTCGAGACAGATGCATGATAATTGTCCATTCTAAATCAAAACAAATTTAACAGATTTAGTACATTTAAAGACCAGATTAAATCAAGAATAGTCTGATGGGTGACAATATTAGCCCATCAGTTGTGAATGATGCCCAGTGGAATTCAAGAAACAGCACATACCTTTTTTTGGGCCACTTCTTCAAATCATAGTGCCACACCTCATGTAGCTGAGCCCATAGGCCTATATGTTTTATTTTACCTTTATTTAACTAGGTAAGTCAGCTAATGTGGTAAGTTGGGCTATAATGTCCTGGTACTTGATAAAGTTTATGATGCCGTTGAGCTTAAAAAGGGCCACAGAACCAGGGAAGCAAAATCACTTCATAAACGTTAAAGATGCAGAAGCATATTTTACTGTAGGTATGAGGTACTTCTCTGCACATGCTTCTGTTTTTCCACACCAAAACCACCACTGAAGTTCATGACTAAAGAGCTCTATTTTCATGTCATCTGACCATAGCACCACCTGGAGTTTGATAAATGGCACTTGGATTGGAACCGGTGCTATTTCCTCCTTAAACCATTTTGTATTTTACCCAGAATCAGATTTTGTCTCTGCATGCAATTTGAAGGACTTTGAAGGTAGTTTTCCCAGGGATCGCTAACTAGCGTCAGCACAATGACTAGAAGTCTTTGGGATCTGATCTTTTTTTGTCATTTAGCAGACACTCTTATCCAGAGCGACTTACAGTAGAGTGCATACATTTTATTATATTTTTACATACTGAGACAAGGATATCCCTACCGGCCAAGAGCAGACGCTCTTTTCCAGAGCGACTTACAGTAGAGTGCATACATTTTTTTTTTTTTTTTTTCATTTTTTTTTTACATACTGAGACAAGGATCCCTAACCCTACCGGCCCAACCCTCCCTAACCCGGACGACGCTATGCCAATTGTGCGTCGCCCCACGGATCTCCCGGTTGCGGCCGGCTGCGACAGAGCCTGGGCGCGAACCCAGCCCAGCCTGGGCGCGAACCCAGAGACTCTGGTGGCGCAGCTAGCACTGCGATGCAGTGCCCTAGACCACTGCGCCACCCGATCTCATAGTTAATAATTGTGCTGAAGCTACAGTAGTTCATTTAAAAACGTCCTTCAAAACTAAAGAAAGAGAGCTAAATTGCCAAAATCTCACAATATCCCTTTAACACCTTGACCCATCATCTTTCCTCCTCTCTTCTCCTCACCTAACCTCTCCTCTCTCATCTACCTCTCTCCCTTCCTCCTCTAACCTATCCCCTCTCCCATACCTCTCTCCCCGCCTCCTCTCCTACCACACAAACCCTGGTCCTACTTTCACTCTCTCTCCTCCAGACCTCCAGCTTTAGTTTTTTTGTCAACATTTAGAGAGTTTGCATAGAAAAAAGATGTAACAATTGCCTGCTACATTATAAAAAAGAATTGCATGCAGTGGGCATAATACAAATCAAAATAAAACCCTTTGCTTTTATAATTAAAGGATTGACGCTTTATGGTTACGTGATGACATCACGTAGTCCAACAAACAACGATTAATCAGACTCATTTTCCACAACAATTTGAACCCTTTTTGTTCCATTCTTGGACTCCACTGTTCTCCACTCATCTTTCTCACTAACTGTACTCAACCTGCTTTCAACTTCAAATGACACTTTTGCTTCCGCCATCTCCACCAACCTGCTCACCAAACTCGAGAGGGAGGGGTCTGACTGCATGGGTCCTTAAAAAAGAGAGGAGGGAGACGTAGGACTCAATCTCAGCCAAAGGGAGAGTTAGAACTGGCATTTCAGAAAGGGAGATTTCAACATCTGTTCATCTAATACTGTATGTGAATGTATCCCGACTAGCCCTCTATTCCCTATGAAGTGCACTACTTTTGACCAGAGCCCATAGTGAATATGTTGCCCTGGACACATGTAGTGCACTTGTTTTGAAGGATAATGCTAATTCCACAATCTCCCAATTACCCTCTGGACACGCCCCTTTCCTGCTGACTCACCACACCTGAACTCACTCTGCTAATCACCAATTCCTCTTCCATTCTTATGGTATATAATCCGCATGTTTAACTTGGGATTGTTCAGTGTTTGTGGTGTCCCAGTTTCTTTATTGTTCCTGTTGTTGGTTGGCTAAAGTAAGTTTCTGCTATTGTAACGTCTCTATGGTTTTAAATTCCTGCGTTGTGACATAATATCCTGTTCATCCTAGCTTGTGTATTGTTATGGAGTCTAATACTGGGCTAGCTACCTTTAATATAACTGTAAGTGAAGTGTTACAGCTTGTGAGATGAGACATGGTCCAAAATATCCCTGCTAGCAGAATGTGTCTTACATCTATAATCCTGTAGACTGTTCTGCTCGGTTGCCTTTTGCACTGTGTCTCAGTGAACAAGGAACTATGAAATGCTGTTTTTACTTTCACCCCCCCCCCCTCTCAAAACTAATGTAGTTATTGATCAGTGCTGTACATGGTGACTAATCAGAACCATCCAGTGTATTATGGATTGATCTTCAGAGGTGGGACACATGCTGCTAGCAGGTACCTCATTGAACCATGTTCTGCTAGCTGTTGCTATGGAATGTCCTTTGATCTTGCTTCATTAATTAATAGGTCTAATATTGGGCTGTGGTGTAGCTTACTGGTCAGTCGTATGTTAATGTGGTGTGTACCCTCCAACACCACGACGTCTTATCACAGCCTTTCCTGATGGCCATTTCACCTTACCTACTGGTGTTACAAGCCACTAAGCCTTACCTGCCAGCCTTGTGTACTGTTTTTTATTTTTTGTTGGATAATAAAAGAACCAGAATGGAAAATGGTTCAACCGTAATGCCTGTATTCTGACATTTGGCAATAGCCAAAGCTGCAGGGCATTTCTACATTTGGGAACTAGAACTCTATTACTCCTGTCTGAGTGGTGAGAAATACCTGCCCAGAAATTCTCCTCAGTCCTTCTTAGGGATTAGGTTGGTGTTTAGGAAAGCAGACATATTCCTGTTCTAATCTACTGTATGGAGTTGAATCTGTGATTTTGATGGCTTCATTCTCTCAGGAGACTCCATGACCATGTTGACCAGTCTTCTGCTTCTCAGTGCTGCCTTTGCTCTGGGAGATGCAAGTAAGGGTCCACTTTTCTTGACTCGTTCTGTATTTTTCTTGTAGCAGAGGTGACTGACTGATCTACAAATAAAATTGTAGCTGTGATTTGTAGTTCTGTCTCCAATAGCCTTTAAATCCACATGTAACTTCTCCTTACAGATTCAATTCTAGAAGAAGACTTGTGTCCTTCCGGTTGGACCAAATATGGATCAATCTGCTTAATGTTTGTAAAGGCTACAAGGAGCTGGCCTGAAGCAGAGGTATCACCCTTACATCTACTGTGAATTTATAGGGGAAGTGTTGTTGAAATTAGCTCTGACGTTAAAGGTGATACTTTCTTAAACGGCAACACATGACTGATGTGAAATACTGAGCTTCCCTTTAAGATGGGAATTTTCTATAAATTGAATATTTAGTGTGTTGTGCCTCCTGTATATTGGGACCCACAGGAAATGGCTTAAGACAGAGATGAACTAGTATCTTTAAGAAATGTTTTAAAAGGGAGTTAGTTGTGATGGTCAATATTTGGTTGAGAGTCCAGAAGACAGATTCTCAGCGAGGCTGGCCGACTGACTAATAGATGAAATGTGTTTGTTAATTGCTTGGCTATTATTGTAGATAATATTTTTCTAAACTGACTTGCCTAGTTAAATAAATACTTTCTTCTCTAGAGGCACTGTGTGTCCCTTGGTGATCAACTGGTGTCTGTACCCAACGTTGTGAAGTACCTTGGCGCAAACCTGGCATCTGTGCACAGCTCCGAGGAGGATCAGTTTCTACAGGCGTTGGTCTTGCTGAAGACTGTTCGTTTCCCTCCTACCTGGATTGGCGGATTTAATTCTGTTAAGGTGGGACCATTAAGCACAGCGTCATATAGAGCCATTATTGCAAGTAACGCCGTTCCAGCTCAAATTGCTCAAGTGAACAGCAAACCTGGTTTAAATAAATGTAAACGTTAGGTGTGGCATGTAGGCTACCTGTAATTTGTTGATGTAGTTCTGTCTGTGCTGTGCCTAATGCTTTGTGTGGACCCCAGGAAGAGTAGCTGCTGCTTTTCAACAGCTACTGTAATGGGTTCCATATAAAATATCAAGAGTGCCCAGGAGATAGGAAGCCTCGCTGTTAAGACCATAGGGCCAATAAAGGCAAGGCTGCTAGTTTGAATCCCAGAGCTCACTGTGTGAAATCTGATGTGCCCTTCAGTAACACCCTGAGCCTAATTGATCCTGTAAGTCATTCTAGATGAATCTACTAAATTACTTCAATGTATTTAACTGTCAACTTCAGTAGGAGGCTTTTATACATTTAAAACGGTTCTAGTTTCAAAGTAATATATTTCAGACAGTCTTCTTGTAAACGTGTGTATGGGGTTTCTAGCTTCAACAGTTGTAGACTAGTTATGGTCTTTGAAATGTATTGGGATGATTGCAAATGTGAGGATTAGGCTCCATGTTCTTTACACAAGCAACAGTCCCAGTCGGATGGTTTTGAAGTAGTGGTAGCTTTAACTGTTGTTTGCAGGTGGAATAGAAAGGACTACATTTAGTTTGTATTCTGAAACCCCACTTTCCCCCCTCAGGACAGGTGGTGGTTCTGGAGCGATGGCTCCGACTTTGATCACCAGAACTGGGCTAAAGGAAGGCCCGCTGCTGGTGCCAGAGAGACTTGTATTCATATCAACTTTGGAGGTACAATAAGCCCAGTATCATTCACTAATCCAGTCATCAAATTAAACTTATTCCTAGTTCATTTAACTATTTATTCTCATGTAGACTTTCCTACTGTTATCGGTGTACAGCTGAATATTTCGGTTGTGTTTCGTCTTCAGCTCAAAAGTGTTGGCACAATGAAATATGTGGAAGGAGCTTGCCCTCGGTGTGCTCCCTGAGACTCCTGCCTCTTCGCCAGACTATACATTAAAAGCAGCAATGCTATTCTGTAGTGTCTGCATCCTTAATACTTCATTGTAACGTCAAATACTTTGTTGCTGTTAAATGAAGTCTCAGTTACTACACAAATGTTGACGAATTGTTTGCAGCCAATAAAATGTGGACACTATTTTGTCTCATGAGTTATTGAACATGAATGATACGTTTTAGTTAGTACTTTTTCTTACGGGTCCCCTGTGCGACTCAAAACCACAACCCTGATGTTGCAAGTGCCATGCTCGACTGTGCCACCAGGACATAACTGTCATTGTGCATAATTTTTAGTAAATGTACACCTGTGAAATTACGCAATATGTTTCAGATACTGAAGGTTGATTTGTTAATGAATATTTGTTTCATAAGTTGTGTTATATAGAACTGAGAAGGTCATTAAGCATTATGCCTGTTTTTTGTCACCACTCTAAAAATACATGGTTTATATTCACCTAGGCAAATCCACTTTCTAGCTTACAATGACCACCTACTCCGGACGGCGCTGGGCCAATTGTGCGCTGCCCAATGGGACTCAATCACGGCTGAATGTGCTACAGCCTGGATTTGAACCAGGTACTGTGACAACTCTTGCACCTAGATGCAGTGCCTTTCACTGCTGTGCCACTCAGTCGCAGGTTCCTGGAGTATCCTTTAGGGTTTCTTCAAATTGTAACTAGGCGGAACCCCTTGTAAGTGATCCTTGAAGAAAAAATTAAATCATGAGGTGAAATGCCAGCGGAGCTTCAAGTCCAATGTTTTATATCTGGGGTGTTGATGTTCTCTATCCGTAGCCAGAATGCTCACCATGCACTGCAACATCAAACAGGATTCCAGTTACATTCATCAGTGGTGTAGGGAGGTTGAAGTCTGTCAACCCTTAACATTTTTATTATACTGATTAACAAAACAAGCTCACGACAGATTTGATACCTTGGTTTTTGTGGGGACAACTTTTGCTAATAGTTATAATACCTTGTCCATAACGTAGAGGTCCATGTGGTATTAATTGAAGAGGTGGATGTGATCTGTGTTACATTCCAATTGACATGCCTTGTCTGTGTACCTGCAGACAAGTGAGCAGTTCAGTCTTCTGCACGCAATACAGCTAACCTTATCTTACCTCATTATCCATTGAATTGGGAATATTTTCTGTGTAAGATTGGAAAATAGATGGTATCAAACAATTATTTAGATCATACAAGGAACAAACCTCTCCTTGCACTTTCCATTTTTCAGTAAAAATGTCTTATGGCTGAAATCCTGCTAACGGGATCGATATGACAACAGCCAGTGGAAGTGCAGGGGGCCAAATTTAAACATTCAAACATACATGTCTCTCAAACCATTTTAAAGGTAATCTTGTTAATCCCACCAACGTGTCCGATTTCAAATAGGCTTTTCAGCGAAATCACCACAAACGATTGTTAGGTCACCGCAAAATCAGACTCATTTTTCCAGCCAAAGACAGGAGTCGCAGAAATGGAGAAAATGATGGACATTACCGAACAAAACGAACATTTCTTGTGGGAGTCCGGGGTGTGCATTTCGACGAAGATCAGCAAAGTTAGTTTTAGATTTATGCTTTTTGAGTTTTGTTGACTGCATAATTTGGCGGGTAACTGTATGGCTTGCTATTGTGGCTGAACGCCGTTTTCAGATTATTTAATGTTGTGTTTTGCCGTAAAGCTTTTTGAAATCTGACACAGCCGTTGCATAAAGAACAAGTGTATCTTTAATTCTGTGTAAAACATGTATCTTTCATCATAGTTGATGAGTATTTATGTTATTTGACGTGGCTCTGCAATTTCAGAGGCATTTCTGAACATGGTGAAATGAACATTTTGCATTTAAATTAACTTTATCGAACAAAACATGTATTGTGTAACATAGTCCTATGAGTGTCATCTGATGAAGATCTAAGGTTAGTGATTCAAAGAGAAAGATTAGTTGAGCATTTTAAATCTGGAATGGCTATGGAAACTCGAGGAGAGGTTAAGGAAACACACTGTAAGGTACAAAACTTAACCAACTGCCAAAGCAGCATTTTCTAAATCCAGTACTGAGGACCCCAAGAAGCGAGTATGGGCAACACGGTGCTACTAGTCTTCTGCCAAAACTCAGGTATCATTTCTTCAACCACATACAATAGATTAGCCTGGCACACAGGAATATGTATCCTTCCCAAATGGCTCCTCATGTAGTGAACTACCTTTAACGAGGGCCTATAATGCACTACAAAGAGAATATGAAGCATATAGATTGTCAGAGACTAACCATTTACTGAAAATGTACAGATTAGTCTAAAATCTTTTATTCAGGGAACCACTCCACAAAATGGCACAACTATATAGTGCACTAAGTTTGACAAGAGCCACATAACATTTAGGTACCATTTGAGATGCAGATAGTCTATTAAATAATGATGCACTCTCACCTTCTGCACTCTTCCAAGGGATTCACTGGGTGTCTCTCTCTCTGTTGTCTGTGAGTTATGGTCTACCTCTTCCACCTCTCCTTTTAAAGGACCTGTCACAGGTGTGACTAGTTGCCTCATTAACCCAACAAGAGATCCTGTTGTCGGGCCATTAGTTAGTGGTGTAAAGCACTTAAGGAGAAATACTTTCAAGTACTACTTAGGTCGTTTTTGGGGGTATCTTTACTTTACTATTTATATTTTTCCAAAAGAAAATAATGTACTTTTTACTCCATACATTTTCCCTGACACCCAAAAGTACTCGTTACATTTTGAATGATTAGCAGGACAGAAAAATGGTCCAATTCACGCACTTAGCAAGAGAACGTCCATTGTCATCCCTGCTGCCTCTGACCTGGCAGACTCACTAAACACAAATGCTTTGTTTGTAAATTGTGACTGAGTGTTGGAGTATGCCCTTGGCTATCCGTAATTATAAAAATAAATTTAAAAAATGGTGCCGTCTGGTTTGCTTATTGTAAGGAATTTGCAAGGATTTATACTTTTGCTTTGATACTTAAGTATATTTGATCAATTACATTTAATGTTGATACTTCAGTATATTTAAAACCGAATACTTTTAAACCTTTACTCAAGTAATATTTTACTGGGTGACTTTCACCTTTACTTGAGTCATTTTCTCTGAAGGATACTTCATAGGCAGTGAAGAGAGTCGTAGAGGAAGATGGGTCCAGTTTAGAGGGATCCTGAGAGGCTCCCTGTGAGTATGCCGAGGCCAATAGAGAGTGATAGGAATAACATGTGTTTCAGTAAGGTTGGTTTCTTAGCATTCATAGCCATGGTTACCAACTGTACCGCAGAAATGGAACATAAATCACAGAAAATAGATGTTGTGGTGGTAGCTGCAGAGAACTCCTTGGGTTATGAGATTTTACAGCAGAAGTGTTACAAGGTGTGATGAACGATAGCGTCCAGTTCTCCCAGGCTCTCAGCCTGCTGTAGGATCAGATTGGGCAAAGTAGTGGAATAGTGGTGAGGTTATAATGGGTCTAGGATCAGATGGGGTCATGTAGTGGAATAGTGGTGAGTTTATAATGGGTCTGGGATCTCACACAAGCACGAGTGCGCACACACACAAACACACACATACTAAATTCTCCAATTCAGTCAACCTCGGGATCGGTGTAGCCCCTGCGGGATGGTTGAGCTAACGTGCGCTAATGTGATTAGCATGAGGTTGTAAGTAACAAGAACATTTCCCAGGACATAGACATGTCTTATTCGGGCAGAAAGATTAACTTCTTGTTAATCAAACTGCACCGTCCAATTTACAGTAGCTGTTACAGTGAAAAAATGTCATGCTATTGTTTGAGGAGAGTGTACAGTTATCTATTTGAAAATGTATATATTGATCAATTTGGCACATTTGGGCATACTTTATACAACATTTTTAATAGAAATGCAAAACTTTGCACATACACTGCTGCCATCTAGTTGCCAAAACATTAATTCACCTATGGCCCCTGTTTACATGAGAATTGTCCATTCTAAATAAAATAAAATTCACACATTTAGAACATTTAAAGACCAGATTAAATCAAGAATAGTCTGATGGGTGACAATGTTAGCCCATCAGTTGTGAATGATGCCCAGTGGAATTCAAGAAACAGCACATACCTTTTTTTGGGCCACTTCTTCAAATCATAGTGCCACACCTCATAGACCTATATTTTTTTATTTGACCTTTATTTAACTAGGCAAGTCGGTTACGAACAAATTCTTATTTTCAATGACGATCTAGGAACAGTGGGTTCAGAGGCAGAACGACAGATTTGTACCTTGTCAGCTCGGGGATTCGATCTTGCAACCTTTCGGTTACTGGTCCAACACTCTAACCACTAGCCCCCTGACACATAAACTACTGCAGCATAAATCACATATACAAAACACAGGGCTGAAACCCATTCAAAAGAGCGAGGAGTACCTCGAATAAATACACAGGAGGAGACCCGAAAACAGAAGCGCACAATGATACAACACGGGTGCACGGAAAGAGCAACAGTACCAGAGGGATCCGTGACAGAGAGGTTAAGGAAACCCTGTGTAAGCTACAAATCTTATGCAACTGCTAAGGCAGCATTTTCCCAACTCGGTCCTGGTGATCCCAGGTATCATCTCTTCAACCACTTACAATAGATTCTCCTCGCACACAGGAACATGGATGCTTCCCAAATGGCTTCTTATCCCCTATGTAGTGCACTACTTTGGACCAGGGCCCACAGTGAACTAAATAGAGAATAGCTCAGGGCCACAAAGGTAATATGGACCCTTGTCTGAAGTAGCTCACTACAAAGGGAATAGGAGGTCAGTTGGGACGCAGTCAGGTACAGTATTAGATGACCAGATGTTGAAATCTCACCTTCTGAAGTCTTCAGTTGTAGCTTCACTTCTTCAGAGATCTTCAAAGGTCTTCACTGGGTCTCTCTCTCTCTCTGTCCTGCATGTGAGTTGAGTTCTACCTCTCCCTCAACTCCTATTTAAGGACCTGTCCAGTCAGACCCCTCCCTCTATTTTTCTAAATCTCTCATCCTTCAACCCTCCACATACTTTCTGTCCAGCCCAAAACCTGCTGGACCTGTCCGATATCTACCTGTTTGACAGGGTTGGGGTCAATTCAAAGTGAACGTATTCAACTTTTGTAACACATTCATGTGCTGCATATTGGGTCACAATATGGTTATGAAGATACTTAATTCTACCTAATTGAAGCTGATGAAGATGTAGTCTGAAGTGCATTACAATATCTTGGAAACACAATGACATTTCAGAAGGAGATAAATAATGAGCAGGAAAACCTCTTGTCATCATTGTGATGTCACCAGCTAACTCTGGAATTTTTAATTCATTTGAATGAACTGTGTTCTATTTGAATTAACTGCCAACCCTGCTGTCTGTGTTAGCTAATGATGAGCTTTATTCACCCCAAATCACTGTATCAGAGATGGGCCACTACACCCCTTAGGGACCCACCAATGCTGTCCCAAATGGCTCCCTATCGCCTATGATATTGTGCCCTACTTTTGACCAGGGCCCATATGACTTTGGTCAAAAGTAGGGCACTATAAAGATAGGAAGTTGTGATTTGTAATGCTACCCATGTAATTGAGTACATATGTTACACTGGCTTGTGTTGCTGTTTGTAACTGTATTTTACAATAAATATAAAGAATCAACTCTTGTTTTCCAGAGTTTCCTGGTCTTTGCATTAACAAGATAATAATTTCCAGCACCCTTCAGACCGTTGAAAATGCAAGAAAAGGAGAGGAGTACAGGCTCAGCCTGCCCCACCACTCCCAATCATTCTCAGGTAGCGGTGACTAATGTTAGCAGAAGTTTGTAGGAAGGTTTCACATGATCGTAGCACAAAAGTATTGTGCATAGTCCCCAGAAATACCATAAACCTCATAATCTCACAGTGTGATTTAATTTGAAATGTTGTCAGGAGGTAATTACTTAAATAGAGTTTAGTAAACTAAGCAATACATAAATAGTTGCCTCTAATGGCATTATATGTCATATTTAGCTCTGCCATTTCCTGGTTCCATTTCCATGGTTTCTAAGATTCTTATTAAATATCCTCCTGATTTCAGTTGATGTGACACAACAATCAATGTAACATGTAGAGAATCACTGTACCATCTAAACAACTGTAAAGTATATTTCCAATAACCAAAAATGTCAAAGATTAAGGTTAGAGAGACCATAGTGCACATAGAATAGATCTACAACTTATTGACTCACTTCCCATGGGAATTGTAACGGCTCTCTTTCGGTGAGTGAGTAGACCAAGGCGCAGCGGGTGATGAATACATAATGACTTTATTGTAAGACGAAGACAGACACGAAATACACTTGACTAAATATACAAAATAACAAAACGAACTAGACAGACCTAAACTACGAACTTACATGAAACGAAGAACACATGAACAGGAACGACCGAATGAACGAGACAGTACCGTGTGGTGCAACAAACACAGACACAGCGACAATCACCCACAAACAAACAGTGAGAACAACCTACCTTAATATGACTCTCAATTAGAGGAAAACGCAAAACACCTGCCTCTAATTAAGAGCCATACCAGGCAACCCAAAACCAACATAGAAACAGCAAACATAGACTGCCCACCCAAAACTCACGCCCTGACCATCACACACATACAAAACAACAGAAAACAGGTCAGGAACGTGACAGGAATGACAGATCTATAACTTGACTATCTATCTGAAATGAGTCCAGTCATACACCAAACTACATAATGGACCATACAAAGAAAACGTAATGTAACTTGTATTATCCAGGCTTCTAATATGCATCAATAAAATAGATATTCCTAACATCACACCTTGTAAGGCTGCCGGTCCGGTCCAGCCAGCACGGAACGTTGAAATAGAACAGGAATGACTGTCGAATTCTACAACGTCTTCATTCTATTCATTCTATTACAGGTGAGGTGAAGGGTCAATGTCTTAAGGCTGAAGGGCTGGAAGGGAGATATGTAGTAGGACCAGGGTTGTGTTGTTAGGAGAGGGGGGTGAAGAGAAGAGGAGAGGGAAAGAGGAGAGGTGATGGGTCAATGTCTTAAGGCTGAAGTATAGGAGGAGAAATATGTTGTAGGACCAGCAGCATTCCTTTATGAGGAGATGAGGGGATGTGAGGCAGAGAGAAGGGGGGAGAGGGTGATTAGCTAGCATCCCTTTCTTTGTGAAGGTGAAGCCTCTCTCTCTCTCACCACACCATGTCATCAAAATGACTTTCTGTATTTCTGGAGGAACAATACAATGGAATAGATGGATGGAGTCTGAAGTGACGTGGTACAAGAAAATAAGATATGAGACAAATGTGTGGAGGAGAAGAGGGGAGAGAAGAGAGAGAGGGGAGGGGAGAGAAGAGAGAGAGGGGGAAGGGAGATAAGAGAGAGAAAGAGAGAGGGGAGGGGAGAGAAGAGAGAGAGGGGGAAGGGAGAGAAGATAGAGAAAGAGAGAGGGGAGGGGAGAGAAGAGAGTTAGAGGGTAGGGGAAAGGAGTTTCTGTATTTATGGAAGAACAGGACAGTGGAATAGATGGATGGGTTTTTAAACAAATCTATTATGGGTCAACATGTACATTTTGTGGTTTGTTCGTTATGTTCTCCTGTCTCTTAGTGAATCCTGACCAGTGGTGTTATATTCTCCTGTCTCTTAGTGAATCCTGACCAGTGGTGTTATGTTCTCCTGTCTCTTAGTGAATCCTGACCATGGTGTTATGTTCTCCTGTCTCTTAGTGAATCCTGACCATGGTGTTATGTTCTCCTGTCTCTTAGTGAATCCTGACCAGTGGTGTTATGTTCTCCTGTCTCTTAGTGAATCCTGACCAGTGGTGTTATGTTCTCCTGTCTCTTAGTGAATCGTGACCAGTGGTGTTATGTTCTCCTCCTGATTGACCTTTAGCAGCATATTCACCACTCTCTCAAACGGCTAACTCCACCCTCTCGCGGAACAGGCCGAGAAACAAACTACACCAGCTCGCAGTCAACTCAGTGTATTTGAGAGATGCCGGAGAAAAGGCCATTTTAAAACCGTCCTGAGACTGCTGCATAGTCTACAGATATCCCTCAAACAAACAAAAAACGACTCTAATAGAATGAGTGCTAAAAAGTCGCTTATAGAGAAAGTCACTTATAGGCCTAGTAGCCTACTATCTATGGTGGTGAAATGGACAGCATTTTAGACTTCACTGCAGTGTCATGACGTGGCCCTCTTTGGGGATAGCGAGTACCATCTCCTTGTCTCTGCACCATCTCTCTCTATCACCACCTCTCTCTTCCCCCTACACCCAGGCTCTGTTATTGCAGGTCATACATTCCTAGAGGAGTCTCTCTCCTCAGGGCCATGCTGTATAGACAGAGAGAAGGTTTAACTTCTTGAGAATACAGGGGGTGCTATTTTTCCATTAGCATAATTTGCTCTACAGATTAAACTGCCTCTTATTCAATTATTGCTCTTACTATATGCATATAAATAATACCATTGGAACGAAAACAATCTCTAGTTTCTAAAACCGTTTCAATTTTGTCTCTGAGTGATACAGAAGTCATTTGACAGCACTTTCCATGACCAAGAAGAAAAAAGCAAGATGTGTATGCCAGCTTCAACGCTCTGCCTATATATGGTCGTGCCCCCTATGACCCGAAACACACCTCATTGGCCTTCCTCTGGGTGTCAAGAGGACGTCAGAGGAAAAATATCTTGTTTATCTGGGACTGACGTGATATGAGAGCTAATTCTTTGGCGTGACCGACAACTTCCGGTTCTCTAAATCGTGCGACTTGTAGCTGCGATTGTCTTCTGTTGTGCGGCCATTATGGATGAAAACTATCTCCGTCTCGAAGTTTGTTTGATACATGTGACCAGATCATCGTAATGTATGTTTTTTCAATATAGTTTAATCAGATTATTTGAATTTTTTCGGGAGTTTTGTGGTGTTCCGTTGTCTGATTTTATTTACGTTTGAGAGATCCGTGCCACTCGACCAGTACCTGTGCTAAATGGAGTGGGAAAGGAACAATTCTGAACGGAACCAACGACTCATCTTGACAAAGGACACTTTGATCAACATTCTGATGAAAGATCAGCCATAGTAAGACCCAATTTACGATGTTATATCATATCTGTTGTGCATGTGAACTGGCCGTGGGCGCCTAGCCGAATCTGCCTGGTATAGCTATGCTAATTTAGCGCTACATTTTGTTTTCGTTATAAAACATTTAATAAATCTGAAATATTGTTTGGATTCACCAGATGTTGGGCTTTCAATATCTGTACGCTGTGTATTTTTCTGAAATGTTTTAAGATGAGTAATTCGTTATATGACGTTGGTCTCTGTAATTGTTCTGGCTGGGTCAGCACTATTTCAGATTGCAGCTGCAATGTAGAACTGTGATTTATACCTGAAAAATGCACATTTTTCAACAAAAAAACTATGCTATACCATAAATATGTTATCAGACTGTCATCTTATGAAGTTGTTTCTTGGTTAGTGGCTATATATATTTTTATTTAGTCGAATTAGTGATAGCTACTGACGCAGGAAAAAACTATTGGGAGTAAAAAAATCGTGTCCTTTGCTAACGTGGTTAGCTAATAGATTTACATATTGTGTCTTCCCTGTAAAACATTTTAAAAATCTGAAATGGTGGCTTTATTCACAAGACCTGTATCTTTCATCTGGTATCTTGGACTTGTGATTTAATGATATTTAGATGCTACAAGTTACTTGTGACGCTATGCTAGCTATGCTACTCAGTGGGGGGGGGGGGGGTGGGGGGTGCTACCGGATCAGGGTTGGTGACTCGTGAGAAGTTAACAGGAGAACAAAGGAACCTCTTCTCCATCATAGAACTTGAGAACTGAACAATGTCCATGTTTTGGAGAATGTGTACACGGTCGGGGGAGAATCCAGCTACGCCCGGTCCATTTAGTTTTATGTTTGTGAAACTCATGAGAGACAATACAGCAACATTACCATAACTGTGTTTATACAAGAGTCTCAGTTGTGAGGCTTGCATCTAATTGTTGAATGAAATGAATGACTAAAGATGAAACTATTTGTGAAATTATGTCATGTGTTTTTAAACTGTTTAACTTCCCGTTAACTTATTTCAGCTAGGGGGCACTATTTATATGTTTGGAAAAATAACGTTCCCAAGGTAAACTGGTAAACTGACTTGAGACATAGTTTCAGGCTTTTATTTTGAAAAATGAGTGAGATTTATCAAAATGCGTCAGGTGTCCAAGAGATGTAGCTCGACATTTTCTTTCTCTGTAGTATTGAATAGTTCACCGTCCGGTTGAAATATTATTGATTATGTATGTTAAAAACAACCTGAGGATTGATTATAAAAAAACGTTTGACATGTTTCTACGAACATTACGGATACTTTTTGGAATTTTCGTCTGCCTTTCAGGACCGGAACGAGCCTGTGGTTTTCTGAACATAACGCGCAAACCAAATGGCGTTTTTTGGTTATAAAACTAATCTTTATCGAACAAAACTAACCTTTATTGTGTACCTGGGAGTCTCGTGAGTACAAACATCCGAAGATTATCAAAGGAAAGCGATTTAATTTTATTGCTTTTCTGAATTTCGTGACCAAGCTAATTTGCGGCTAGCTGTTCTTACTGTTTTGTCTAGTGATTGATAAACTCACAAACGCTTGGATTGCTTTCGCTGTAAAACATATTTTCAAAATCGGACACGATAGGTGGATTAACAACAAGCTAAGCTGAGTTTTGGTATATTTCACTTGTGATTTCATGATTATAAATATATATTTATTTTTAATTTATTTGGTGCTCTGCAATTCAGAGGTTGTTTACGAAGATGATCCCGCTAAAGGGATCTGTGCGTCAAGAAGTTAACGGAATCGATATGACAACAGCCAGTGAAAGTGCAGGGCGCCAAATTCAAACAACAGAAATCTCAAAATTAAAATTCCTCAAACATACAAGTATTTTACAGCATTTTAAAGATAAACTTGTTGTTAATCCCACCACAAAATCTCCGACAAAAGCACACCATCTGATTATGTTTAGTCAGTACCTAGTCACAGAAAAACACAGCCATTTTCCAGCCAAAGAGAGGAGTCACAAAAAGCAGAAATAGAGATAAAAATGTATCACTAAACTTTGATGATCTTCATCAGATGCCACTCATAGGACTTCATGTTACACAATACATGTATGTTTTGTTCGATAAAGTTCATATTTAAATCCAAAAATCTCAGTTTACATTGGCGCGTTATGTTCAGTAATGTTTTGCTTCCAAAACATCCGGTGATGTTGCAGAGAGCCACATCAATTTACAGAAATACTCATCATAAACATTGATAAAAGATACAAGTGTTATGCGTGGAACTTTAGATAACTTTAGATAAACTTCTCCTTAATGCAACCGCTGTGTCAGATTTCAAAAAAGCTTTACCGAAAAAGCACACCATGCTATAATCTGAGTATAGCGCTCAGAGCCCAAAACAAGCCATACAGAAATCCGCCATGTAGTGGAGTCAACAGAAGTCAAAAATAGCATTATAAGTATTCACTTACCTTTGATAATCTTCATCAGAATGCACTCCCGGGAATCCCAGTTCCACAATAAATGTTTGTTTTGTTCGAAAAAGTCCATAATTTATGTCCAAATAGTTCCTTTTTGTTCGCGCTTTTAGTTCACATATCGAAATTCACGACGCGCAGGCCAGACGAAAAGTCAAAACATTACATTACAGTTCGTAGAAACATGTCAAACGACGTATAGAATCAATCTTTAGGATGTTTTAAACATAAATCTTCAATAATGTTTCAACCGGAGAATTCCTTTGTCTTTAGAAATGCATTGGAACGCAGCTACCTCTCACGGGAGCGCGCCTGAGTGAGCTCATGGCCTTCTGGCAGACCCCTTACTCAATCAGCTCTTATTCTCTCCTCCTTCACAGTAGAAGCCTGAAACAAGGTTCTAAAGACTGTTGACATCTAGTGGATGCCTTAGGAAGTGCAATCAGACCAAATCTCCACTGTATATTGGATAGGCAAAGACTTGAAAACCTACAAACCTACAAACCTCAGATTTCCCACTTCCTGGTTGGATTTTTTCTCAGGTTTTTGCCTGCCATATGAGTTCTGTTATACTCACAGACATCATTCAAACAGTTTTAGAAACTTCAAAGTGTTTTCTATCCAAATCTACTAATACTATTCATATTCTAGCTTCTGGGCCTGAGTAGCAGGCAGTTTACTCTGGGCACCTCTGGGCACCTTATTCATCCAAGCTACTCAATACTGCCCCCAGCCATAAGAAGTTATTAACTGACTTGCCTAGTAAAATGTAGGTTATCAATGATCAGCTGATATAGGTATTACCGTGATGTCGGATCAAGAAACAAAAGCATTTCACTCCACCCGCTAAACAGATGTGACCAGATTTGATAGCCCACCCTCTTTTCCCTATGTCAATCACGTTTTTAGAAGGCTTGCTGACAATTTGTGATGAAATGCAGGGGGGGGGGGGGGGGGAATCAGAGCATCTGCCACCTGAAAAGGTCTATGCACGGTCTGTATCTGACACCTTAGAAGGCTGAGCTGATAAGTCTCTTCGTGTGTTTTTATACATAACATGCAACACTTCGGTTTAGTCTAAATGTGACTCACTCATACGTCAGCCATTAAAATAATATTGTATGATTCTTGATAGTGTATTTGCTGCCATTTTGTATTTGACAAGTTCCAGGTAGAACATACAGGAATCTGATTAGATTCTTATACTATACATCTTTTCCATGTTGAAGTCCCCCCCCAACATACAGATCTAGAATCAGCTTCCTCTCCCCCAATCCTAACCTTAACCATTAGTGGGGGAAATGCAAAACTGACCCCAGATCAGCGTCTATGGGTAACTTCACTATATACCGCCTGTCTTGCCACTGTTCCCTGGGCTCCGAAGACATGGATGTCAATTATGGCAGTCCCCCCCCGCTCTCTGATTCAGAGGGGTTGGTTAAATGCAGGAAGACACATTTCAGTTGAATGACTAGGTTGTAACACTGACTAGTTCCCCCTTTCCCTTTCCCAGTCATGTCGAGGTTTTCAGGGTTCTTTGCCTTCTCTCTGCTTCCATCTAGTGGTTGTTGTGAACAGCATGGTTTGTGAAAAAACAATCAAATCACACACACAGACAAAGTCTTGAATCAATGCTTTATTTCTGTGTCACGTTAGTACCAGGAAAACAAGGGTTGAAGGTCAAGGTCAACACGGAAGTGATGTCATCAGTGGTGGACGACCCTGGTCCTGTGCAGAGTTTAGAGCCATCCCAGCACTAACTAACAGACTGGCTACAGCTGATCAACTATTCATCAAACCTTGACTATAGCTGTTAACCTGTCTAGGATGAGAGTGGCGCTAGCGGCACTCCCCCCCCACCCCCACTGAAAAACCAGTGCCGCGAAATTCAAAAAAAATATTTTTTTTAAATATGTAACTTTCACACATTAAAGTCCAATACAGCTAATGAAAGACACAGATCTTGTGAATCCAGTCAACATGTCCGATTTTTTAAATGTTTTACAGGGAAGACACAATATGTAAAGATGTACATCTATTACCTAAAAACACATTAGCATAATCCACCATCTTTTATTTGTCCACCAACACCAGTAGCTATCACCAATTCGGCTAAACTAAGATATTTATAGCCCCTAACCAAGAAAAAAACTAATCAGATGACAGTCTGATAACATATTTATGGTATGGGATAGGTTTTGTTAGAAAAAAGTGCATATTTCAGGTAGATGGCATCGGTTACAATTGCACCCACCGTCACAAATGGAATAGACAAACTACTTAGAGCAACGTGTTTACCTACTTACTAATCATCAAACATTTCGTAAAAATACACAGCATACACGAATCGAAAGACACAGATCCTGTGAATACAGACAATATTTCAGATTTTCTAAGTGTCTTACAGCGAAAACACAATAAATCGTTATATTAGCATAGCACATAGCACATAGCAGCCCAGCATTGATTCTAGCCAAAGTGAGCGATAAAAGTAAACATCGCCAAAATATATTAATTTTTTCACTAACCTTCTCAGAATTCTTCAGATGACACTCCTGTAACATCATATTACACAATCCATATAGAGTTTGATCGAAAATGTTTATATTTAGCCACCAAAATCATGGTTAGACAATGTGGAATGTAGCTCAGCTGGTCAGAAAAAGTCTGTGCGCCACTTAGACAGTGATCTACTCTTATACATAAATACTCATAAACGTGACTAAAAAATATAGGGTGGACAGGGATTGATAGACAATTTAATTCTTAATACAATCGCGGAATTACATTTTTTAAATTATCCTTACTTTTCAATACAGCTTGCGCCAAGCGATGCTACGTCAAAAAACATGGCGTCCGAAGCCACTAAAATGTTTCGACAGAAACACGATTTATCATAATAAAAATGTCCTACCTTGAGCTGTTCTTCCATCAGTATCTTGGGCAAAGGATCCTTTCTTGGGAGAAATCATCTTTTGGTGGAAAGCTGTCCTCTTGCCATGTGGAAATGTCAACTGCGTTCGGGATGAACTGAAAAGCGTGCCCAACTTTTCACATCGTTGCAAAAATAAATGTCCCAAAATCGCACTAAACGGATATAAATTGCTATAAAACGCTTTAAATTAACTACCTTATGATGTTTTTAACTCCTATAACGAGTGAAAAGATGACCGGAGAAATATAACAGGCTAAACTAACGCTTGGAACAGGTGCGCGCCGGTGTCCTCTAGGCTCATGACGCAGCTCCCAAAGAATGACTAGCTTCAGGGTTTTTTCATTTGTAGGTCCTGTGAACGTGCAATCGACCCCGTTGGAATCGTCATCACGTAAAGGCATCCAGGGGAAGACGTAAGAAGTGTCCGTATAGTCATAGCAACGACAGTGCCCTTTTAACTGAGTTCAGAAGAGTGGCCAACATTTCTCAAATCTGACTCCATGTCAGGGAAATTGCTGTAGAATGGGCTCTGTTCCACTTAGAGACAAAATTTCAACTCCTATAGAAACTATAGACTGTTTTCTATCCAATAATAATAATAATATGCATATTGTACGATCAAGGATTTTGTGGGAAGCCGTTTCAAAAATTAGCCAAGTTAGCATAAATAGTCTAAACAGCGCCCCCATCCCCAACAGGTTAATCTATTAACCTGTTTGGGATAGGGGGCAGCATTTTCACTTTGGAAGAATCGCGTGCCCATAGTGAACTGCCTCCTACTCTGTCCCAGATGCTAATATATGCATATAATTATTGGATAGAAAAAACTCTAAAGTTTTTAAAACTATTTGAATTATGTCTGTGTATAACAGAACTCATATGGCAGGCAAACTTCCAAACAGGAAGTGAGAATTCTGAGAAGGGTCGATGTGAAAGTCATCGCCTATTCAATTCCCTGTAATATATGGATCTGTTTGCACTTCCTATGCCTTCCACTAGATGTCAACAGTCTGTAGAACGTGGAATGAAGCCTCTAGTGTGATGTGGGGCCGGATGGGAGCTATTTGAGTCAGTGGTCTGGCAGAATGCTAGTTCCTGGTCACCTGCGCTAGTCATGAAACGGCAATGTGTGCCATTACTTATACAGACATGAAGAAATGCTCCGTTTGGAGCGTTATTGGATATATATGATAACAACATCCTGAAGATTGATTCTCTACGAAGTTTGACCAGTTTTCTCGACTTGTAATATAACTTTTTGAAGTTTTCGTCCGACATTTGCCTGCATCTGCGCCAGCGTTTGGACACGTGTACTACACATGCAAGCTAAAGTTGCTCATCTTGCAGGTGCCTTGGTGGAAGAGTGGGGTAACATCTCACAGCAAGAACGGGCAAATCTGGTGCAGTCCATGAGGAGGAGATGCACTGCAGTTCTTAATGCAGCTGATGGCCACAGCAGATACTGACTGTTACTTTTGATTTTGACCCCCCCCCCCTTTGTTCAGGGACACATTTTTCCATTTCTGTTAGTCACTTGTCTGTGGAACTTGTTCAGTTTATGTCTCAGTTGTTGAATCTTGTAATGTTCATACAAGTATTTACACATGTTGAGTTTGCTGAAAATAAACGCATTTGACAGTGAGAGGACATTTCTTTTTTTGCTGAGTTTATATGTAACATGTTTTTAACTTGTCCATTTCTGGTAGGTTACTGTTGGTGTGTGAACAGTACTGGACAGAAGATCCGGGGTACTAATATGCCACCAAGATCAACTGTTTCACCAAGGTACACACTCACTCATTCACTAAATGTTAATCCTTTGCAGCAGATTCTGAATGTTGTTTTTGTCTGTAATTGTAGATGTGAACGTAGATGAAAGCCATTGGAACGAAGATGTTGAAAAGACGGACAGTTGTCTTTACTGTACTACAGGAACTGATTCACGTTCCATTAAAATAAATGAAGAAATCCAGAGATTAAACTGTCAATTTTACTTTCTTTATTGTCGTTTTGATATGCTGAACAATTCATCTGAACCTGTCCATTTCTGGGAAATGGAGGAAGGAGTTGGATTCTTTTAAATGAACTTTTTAAGACAACATATTTTGCTACAGGGGTACAATAATAACCATCTTACACAATAAACCTATTGCAAGACATTCCCTACATAGTACACTGCTTTTGACCAGGGCCTATAGGGTCACAACTAGTCCACTATGTAGGGAACAGGGTTCTATGTGGGACATACGTCATCCATCTATTCCATTGTCCTGTTCTTCCAGAAATACAGAAGGTCACGTTGATGACAAGTTTGGTGAAAGAGAGGATTGACCCTCACAAAGAAAAGGCACGCTAGCTATTCACCCTTTCCCACCTCTCCTCCTCACAAAGGAATGCTGCTGGTCCTAGGGCATATCTCTCTTCCAATACTTTTGCCTTAAGACATGAATCTATTACCTCTTATCTTGCAGACTGTTTTAAATTAAATCACACAGGTATTATCTGGTTTATGGTATTTTTTACACAATACTTTTGCACTGCGATTATGTAAAAACCCACAAACTTCTGCTAAAAATAGCCACCGCTAGCTGAGAATCATTGGGAGTGGTGGGGCAGGCTGTGCCTGTCCTCCTCTCTTTTTGTTGCATTTTCAACATTCTGAAAGATGCTGGAAATGAATATCTTGTTAATGCAAAGACCAGGAAACTCTGGAAATAAATACAAGTCGATTATTTCAATTAATGGCTCTGAATGCGCTGTCAGCATGCAGCCAAAAGTTACCAACCACTTTTGGAGCTAACTAGCTAGTGCTCAAATGGAATTCTTATGTCGACAGCCGATGAGAGTTGTGTTCATAACATGGCTAACTTACCTAGCTAACATTACCTAGCTAACAAAACAAGTTATATTAACAGGATAGATAGCTGGCCATTAGCAACATTGGGTTGTCAATGAGACAGAGCTCGCTAACCAGCTGAGCCAGAAAACAATATAACAAAATAATAATTTTGTATTTGAAAGAACTCCAACAGACTCTGCATTTCAGGAATCACAGTAGCAAGTATCTCTGGTGCACTGTTAAAAATATGTAGCCATTTAAACTATTCGTTTTTCCAAAAAACTCTACCTTTTTTGTAATCCTCTCAATGGATTTCATGTGTTGTAAACATGAGCTTGTCCAAGTTGTTGGACTTGACGACGGTTGCTATTCATTGGAGCTCTATGATCAGTTGCCCAACATTCTAGGGCAAAAGGTCAGTTATAGAGACGGCTGTTAATTCAAATGAATTCAACATTCCGGAGTTAAAATGATGCTGCAACTAAAGTCTATCTGGTCACATCACAATGATGACAAGAGGTTTTCCTGCTCATTATTTATCTCCTTCTGAAATGTCATTGTGTTTCCAAGACATTGTAATGCACTTCAGACTACATCTTCATCAGCTTCAATTAGGTAGAATTAAGTATCTTCATAACCATATTGTGACCCAATATGCAGCACATGAATGCGTTAGAAAAGTTGAATACCTTCACTTTGAATTGACCCCAACCCTGTCAAACAAATAGATAGACAGGTCCAGCAGGTTTTGGGCTGGACAGAAAGTATGTGGAGGGTTGAAGGATGAGAGAGAGAGAGATTGAGAAAAATAGAGGGAGGGGTCTGACTGGACGGGTCCTTAAATAGGAGTTGAGGGAGAGGTAGAACTCAACTCACATGCAGGACAGAGACAGAGAGAGACCCAGTGAAGACCTTTGAAGATCTCTGAAGAAGTGAAGCTACAACTGAAGACTTCAGAAGGTGAGATTTCAACATCTTTTCATCTAATACTGTACCTGTCTATGTCCCAACTGACCTCCTATTCCCTTAGTAGTGAGCTACTTTAGACAAGGGTCCATATTACCTTTGTGGCCCTGAGCAATTCTCTATTTAGTTCACTGTGGGCCCTGGTCCAAAGTAGTGCACTACATAGGGGATAAGAAGCCATTTGGGAAGCATCCATGTTCCTGTGTGCAAGGAGAATCTATTGTAAGTGGTTGAAGAGATGATACCTGGGATCACCAGGACCGAGTTGGGAAAATGCTGCCTTAGCAGTTGCATAAGTTTTGTAGCTTACACAGGGTTTCCTTAACCTCTCTGTCACGGATCCCTCCGGTACTGTTGCTCTTTCCGTGCACCGGTTTCGGAGGCCAACGTCACTGGCCTCTAGGAACTGAACTGTGTCATTGCCCACACCTGGCCCACGTATTCTCCCCTGAATAGTAATTGTATGTTTGTGCCCTTTGTTCTCATTCCATTTATTGTTCCAATGTCCGTTGGTCGTGTGAGTACCTGTGCCTTGTTTTGGCTTTCGTGCCGCTTGTATTGTGCATAGATGATTACGAGTCTCATCCCGTGTAATTATTTGAGGTACTCTTAGCTCTTTTGAATGGGTTTCAGCCCTGTGTTTTGTATACGTGTTTGTTAGGTTATAAAAAAAATTGCATGCAGTGGGCATAATACAAGTCAAAATAAAACCCTTTGCTTTTATATTTAAAGGATTGACGCTTTATGGTTACGTGATGACATCACGTACTCCAACACACAACGATTAATCAGTCATTTTCCACAACAATTTGAACCCTTTTTATTCCATTCTTGGACTTCACTGTTCTCCACTCATCTTTCTCGCTAACTGTACTCAACTTGATTTCAACTTCAAATGACACTTTTGCTACCGCCATCTCCACCAACCTCCTCACAAAAATCAAGAGGGAGGGGTCTGACTGGATGGGTCCTTAAAAAGGAGAGGAGGGAGACGTAGGACTCAATCTCATCCCAAATAGCCCTCTATTCCCTATGAAGTGCACTACTTTTGACCAGAGCCCATAGTGAATATGTTGCGCTGGACAAATGTAGTGCACTTGTTTTGAAGGATAATGCTAATTTCACAAACGCCCAATTACCCTCTGGACACGCCCCTCTCCTGCTAACTCACCACACCTGAACTCACTCTGCTAATCACCAATTCCTCTTCCATTCTTATGGTATATAAGCAGCATGTTTAACCTGGGTTTGTTCAGTGTTTGTGGTGTCCCAGTTTCTTTATTGTTCCTGTTGTTGGTTGGCTAAAGTAAGTTCCTGCTATTGTAACTTTTCTAGGGTTTAAAATTCCTGCGTTGTGACATAATATCCTGTTCATCCTAGCTTGTGTATTGTTATGGTGTCTAATACTGGACTAGCTACCTTTAATATAACTGTAAGAGAAGTGTTACAGCTTGTGAGATGAGACATGGTCCAAAATGTCCCTGCTAGCAGAATGTGACTTACATCTATAATCCTGTATACTGTTCTGCTCGGTTGCCTTTTGCACTGCGTCTCAGTGAATAAAACACTATGAAATGCTGCTTTTTCTTTCACCCCCCCCCCCCTCAAAATCAAACGGATTCATTCCATGTTGTGCTCAGCTGTCTTGTTAATCCCCCTCACAACATGGGCACCATGATGGGCCAGACAGGATGTAGAGGAACCATGGATGTGCAAAGCCAGAACAAAACATTGTCAGACGTATTGTAAACTAGATTTATTTGTTGCTCAGTGCTGTAAATGTTGACTTATCACAACCATCTAGTGTATTATGGATTGATCTTCAGAGGTAGGACCCATGCTGCTAGCAGGTACCTCATTGAACAACGTCTAGCAAGCTGTTGCTATGGAATGTCCTTAGACCTTGCTTCATTTATTAATAGGTCTAATATTGGGCTGTGGTGTAGGTTACTGGTCAGTCGTATGTTAATGTGGTGTATTCCCTCCAGCACCACATCTTATCACAGCCTTTCCTGATGGCCATTTCACCTTACCTACTGGTGTTACAAGCCACTAAGCCTTACCTGCCAGCCTTTTGTACTGTGTTTTTATTTTTTGTTGGATAATAAAAGAACCAGAATATAACTTTGTTCAACCATAATGACTGTATTCTGGCAGATTTGGCAATAGGCAAAGCTGCAGGACATTTCTACATTTGGGAACTAGACCTCTATTACTCCTGTCTGAGTGGAGAGATACGTGCCCAGAAATTCCCCTCAGCCCTGCTTAGGGAATAGGTTGGCGTTTAGGAAAGCAGACATATTCCTGTTCTAATCTACTGTCTGTGCAGTTGAATCTGTGATTAGTACTGGAATACATCGGATAATTGGGATGGCTGGGGTACGTGGAGAGGTCAGGGTTACACTGCACTCCCCTAAACTGTTCTCACTGAATTGGTTTTGATGGCTTCACTCTGTGTTTCTCTCAGGAGACTCCATGACCATGTTGACCGGTCTTCTGCTTCTCAGTGCTGCCTTTGCTCTGGGAGATGCAAGTAAGTCTACTTTTCTTGACACGTTCTGCATGTTTCTTGTTGCAGAGGTGACTGACTGATCTACAAATAAAATTGTAGCTGTGATTTGTACATCTTTCTCCACTAGCCTTTAAAGCCACATGTAACTCCTCCTTACAGATTCACTTCTAGAAGAAGACTTGTGTCCTTCCGGTTGGACCAAATATGGCTCAAGCTGCTTAATGTTTGTCAAGACTACAAGGAGCTGGCCTGAAGCAGAGGTATCACCCTTACATCTACTGTGAATTTGAAGGGGAAGTGTAGTTGAAATTAGCTCTGACTCTAAAAGGTGATACTTTCTTAAACAGAAACACATGACTGATGTGAAATACTGAACTTCCCTTTATTAAGATGGGAATTTTCTATACTTTTGAATATTTAATGTGCAGTCGTGCCGCCTGTATACTGGAACCCACAGGACATGGCTTAAGACGGAGATAAACTCGTATCTTTAAGATAATGTTTTAAAAGGGAATTAGTTGTGATGGGCAATATTTGGTTGAGAGTCCAGAAGACAGATTCTCAGCTAGGCTGGCCGACTGACTAATACATGAAATGTCTTTGTTCCCATCTACTGCTTGGCTGTTATTGTAGATAATATTTTTCTTCACTGACTTGCCTAGTTAAATAAATACTTTCTTCTCTAGAGGCACTGTGTGTCCCTTGGTGATCAACTGGTGTCTGTACCCAACGTTGTGAAGTACCTTGGCGCAAACCTGGCATCTGTGCACAGCTCCGAGGAGGATCAGTTTCTACAGGCGTTGGTCTTGGTGAAGACTGTTGGTTTCCCTCCTACCTGGATTGGCGGATTTCTTTCTGCTAAGGTGGGACCAGTAAGCACAGTGTTATATAGAGCCATTATTGCAAGGAACTCCGTTCCATCTCATCTTGCTCAAGTGAACATCAAACCTGGTTAAAAAAAATACAATGTCAGTTGTAGCATGTTAGCTACTTGTAATTTTATGTAGTTCTGTCTGAGCTGTATGTCATTTGTGTGGACCCCAGGAAGAGTAGCTGCTGCTTTTTAACAGCTACTGTAATGGGTTCCATATAAAATATCAAGAGTGCCCAGGAGATAGGTAGCCTCGCCGTTAAGACCATGGGGCCAATAAAGGCAAGGCTGCTAGTTTGAATCCCAGAGCTCACTGTGTGAAATCTGATGTGCCCTTGAGTAACACCCTGATCCTAATTGATCCTGTAAGTCATTCTAGATGAATCTACTAAATTACTTCAATGTATTTAACTGTCAACTTCAGTAGGAGGCTTTTATACATTTAAAACGGGTTCTAGTTAAGTATAAATTTGATCAAAGTAATATATTTCAGACAGTCTTCTTGTAAACGTGTGTATGGGGTTTCTAGCTTCAACAGTTGTAGACTAGTTATGGTCTTTGAAATGCATTGGGATGATTGCAAATGTGAGGATTAGGCTCCATGTTCTTTACACAAGCAACAGTCCCAGTCGGATGGTTTTGAAGTAGTGGTAGCTTTAACTGTTTTGTTGTTTGCAGGTGGAATAGAAAGGACTACATTTAGTTTGTATTCTGAAACCCCACTTTCCCCCCTCAGGACAGGCGGTGGTTCTGGAGCGATGGCTCCGACTTTGATCACCAGAACTGGGCTAAAGGAAGGCCCGCTGCTGGTGCCAGAGGGACTTGTATTCATATCAACTTTGGAGGTACAGTAAGCCCAGTATCATTCACTAATCCAGTCATCAAATTAAACTTATTCCTAGTTCATTTAACTACTTATTCTCATGTAGACTTTCCTACTGTTGTCGGTGTACAGCTGAATATTTCGGTTGTGTTTCGTCTTCAGCTCAAAAGCGTTGGAACAATGAAATAAGTGGAAGGAGCTTGCCCTCGGTGTGCTCCCTGAGACTCCTGCCTCTTCGCCAGACTATACACTAAAAGCAGCAATGCTATTCTGTAGTGTCTGCATCCTTAATACTTCATTGTAACGTCAAATACTTTGTTGCTGTTAAATGAAGTCTCAGTTACTACACAAATGTTGACGAATTGTTTGCAGCCAATAAAATGTGGACACTATTTTGTCTCATGAGTTATTGAACATGAATGATACGTTTTAGTTAGTACTTTTTCTTACTGGTCCCCTGTGGGACTCAAACCCACAACCCTGATGTTGGAAGTGCCATGTTCAACTGTGTCACCAGGACATATAACTGTCATTGTGCTTAACTTTTTGTAAATGTTTACCTGTGAAATTACGCAATATGTTTCAGATACTGAAGGTTGATTTGTTAATGAATATTTGTTTCATAAATTGTGTATAGAACTGAGAAGGTCATTAAGCATTATGCCTGTTTTTTGTCACCACTCTAAAAATACATGGTTTATATTCACCTAGGCAAATCCACTTTCTAGCTTACAATGACAACCTACTCCGGACGGTGCTGGGCCAATTGTGCGCTGCCCAATGGGACTCAATCACGGCTGAATGTGCTACAGCCTGGATTTGAACCAGGTACTGTGGCAACTCTTGCACCTAGATGCAGTGCCTTTCACTGCTGTGCCACTCAGTCGCAGGTTCCTGGAGTATCCTTTAGGGTTTCTTCAAGTTGTAACTAGGGGGAATCCCTTGTAAGTGATCCTTGAAGAAAAAATTCAATCATGAGGTGAAATGCCAGCGGAGCTTCAAGTACAATGTTTCATATCTGGGGTGTTGATGTTCTCTATCCGTAGCCAGAATGCTCACCATGCACTGCAACATCGAACAGGATTCCAGTTACATTCATCAGTGGTGTAGGGAGGTTGAAGTCTGAACATTTTAATTATACAGATTAACAAAACTAGCTCAGATTTCATACCTCGGTGTTTGTGGTGATTGACTTTTGCTAAAAGTTCTCATACCTTGTCCATAATGTAGAGTCCTATAGGGTATTAACCTTTCTAGGACACACGTTTCCCCCCACAACATTCCGCTGAAAAGGCAGCGCGCGAAATTAAAAAATTATTTTTTGAAAATATTTTCACACCTTAACAAGTCCAATACAGCAAATGAAAGAAACATTTTGTTAATATACCCATGGTGTCTGATAATAAAAAAATGTACAGCGATCAACATTTATGCTAGATCACCAAATCCAAAAAACACACAGCCATTTTTCCCAGCCAAAGATAGTCAAAGCCGAAATAGAGAAAATGAATCACTAATCTTCATCAGATGACACTCATAGGACATGTTACACAATACATTTGTTTTGTTTGATAATGTGCATATTTATATCCACAAATCTCGGTTTACATTGGCGCTATGTTCAGAAATGCCTCCAAAATATCCGGAATAATTAGAGCCACGTCAAATAACAAATATTCAAACTTTGATGAAAGATACATGTTTTACATATAACTAAAAATACACTTGTTCTTAATGCAACAGCTGTCAGATTTTTAAAAAACTTTAGGAAAAAGCTGAGACGGCGCTCAGAAATACACAACATTTCTCCGCCATGTTGGAGTCAACAAATTACAGAAATATTCCCCTTGATCTTTCATCAGAATGCAGTGCCAGGAATCCTAGTTCCACAAATCGTTGATTTGTTCGATAATGTCCATTACTAGTGTCCAATTAGCTATTTTTGCTAGCAAGTTTAGTTCACATGTCCAAACCCTTGCGACGGTCCAGTTGAACTCGGACAAAAACTTAAAAGTTATATTCCAGGTCGAATAAACTGGTCAAATTAAGTAGAGAATCAATCTTCAGGATGATATCATATATCTCCAATAACGTTCCAACCGGAGCGTTCGTTTTTGTCTACAGAGCAATGGAACACATGGCCATATCATGACTAGTGCGCGTGACCAGGAACTAGCATTCTGCCAGACCACTGACTCAAATAGCTGCCATCCGGCCCCACATCACACTAGAGGCTTCCTTCCACGTTCTACTGACTGTTGACATCTAGTGGAAGGAGTAGGAAGTGCCGTCAGATCCATATCTTACTGGGATGTGAAGAGACGACGAGTTTAACATCGACAAGCCACAGAATTTCCACTTCCTGTTTGGAAGTGTGCCTGCCATATGAGTTCTGTTATACTCACAGACATAATTCAAACAGTTTTAGAAACTTCAGAGTGTTTTCTATCCAATAGTAATAATAATATGCATATATTAGCATCTGGGACAGAGTAGGAGGCAGTTCACTATGGGCACACGATTCATCCAAAGTGAAAATGCTGCCCCCTATCCCTAAAAAGTTAATTGAAGAGGTAAGGGAGGATGAATGTGCTCTGCAGAACATACCAATTGACATGCCTCGTCTGTATACCTGCAGACAAGTGAGCAGTTCAGTCTTCTGCACGCAATACAGTTAACCTTCTTACCTCATTATCCATTGAATTGTGAATATTTCTGTTTAAGATTGGAAAATAGATGGTATCAAACAATATTTAGATCATACATGGGACAAACCTCACCTTGATCTTCCCATTTTTCAGTTAACCTCTAACACCTCCCAAACCCGGATCCGGGATCCCCCCCATCAAAAAAGCTGACTAGCATAGCCTAGCCTAAAGCCACAGGGATATCATATAATAAAATGTTCATGAAATCACAAGTCCAAGACACCAAATGAAAGATACACATCTTGTGAATCCAGCCATCATTTCTGATTTTTAAAATGTTTTACAGGGAAGACACAATATGTAAATCTATTAGCTAACCACGTTAGCAAAAGACACCACTTTTTTACTCCATTTTTTTACTCCATCAGTAGCTATCACAAATTCGACCAAATAAAGATATAAATAGCCACTAACCAAGAAACAACTTCATCAGATGACAGTCTGATAACATATTTATTGTATAGCATATGTTTTGTTAGAAAAATGTGCATATTTCAGGTATAAATCATAGTTTACCATTGCAGCCACCATCACAACTCTCACCAAAGCGACTAGAATAACTACAGAGAGCAACGTGAATTAGCTAATTACTCATCATAAAACATTTCTTAAAAATACACAGCGTACAGCAGATGAAAGACACAGATCTTGTGAATCCAGCCAATATTTCAGATTTTCTAAGTGTTTTACAGCGAAAACACAATATAGCGTTATATTAGCTTACCACAATAGCAAACATCACAACAGCATTGATTCAAGGCAAAAATAGCGATAACGTATAAACCACCAAAATATATAAATTTTTTCACTAACCTTCTCAGAATTCTTCAGATGACAGTCCTATAACATCATATTACACAATGCATATAGAGTTTGTTCGAAAATGTGCATATTTAGCGGCACAAATCGTGGTTATACAATGAGAAAAGTAGCAAAGCTGCCCAGAAAATGTCAGGAGAAATCTTTGGAGAGGCACCTATTCTAATCAGTAACTATTCCAAAACTTGACTAAAAAATACAGGTTGGACAGCAATTGAAAGACAAATTAGTTCTTAATGCAATCGCTGGGTTACATTTTTAAAATTAACGTTACTTCAAGCATACAGCGTGCGCTAAAGCGAGACGCACCAAAATTCATGGCGGAATTATTATTTGTCAACATAAGTACGAATTAACAGCATAAAGACTGCTTACTATTAGCTGAGCTTCCATCAGAATCTTGGGCAAGGTGTCCTTTCTCCAGAACAATCGTCTTTGGGTTGAAAGATGTCCTCTTCTCCTGTCGAAATAGCAGCTAACGATAGCCACCCACTGGAGACGTGTCCAACTCGTGAAAGCGCATGACAAAGAAATCCCAGAAAATCGCAATAAACTGCTATAAACTGCTATAAGTCGGTTTAAATTAACTACCTTATGATGTCTTTAACACCTATAACGAATAAAAACATGACCGGAGATATAGAACTACTAAAACGAAAGCGTTTGCAGGACGCCATTGTGATGTCTTCTTGCGCCAGGCGCACCGTTGAAAAGGACGGTACTTCCGTGCCACGGTCTTATATAGGGTCCCAGATTGCGCAATCCACTCCATTCAAATTCTCCCCGCTTACTGACATCTAGAGGAAGACGTATGCAGTGCATGTAGCCCGATGGCTTACATGGGGACTTATAAACTGACCTCAGAACAAGGACCTGGATTTCTGAAATCTCACTCCCTGACAGGAAATGTGCTGCAGAATGAGTTCTGTTTCACTCAGAGAAATAATTCAAACGGTTTTAGAAACTAGAGAGTGTTTTCTATCCAATAGTAATAATAATATGCATATTGTACGAGCAAGAATTGAGTACGAGGTAGTTTAATTTGGGAACTCATTTTTACAAAGTCGAAATGGCGCCCCCATAGGCTCAAGAAGTTAAGCACCTGCTACTGTCCATTCAAATTGAAATGTTTGTTGGGCAGGTAGGTTCCTGCAAGAACCCCCACCAGCTAAGGAGGTTTATTGATGAACCCCACCTATCTTATTCAACTGTAATCATGCACCTGCAACAAAGCTAGCTCAGATGTGCGAGTGCCTTCTGAATCCTAGTCCAAGTACACTCTAAAAATGTGGGGTTCAACTGGAGTTCTAAGGTCCGCAGTTCTTTTTAGAACCTTACGGTTCTTGGCACTGAAAATGTTCTTCCAAGAACCCCATAGAAGGTGGATAGATCTAAAAAAAAATATCAGAAGACACTAATATGACCCCACCATCAATACACTAATATGACCCCACCATCAATACACTAATATGACCCCACCATCAATACACTAATATGACCCCACCATCAATACACTAATATGACCCCACCATCAATACACTAATATGACCCCACCATCAATACACTAATATGACCCCACCATCAATACACTAATATGACCCCACCATCAATACACTAATATGACCCCACCATCAATACACTAATATGACCCCACCATCAATACACTAATATGACCCCACCATCAATACACTAATATGACCCCACCATCAATACACTAATATGACCCCACCATCAATACACTAATATGACCCCACCATCAATACACACTAATATGACCCCACCATCAATACACACTAATATGACCCCACCATCAATAGACACTAATATGACCCCACCATCAATAGACACTAATATGACCCCACCATCAATAGACACTAATATGACCCCACCATCAAAAGACACTAATATGACCCCACCATCAAAAGTCACTAATATGACCCCACCATCAAAAGTCACTAATATGACCCCACCATCAAAAGACACTAATATGACCCCACCATCAAAAGACACTAATATGACCCCACCATCAATAGACACTAATATGACCCCACCATCAATAGACACTAATATGACCCCACCATCAATACACTAATATGACCCCACCATCAATAGACACTAATATGACCCCACCATCAATAGACACTAATATGACCCCACCATCAATAGACACTAATATGACCCCACCATCAAAAGACACTAATATGACCCCACTATCAATAGACACTAATATGACCCAACTATCAATAGACACTAATATGACCCCACCATCAATACACTAATATGACCCCACCAGCAATAGACACTAATATGACCCCACCATCAATAGACACTAATATGACCCCACCATCAATAGACACTAATATGACCCCACCATCAATAGACACTAATATGACCCCACCATCAAAAGATAATATGGCGGTTGTTTTTCCTGTACACACAAGCCTCACAAGACTCGTCTGAAGGTAGACCGGTACCAGTTTAAAAAATGAATAAACGTATACAGTTTATTAGGTACACCCATCTAGTACTGGGTTGGACCCCCCCATTGCCTCCAGAAAAGCCTGAATTCTTCAGGGCTTGGAAACATTGCTCAATTGGTATCAAGGGACTTAACGTGTACCAGGGAAACATCATTACACCTCCGCCACCAGCCTGTACCGTTGACACCAGGCAGGATGTGGCCGTGGACTGATGCAGCTCACACCAAATCCTGACTGCCATCAGCATGACGCAACAGGAACCAGGATTCAACGGGCCAGGCGATGTTTTCCACTCAATTGTCCAGCTTGCATGATACCTGCCATTCTCTTTCGACTTTTCATCAACGAGCTGTTTTCGCCCTAAAGACCTGCCACTGACTGGATGTTTTTTGTTTGTCACACCATTCCCCTTGCTGACAAGTGTATAAAATCGAGCACGCAGCCATGCAATCTCCATAGACAAACATTGGCAGTAGTATTTTCTTACAGGTGAGCTCAGTGACCTTCAATGTGGCACCATCATAGGAAGCCACCTTTTCAACAAGTCAGTTTGTAAAAAGTCTGCCAGGAGAACGCCATCTGCCCGAATGCATAGTGCCAACTAAAGTTTGGTGGAGGAATGGTCTGGTGCTGTTGTCCATGTTTCGGGCCCCTTAGTTCTAGTGAAGGAAAATCTTAATGCTACAGCGTACCATGACATTGTAGACGATTCTGTGCTTCCAACTTTGTCGCATCAGTTTGGGGAAGGCCTCTTGTTTCAGCATGACAATCCCCCCATGCAGGTTTATACAGAAATGGTTTGTTGAGATTGGTGTGGAAGAACTTGACTGGCCTGCACAGATCCCTGACCTCAACCCCATTGAATACTTTTGGGATGAATTTGAACGCCAACTGTGAGCCAGGCCTAAGCGCCTAAAATCAGTGCCCGTCCGCTCTTATGCTCGTGGCTGAATGGAAGCACGTCCCAACATCTAGTGCAAAGCCTTCCCAGAAGAGTGGAGGCTGTTATAGCAAAAGGGGACCAACTCCATGATTTTGGAATGAGATGAGATGTAACGAAACCAGGAGATATGAATCATCAAGTCATCCTACAAGTTCTAATACAACATTTACTCATGTAAAGATGACGCATGTACTTTTTTTTTACAGGATGATATAATGCATGAAGCAAACAATGGAATGATTTGGTGAAATGTAAAACTGTAGACTCAGTAAAGTGGTCTTTAATCCCTCTGGCCTGGAACAATTCTTCAGCCTCTGAGTAGCATGGTTCTGATTGTGGACTCTGCTGAACTCCTGTGTATATATATATATAGGAATGACATTTCGATGTCGACGGAGGACCAAAGCTGCCATAATTAAAATTAATATAGAGAATCCCACAAAGGAAATACTGACAGATTTGATTCCACAGTCCAAGTCTTGCAGTCAGAGTTAGGATGCTAATATTTTGTCAACTTTCAGTTGTGTTCCGTGGGTGTCACTGAGTAGGCTGATGCCCCATATCATGGACCCAAGATCCACAGGCATTAGAAAGGCCTTGCCTGTGCACGTGACTAAACCCCACAACCCCCTTCTCAGCTGTCCATCTTTCTGATTTCCACCAATCAGTGTTGATGTCAGAGTGATTAGAGGGACAATAGAGTACTGAGTAGCATGCAGTTAACAAGTGTGGTAGACTACTAATGACCATCAGCAGCATCAGAGCTTGGAGAAGCCTAACTACTACATTGTCACGTGGAATTTAACTGCCTTCATGTCCTGTAACTGCCGGTGTGGTGGTAATACAGTCACCATAACAGTCCTACTCCTTCCTCCACTTCCCAGAAATGAACTGGTTCAGATACATTGTTCAACATATCACACCAACAATGAAGTAAGTAAATAAACACTTTAATATCTGGGTTCCTTCATGTATTTATTTGTATGGAATGTGATTCAGTTCCTGTAGTACAGTAAAGGCAACTGTCAGTCTTCTAGATCTTACTTCCAACACCTTTCATCTACAATTAGACAACAAAAGAATACACATCAATAACCAGCTGCAAAGAAGTAACACTTAGTGAAAGAGTATGTATATACACACACACACCTTGGTGGAACAGTTGATAGCAGTGCCTGGAGGAGTCTCAGTACCCTGGATCTTCTGTCCAGTACTGGTCACACACCAACAGTAACCTACCAGAAATAGACATGTTGCATATACAATATAAACACATTGAATTGTCACATTCAACTGAATTGTTATTTTGTGCGTGTGCACCAGTGTTAACCTGTAGAGCCCCAACATTGCTCGGGGGTGTATTGTCCATTGCCGTCACATGTGGGAATGTAGGCTCCAATTGAGCCATTTAAAGCGGCATGTCTAGCATCCTCACATGGGGTCTTGGGTCGTGTCATAGCATCTGGACACAGGGAACATACATTGTAATGTGGACATAACATTGCAGGACAACATACAATTCATGACATACATTCTGGAATCTTGTGTTGCGTCCCCTATGGGACCCTATTCAGAAGTAATTTATACGGATTAGGGTTCCATTTCAGATGCAACCTAGGTACTTCCTGTCTAAATATTCAGCATCTAGACACCAATATACATCTCTGGAACTAGAGGAGTGGCAGGTAGCCTGCTGTTTGAGAGTTGGGCCAGTAGTTCAAATCAGTGATCTGACTAGTTGATATATCCGTCTATGTGCCCTTCAGCAAGGCACAACCTTCATTTCTCCAGTGTCAAGGTTGATAATGGCTGACCTCTCAGAGGGTGTCCCATGGAGAACCGGTTATGAATAGAAACACATTTCCAAATCACACCTGCGTATTAACACCTACATGTGTGTGAAGTAGGACAGAGCAACACCAACAAATGTTTTTATTAAAATGTAGGTGAGTAAGTGTGAGGTATGTCACGCTTACCTCCCAGAGCAAAAGCTGTGCTGACAAGCAGAATGATGGTCAATGTCGCCATGGTAATCGTCTCCTGAGAGAGAAAGAGTGTAAGATTAGTTGAGCATTTTAAATCTGGAATGGCTGTGGGTACTAGAGGAGAGGTTAAGGAAACCCACTGTAAGGTACAAAACTTAAGCAGCATTTTCTAAACCCAGTACTGAGGACCCCAAGAAGCGAGTATGGGCAACACGGTGCTACTAGTCTTCTGCCAAAACTCAGGTATCATTTCTTCAACCACATACAATAGATTAGCCTGGCACACAGGAATATGTATCCTTCCCAAATGGCTCCTCATTCCTTATGTAGTGAACAACCTTTGACGAGGGCCTACAATGAACTACATAGGGAAAGGGAAGCATTACAGATATTGTCAGACACTACCCATTTACTGCAAAGGTACGGATTAGTCTATGCGCTTAAATTCAGGGGGCCGCTCCACAAAAAGGCACAACTATATATTGTACTACGTTTGACAAGGGGCAAATAACATTTAGGTACCATTTGAGATGCAGATAGTTGATTAAATAATGATGCACTCTCACCTTCTGCACTCTTCCAAGGGATTCACTGGGTGTCTCTCTGTTGTCTGTGAGTTATGGTCTACCTCTTCCACCTCTCCTTTTAAAGGACCTGTCACAGGTGTGACTAGTTGCCTCATTAACCCAACAAGAGATCCTGTTGTCGGGCCATTAGTTAGTGGTGTAAAGCACTTAAGGAGAAATACTTTCAAGTACTACTTAAGTCGTTTTTGGGGGTATCTTTACTTTACTATTTATATTTTTGACAACTTTCACTTCACTACATTCCTAAAGAAAAGAATGTACTTTCTACTCCATACATTTTCCCTGACACCCAAAAGTACTCGTTACATTTTGAATGATTAGCAGGACAGAAAAATGGTCCAATTCACCCACTTATCAAGAGAACGTCCATGGTCATCCCTGCTGCCTCTGACCTGGCAGACTCACTAAATACAAATGCTTTGTTTGTAAATTGTGACTGAGTGTTGGAGTATGCCCTTGGCTATGCGTAATTATATTTTAAAAAACAAGAAAATGGTGCCGTCTGGTTTGCTTCATGTAAGGAATTTGAAAATATGTATCCTTTTACTTTTGATACTTAAGTAAATTTGATCAATTCAATTTAATGTTGATACTTCAGTATATTTAAAACCGAATAATTTTAAACCTTTACTCAAGTAATATTTTACTGGGTGACTTTCACCTTTACTTGAGTCATTTTCTCTGAAGGAACCTTCATAGGCAGTGAAGAGAGTCGTAGAGGAAGATGGGTCCAGTTTAGAGGGATCCTGAGAGGCTCCCTGTGAGTATGCCGAGGCCAATAGAGAGTGATAGGAATAACATGTGTTTCAGTAAGGTTTCTTAGCATTCATAGCCATGGTTATCAACTGTGATGCAGAAATGGAACACAAATCACAGAAAATAGATGTTGTGGTGGTAGCTGCAGAGAACTCCTTGGGTTATGAGATTTTACAGCAGAAGAGTTACAAGGTGTGATGAACGATAGTGTCCCGTTCTCCCAGGCTGCCGGCCTGCTGTAGGATCAGATTGGGCAAAGTAGTGGAATAGTGGTGAGGTTATAATGGGTCTAGGATCAGATAGGGTCATGTAGTGGAATAGTGGTGAGGTTATAATGGGTCTAGGATCAGATAGGGTCATGTAGTGGAATAGTGGTGAGGTTATAATGGGTCTAGGATCAGATTGGGCCAAGTAGTGGAATAGTGGTGAGGTTATAGTGGGTCTAGGATCTCACACTAGCACGAGCGAGCGAGCGCACACACACACAAACACACACACATACTAAATTCTCCAATTCAGTTCACCTCGGGATCGGTGTCCTTCCTGCGGGATGGTTGAGCTAACGTGCGCTAATGTGATTAGCCTGAGGTTGTAAGTAACAAGAACATTTCCCAGGACATAGACATGTCTTTTTCGGGCAGAAATCTTAACTTCTTGTTAATCAAACTGCACTGTCCAATTTACAGTAGATGTTACAGTGAAAAAATGCCATGCTATTGTTTGAGGAGAGTGTACAGTTATCTACTTGAAAATGTATATATTGACCAATTAGGCACATTTGGGTAGGCTTTATACAACATTTTGAATAGAAATGCAAAACTTTGCTAATACACTGCTGCAATCTAGCAGCCAAAATATAAATTGTGCCTAGTCAGATAATGTTTAATAAGTCAGATAATGTTCATTAACAAATTAGGCACATTTGGGCAGTGTTGATACAACATTTTGAACAGAAATTAAATGGTTCATTGGATCAGCGTAAAACTTTGCACATACAATGAACCCCATCTAGCCAAAATCTAAATTCACCTGGGCTGGAATAAAACATTATGGCCCCTGTTTCGAGACAGATGCATGATAATTGTCCATTCTAAATCAAAACAAATTGCACACATTTAGTACATTTAAAGACAAGATTAAATCAAGAATAGTCTGATTAGCCCATCAGTTGTGAATGATGCCCAGTGGAATTCAAGAAACAGCACATACCTTTTTTTGGGCCACTTTTTCAAATCATAGTGCCACACCTCATGTAGCTGAGCCCATAGGCCTATATGTTTTATTTTACCTTTATTTAACTAGGTAAGTCAGCTAAGAACAAATTCTTATTTTCAATGACGATCTAGGAACAGTGGGTTCAGAGGCAGAACGACAGATTTGTACCTTGTCAGCTTGGGGATTCAATCTTGCAACCTTTCGGTTACTAGTCCAACACTCTAACACTAGGCTACCCTGCCGCACCATATGTTTTGATAAGGTTTGTATCACAACTAAAGTGGCCAAATAACTTGTTAAAATGAAGCCCATTAATCCTCTTTACAATGGGTGTAGAGCCTAACTGGAATATATTTGCAGCGCGTGAGTTTCTCATTTGGGGAAAATCATTTTCACTCTAAATTTGCAGCTTGATGATAAAAGCAAAATGAAAAGTTGAAAAGTCTTGAGTCAATAAGTATTCAACCTCTTTGTTATGTCAAACCTAAACAAGTTCAGGAGTAAAGATGTTCTTATCAAGTCACATTATAAGTTGCATGGACTCACTCTGTGTTCAATAATAATGTTTGACATGATTTTTGAATGACTACCTCATCTCTGTACCCCACACATATAATTATCTGTAAGGTCCCTCAGTCGAGCAATGCATTTCAAACACAGATTCAACCACAATGACCAGGGAGTTTTCCAATGCCTTGCAACCAAGGGCACCTATTGAAAGATGGGTAAAATAAAAAAAGCAGACATTGAATATCCCTTTGAGAATGGTATTAATTACACATTGGATGGTGTATCAATACACCCAGTCACTACAAAGATACAGGCGTCCTTTCTGTCCGGAGACTGAGATGGACATTGCAACATATTGATTTTGTGGTCATTTAACCATTTCATTGTGGATTTTGATGTGTGCTTGGGGGTTTTTGTCTTGCTTGAAGATCCACTTGCAGCCAATGTCAGCATCCCGGCAGAGAGAACTAGTTTTTTTGGGGCTATAATGTCCTTGTACTTGGTACCAAGTTTATGATGCCGTTGAGCTTAAAAAGGGCCACAGAACCAGGGAAGCAAAAAAGCTTCATAAACGTGAAAGATGCAGAACCATATTTTACTGTAGGTATGAGGTACTTCTCTGCACATGCTTCTGTTTTTCCACACCAAAACCACCGCTGAAGTTCATGACTAAAGAGCTCTATTTTCATGTCATCTGACCATAGCACCGCCTGGAGTTTGATAAATGGCACTTGGATTGGAACCGATGCCATTTCCTCCTTAAAGGGATAGTGCAATATTTTGGCAATTAAAACCTTTTTCTTCTAACCCAGAGTCAGATTTTGTCTCTGCATGAAATTTGAAGGACTTTGAAGGTAGTTTTTCCAGCGATCGCTAACTAGCGTCAGCGCAATGACTAGAAGTCTTTGGGATCTGCTCTCAGAGTTAATAATTGTGCTGAAGCTGCAGTAGTTAATTTAAAAACTTCCTTCAAACTAAAGAAAGACGGCTAAATTGCCAAAATCTCACAATATCCCTTTAATCTTGAGGATAGGGTGCAGAGTTTTCACTTAGGGAAAAATAGCGTGCGCAATTTCAACTTCGTGCTACTCATCCCCAGAATATAAGATATGCATATTATTAGTAGATTTGGATAGAAAACACTCTGAAGTTTCTAAAACTGTTTGAATCATATCTGTAAGTATAACAGAACTTATATAGCAGTCAAAACCCTGAGGACTAACTTTTTTATTGTTAAGTTCCTGTATGTTCAATGGGTTATCATGGGCACACCAGAATTCTAATCACTATCCACGCAGTTTCTACTGCTTCCACTGGATGTCGCCATTGTATGGAAAAAGGTTAAGGTTTTTCCTTAGTAAACTGAGAAAGATATTGACCCGGAAGTGGAGTGACGTCGTGTGTTTATGTTTGAGAGTTGAGCAAGACTTGAAAAGTACCGTGAGTTTGTTGATATCCTGTATTGAAAACAGATTGACCCGTCTTCAATTTGATCGATTATTAACGTTTACAAATACCTTAAGTGGTATTACAAAAGTACTTTTTTTTATAGATATTTTGTCGTGATTTTGCGCAAATTGAAGGCTGTTTTTCCTGGTACAACGGCGCCAAATAAATGGACAATTTGGATATATATGGACGGAATTAATCGAACTAAAGGACCATTTGTGATGTTTATGGGACATATTGGAGTGCCAACAAAAGAATCTCGTCAAAGGTAATGCATGTTTTATATTTTATTTCTGCGTTTTGAGTAGCGCCGGCATGGTTGAAATTGTCAACAAAGAGAGTGTAGCCATTGCACTATCATCAGATAATAGCATCTTATGCTTTCGCCGAAAAGCCTTTTTGAAATCTGACATGTTGGCTGGATTCACAACGAGTGTAGCTTTAATTTGGTATCTTATATGTGTAATTTAATAAAGTTTGATTTTATAGATTTTTTTTGAATCTGGCGCTCTACATTTTAACAGGCTGTTGGGACGCAAGCGTCCCACGATCCCAGAGAGGTTAAATAGTAGAGAAAACCCCACTAAATGATTTTTTTCTACTTGAAATGTGATTACTTTTCCTAGAGTGACCCCAACATTAGAAAAAGTGTAACATCGCCTTTGTTCATATTTCCATGAAAGCTGTACACCACCAGTGTACAAATAATTGTATTATGTATTGTTGTAATATCATTGATTTATGTGACTGTTTTCTGTGACACTGATACTAATTGCTGATAGTAATCTCTTTGTCAAAAGGTCGCTGTCCTTTCTGGCAGAATATGCCCAGCAAGTCGGCAAAGTATTGCATCAAGATATGGGTGGCCTGTGACGCACAATCCAGCTACGCTCGGAAGATGCAAGTCTACACGGGGAAGCCGACCAGTGGAGGCCCGGAGAAGAACCAGGGGATGCGGGTTGTGCTTGATGTGACAGATGGACTGAGGGGGCACAATGTCACATGTGACAATTTCTTCACCTCTTATGAACTCAGCCACTAGCTCCTGGAGAGGAAGATCAGCATGGTTGGCGCAGTTAGAAAGAACAGGCCTGAGCTCCACCCTGCACTCCTCGCAACAAGGGGGAGAGAGGCCTTCTCATCAACGTTTGCCTTCACCCCCACCCCCATTCTAGTTTCTTACCTACCAAAGAGGAACAAGAATGTGGTCCTCTTCAGCAAACTGCCCAAAGCAGCTGAGATCAGTGATCAAAAGGACAGGAAGCCAGCCATCATCCTAGACTAAAACCACAGCAAAGGAGGCGTGGACAACCTGGACAAAATGATTGGAACTGACAGCTGCAGGAGGATGACTGCCCGCTGGCCCATGGTCATCTTCCATAACATCATTGATGTGTCCCCTACAATGCCTTCGTTATATGGAACAAGATCAACCGTACCTGGATGCCTGATGAGAGTAACAAGAGGAAGTTTTTCCTGGAGCAGCTGGGAAAGGCACTTGTAACCCCACAAATTCAAAGAAGGGAGTTCCTCCTAACAGCCTCTGCAGCGCTTGTGAAAGCTGTTCAGTGGGCTGAATCTTGTCCTGATCCACCTGAGGCTGCAGCTGGGGCAGGCAAGAGGAGGAAATTCCAATTCTGCCCCCAAAGAGGGACTGTAAAACAAATACTATGTGCTGCACATGTGAGAAATACAACTGCAAAGTCCATGCACACACTTGCATACTGTGCTACATGCTAAATAGAGTTGATTGATTTATGTTGTTTGCATTTTTGTTTTGTATCTATTATCCTATTTTATTCTTATTTATTGTTGTTGTTGAAACACCTTGTGGGTGTGGGCAATAGTTAAAAAAATGGGAGGAGACTAGTATTTTGTAGTTGAATTCCTCATTGTACAGTATATAAGAATATATCACTATGTTGCCAAAAAAGTTCAAGACTTGTTTCGCTTAACTTCTTGGAACTATAGGGGGTGCTGTTCCGCATTAGCATATTTGTGTCTCCAAATTAAACTGCCTCGTGCTAAATTCTTGATCGTACAATATGCATATTATTGTTATTATTGGATAGAAAACAGTCTATAGTTTCTATAGGAGTTGAAATTTTGTCTCTGAGTGGTACAGAACAATTTCTACAGCACTTTTCATGACAGGGTTCAGATTTCAGAAATTTTTACCTCTGATCTGGGGTCTGTTTATAAGGCCACAGTGAATGCTATGAAGAAACCGACACTACCTACGTCTTCCTCTGGGTGTCTGTACGTCATCACGTTTTCAATGAAGTCGATGGGATATTCCCAGCCATTATAAAAGCCCAAAATGTACAGAGACCCCCCTTTCTCAACGTGCGCCTCAAGCGTGAAGGCCATCGGACCTGCCTCGTTCCAAATCGTTTTCTAACCAGCAGTATTTCTCCGGTCATGTTTTCAGTCGTTATAGTTGTTAAAAACATCATAAGGTAGTGAATTTTAACCGTTTTATAGCAATTTATATCCGTTTAGTGCGATTCTGAGGAATTTATTTGTCGTGCACTTTCTAGCTTTGGGAACGTTTCGCGGTCTCGGTCGTTGTTAGTGGACATTTCGAAGGACAGAGGACATCTATCGACCAAAAGACGTTTATAACATAGAAAGGATACATTGCCCAAGAATATGATGGAAGATCAGCTCAAAGTAAGCAATATTTAATATGATAAACCGTGTTTCTGTCGAAATATTTTAAACGTATATATCGCCATTTTGTTTGGTATAGCTTCACTTGGCCAACCCTGTATTGAAAAGTAAGGATAATTTTAAAAATGTAAATCAGCGGTTGCATTAAGAACTAATTTGTCTTTCGATTCCTGTCAACCCTGTATTTTTTAGTCAAGTATATGATTAGCTTTTAATTAAACTAGATCACTCTGATAGATGACGTCAGACATATTGAGGCTTGATTTCCTAGTATTTTCATTGTGTAACCACGGTTTTGTATGGCTAAATATGCACCTTTTCGAACAAACTGTATATGTATGTTGTAAAATGATGTTACAGGAGTGTCATCGGAAGAATTCTGAGAAGGTTAGTGAAAAAATTAATATCTTTTGGCGGTGGTTACGTTATAGCGCTCTTTGTCTGGAATCGATGCTCTGGTAACGTTGGAACATGTAGTATGCTAACTTATCGATTTATTGTGTTTTCGCTGAAAAACGCTTAGAAAATCTGAAATATGGTCTGAAATCACAAGAACTGGGTCTTTCCATTGCTATGCTTTGTCTATTTTTATGAAATGTTTTATGATGAGTAAATTGGTCATACACGTTGCTCTATCTAGTAATTCTAGTGGATTTGTGATGGTCGGTGCAATTGTAAACTGTGATTTCTACCTGAAATATGCACTTTTTTCTAACAAAAACTATCCTATACCATGAATATGTTATCAGACTGTCATCTGATGGTTTTTTTTATAGGTTATTGGCTATCAATATCTTAGTTGAGCCGAATTGGTGATAGCACCTGAAGGAGTAAGAAACTGATGGAGTTAGAATAGTGGTGTATTTTGCTAACGTGTTTAGCTAATAGATTTACATATTTTGTCTTCCCTGTAAAACATTTTAAAAATCTGAAATGGTGGCTTTATTCACAAGATCTGTATCTTTCATCTGGTGTCTTGGACTTGTGATTTAATGATATTTAGATGCTACTATCTACTTCTGAAGCTATGCTATCTATGCTAATCAGTGTGTGGGGGGTGGGGGGTGCTCCCGGATCAGGGTTTCTGAGGCAGTAGAGGTTTTATATAAAATATTTTTTTCAAAACTACTTTCTGCACATTTCTGCTACTTTCTTAGGCTATACAAGTGCTATCTCTTGCTAAAAAAAAATATGTTTACACCTACGCAGTACCTTTAGCAATAATAATAATAAACCTCTACTTTGGTAAAGAAAACAATTATAACAGGTCTGTTGTAAAAAAGAAACGAGAGGTGTCCACTGATTAAATGCAGTCTTTCTGCAATGTGAAGAGGTAAAACCCAGATGTTTCTTTATGCAAAATAGATTTGGAGTTTAAAAATCAATTAAGCTGCTTTATTTTAGGGGTTTAGCGAAGGTGGGTCATTTTTTACCCTTAGGACAGGGAGAGTATTTTAAACAATAGTTAAAAACAAGTTCTTATTTTCAATGACTCCCTAGGAACAGTGGGTTAACCTCTTTGGGCTGCAGGGGCAGTATTGAGTAGCCTGGATAAAAGGTGCCCATTTCAAACGGCCTCGTACTCAATTCTTGCTCGTACAATATGCATATTATTATTACTATTGGATAGAAAACACTCTCTAGTTTCTAAAACCGTTTTTGAATTATATCTGTGAGTAAAACAGAACTCATTTTGCAGCAAACTTCCTGACAGGAAGTGGAATATCTGAAATCCATGCTCTGTTCTAGGGCCTGCCTATAAATGTGCTTGATATTTATTAGTATACATGCACTTCATACACCTTCCACTAGATGTCAACAGGCAGTGAGAGAAGAAATGGAGTGTATAACATCATCTGAGGTCGAATAAAAGCTCTTGGCATGACGTGACCCCAATTTCCTGTTTTCTGGAGCGCGCAAGAAGTGACCTGGTATTGCCTTCTGTAAAGCTGTCGTTATAGACGACTAATATCTCCGGCTTTGATTTTATTTGATACATGTGACAATATCATCGTAAAGTATGTTTTTTCAATATAGTTTTATTAGATTATTGAAATTTTTTCGGGACGTTAGGCGTGTTGCTTTGTCTGCGTATGTTCAGGAAGGAGAGCTTCGCGCCACTTTGCTAGCTTTCTGTGCTAATTGACTGGAGAAGAGGACATTCTAAATCCAAACAACGATTGTTCTGGACAAAGGACCCCTTGTACAACATTCTGATGGAAGATCATCAAAAGTAGGACCCATTTTATGATGCTATTTCATATATCTGTCGAACATGTGAACTAGTAGTTTGCGCCCAGATTTTGGGCACGCTCTCGCCATAACGTAAGCTGCATGTCGTAATGAAGTTATTTTTAGAATTCTAACACGGCGATTGCATTAAGAACTAGTGTATCTATCATTTCCTATACAACATGTATTTTTTAGTAATGTTTATGAATAGTTATTTGGTCAGAATATGTGAGTGTCAGAAAAATATCCGGACGTTGTGGGAAAAAGATGCTACGTTAGCACAATGTATAACCACTGATTTCAGCTCTAAATATGCACATTTTCGAACAAAACATAAGTGTATGTATAACCTGATGTTATAGGACTGTCATCTGATGAAGCTTATCAAGGTTAGTCAAAAATTATATATCTTTTGCTGGTTTGTTACGATCGCTAACTTTTGCTGCTGGTAAATGGCTTGTGTTTCTGGCTATTGTGGTAAGCTAATATAATGCTATATTGTGGTTTCGCTGTAAAACACTTAAGAAATCGGAAATATTGGCTGGAATCACAAGATGCCTGTCTTTCATTTGCTGTACACCATGTATTTTTCAGAAATCTTTTATGATGAGTATTTAGGTATTTGACGTTGGTGTCTGTAATTACTCTGGCTGCTTCGGTGCTATTTCTGACGGTAGCTGTGATGGTAGCTGCAATGTAAAACTGATTTATAGCTCAAATATGCACATTTTTCGAACAAAACATAGATTTATTGAATAACATGTTATAAGACTGTCATCTGATGAAGTTGTTTCTTGGTTAGTTTGGTTGGTTCTTGGTTAGTTAGGTTGGTTTTGTGCATGCTACCTGTGCTGTGAAAAATGTCTGTCCTTTTTTGTATTTGGTGGTGAGCTAACATAAATATACGTGGTGTTTTCGCTGTAAAACATTTTAAAATCGGACATGTTGGCTGGATTAACAAGATGTTTATCTTTCATATGCTGTATTGGACTTGTTAATGTGTGAAAGTTAAATATTTCTAAAAAATATATTTTGAATTTCGCGCCCTGCACTTGAAGTGGCTGTTGTCATATTGCGCCCGGCTTCGGGCTTGCAGCCCAAAGAAGTGAACTGCCTTGTTCAGTGGCAGAACAACAGATTTTTACCTTGTTAGCCTTGGGATTCGAACTTTCAGCCTTTCGGTCCAAGTCCAACGCTCTAAGGATCAGCTGTCAGAGCAGCTTACCGTGCACTGCACCTGTACACAGCCCCTCTGTAAATAGCCCATCCAACTACCTCGGGCCTGTTGCACAAAACTAGGATAAGGGATTAAGCCAGGATATCTTGGTGATCCTGGCTCAATTGATCCGTAATCCGGTTGCACTAAAGATGGATAGGGGGCAGGAGGATATGTTATGGTATAAATTACCATGGAGATTTATTCTGTGGAGCTAGCCTGCTCCAGACCAGGCTAAATTCCAGGATCTATTTAATCTCATCCCTAATGTCAGTCAGCAGTCACCACAAATGGAAACCAATAGTTATTTCACTGCTCACTATACATTATCACATATAACTAGACCCACTGACATTATTTAAACGTTTGTGATCATTAATTTCAATGATTTTGGATAAAAAATAATTTTTAGATGATGTTGCTATCATTAGATAATTTACAGTTTCCCATAGACTATAAGGCTATATATAAAATGATAGAATATTAGGGCCACAGAGGGGAAAAAAACACAAGTAATAATATTGTAACCAGTTGTTTTAAAGGAGGACAGTTGTTAAAATGACAGATGTGGGGCATTTCGTGAAATTGTACTTCAGTATGGTTTCATAAACAAAGACATGCTGATGTGCCAGAATATTAAGTATCACATTGTCATAAGTATCAAAACTGTAAAAACAATATGTAGCTTTTCTGCAGAAAGAACCAGCCTCATAAATTTATGACTTTATCCTTTTTCTTCAGTGTGGCCCTAGTACTCTGTCATATAAACAAATACACATTCCATATGAATATAAAAACACAATGTGTAACATTATGTTCCTTTATTGAATAAGGACAAAACAAAGCAGGTAAACCATCAGCTCCTTTCGAAACTGAAGTCACAGTGACTCTACAAGATGGAAAGCACAGAATCCAAGCATATTATACAAAATGATACATACACATTCAAAGGTCTGTATATAACACACCCTGCATGTCTGCACACTAAAATAAATGCAGGACAAATCCATACACATCAACTGAACAGACAAATGAATGGATGCAGTAGCCTCCCTGCAGCCTTGTATTACACACAGTATACCGCACAAACATCATAAGAGGCCAAATTCGTAAAAAAACGAACCCAAAAAAAACCAAATTCCTCTGCCACCGCAGGACATATTTAACCAAAATTGAAAGCACACATACTAACTAAAATAATTCAACACATATTGGTCCCTCAGCAGCCGACCACTGTCGTCATCAGGGAAGATTGCCGGATTGTCCCAGTCCATGGCTGGTGGCACTCTGGGGGCCCTCTCCTTCCTCAGGCAGGCCACATTGTGGAGGACAGCACAAGCCACAGTAATATCACATGCCCTAACAGGGCTGACCCTTAATTTGTGAAGGCAGTGAAAGCGTGCCTTCAGGAGGCCAAAGGTCATTTCAACTCTGGCCCTGGTCCTGGCATGGGCATGGTTGTAGGCCTGCTGTGCTTCCTGGGGGTCTGTGAAAGGTGTCAGGAGAAAAGGCTGGCAGCCATACCCCCTGTCTCCCAGCAACACACCAGAGAATTCACCTGTCAACACAAAATCTCATCATTACTACCTCATAAACACAGTGATATTCTTGACACAGCCATGATGGTTATAAATAGGGGTTGTGCGGCTTACCTTGTGATAGGCACTGATAGATTTCAGAGGCCCGAAAGATTCTGGAGTCATGGACTGAGCCAGGCCATTTTGCCACAACATTGCTGATCACACAGTCAGCATTGCAGACCATCTGAAATCATAAGATGAGGAATATTACACCAATCAATGCACATCACTGGCAATGCAGAGTGTTCGTCAATGGACAATATCAAAAAGTTATGTTCACCTGAACATTAATGCTGTGAAAGGATTTCCTATTCACAAAAATCGGCCTCATGGGCACCTGAGGGGGCTTTTATCCTTATGTGTGTGCAGTCCACTGCACCAATGACATTGGGGAAACCTGTCACACAAAGTAATGAGTATCCTACTATGTGTTAACAGTTGTCCTGTAATTTGTAGATCCTCTTACCTGCAATCCTATAGAACTCCTCTTTGATGTCACAGAGTCTTCTGTGGCCAGGGAAGGAGATGAAGACATCTGCTAATGCTTTGATAGCCAGACACACACTCCTTATTGTGCGGCAAATTGTGGCCTTGTTCAGCTGTTCTGCATCCCCCACTGAGTACAGGAAGGCTCCACTAGCAAAAAAGCGCAAGGCCACACAAACCATTTGCTCCACACTCAGTGCATGGCTCCGTGCAGTGCGGTGCTTAATCCTGGGACCCAGTAGTCTGCATAGATACCTGATGCCATCTGCAGAAAACCTGTATCTTTCATATAGATGGTCATCAGGGAAGGCCAGTGGGTCCATCCGGTCCCTGAAGACCCTTTCTCGCCTGAAGGCTCTCCTCAGCACAAGTGCTTCTTCATCCACCACATCTCGCACGAATGGGCATGCCATTGTCAGAGCAGAAAGGAACACACAATTTTGGGCCTTCATATAGGCTAGTGGCCACACCTGGTGCTGGGGGGGTGGGCAAAAGAGGGCGATGCCTTATAACGATGACTTGGTTGTACTGATTGCTGGGAAAATAAAAAAAACCTTAGAAAGATGCCACCGTCCTGTGTTCTCACAATAAGAGCTCATATGTCATGGCTCACTTGACTTTACGAGAATATACCTAATTTTTATTTTGAGCTGTGTCATCTTCTTGGAGCTGGGGGAGGAAAGAAAAATAATGATTAATACATTTGTTACAGTTAGCATACAGTGTACATTGAAGGCATATCTCACCTCCCTCTCAAGTTTTTTTATTTCAAGGTCCAGTTTCCTAATTGTCCTCTTTTTTATTTCGGACTCCAGTGCAAGATTTTCCATCTTTTTCTTCTTGTACTGAATGTCTATGTCTGCCAGTTCTATTTGGCGCCGGAGGTGGTTGCCATACAACTTTCTGATAGCTTGTGAGCTCTGTGAACACAATACAATTAGCGCAGCTGGAATTTGGCAGGATGTGGTGTCCTTTTATTAATACGCACTATGTTGCCAGGCTGGTTTTCCCACTGTATAGCATCTGGGTCCTGTAAAATAAATTAGATTTTTTGATTTTGATGAGGACTCCTCACCATTGTAGAGTAAATAGTACTTTCACAGTCTTAACATGATACCTCATGCCTTCTGGAATCCAGAGAGATGGTCTCCTCCTCATCATCGTCTCCATCATGTGCTGTTGCTGCTGCACTGGGGCCTTCACCCTATCACATTTAATCGGATTCATATTGAAGCTAGTAGACAAGACATGCCAGGCCTACAGTATGCCTTTGATGGAGTACTCACTGGATCAGCATCGTCTGGTGCTTGTGCTGGTGGCTCTAACAGGAACACAGTGCTGCCAGACACTGAAAGGCAATAGGTAAACCAAAGTCAGACAGTCCAAATTGATTCAATATGAATGTGGTTGTATCCCATGTAGAGATGGAAGGACATACCTTGAATGAAGCGGGTGGCATCTTGGGAGGAACCTATGCTCGTCTCTTTCCCCCCAGGGATCCCCTCTAAGACGGGCCTGCCTTTATTTAGCTCCAAGGCCATGTCCTCTGCTGGGGTAAGGTCAGCCTTTGGTGACCCACCACCCGTGCCTTGTCTGTGGGTATTCTTTTTCACTGCTAAAACAGTACAGACAATGTGTGAGCAGGCACCTTCTGGGTACAATATATGCTTGTGCTTTGTTAAATATTAGTCAGGGACCATACCATTCTGCAGAATGTTCTTGTATTTGATTTTGACCTGCTGCCATGTCCGTTTTGGCCCGTTCATGTTTAATCTACACACACACACACACACACACACACACATTTAATGGAGTCACACTGCAAAAAATTACTTGGTATTTTTGTCTTGTTTTCAGTAAAAATATCAAAAAATTTATCATAGCTTTATACAGTGTGATGGAGTTACTTTACACAATTTCACTCATATCTGCAGTGCATTTCAATTAAAAATTTAACCGTTTCATAATTACAGTACAACTGCATTTTTGGAGATGTGAATTAAATATTTGAATTGTAATTGTGATGTTTCAGCGGAGCGGTGAGTGTGTAATTGTGCACTACTTACGCATTCAGGCGGTCTGCAATACTTTGCCACGCTTTTTCTCTTTGCTTTATCACTGTGGCGGTGTTGCCTTTCTTCTTAATTATATCTTTTACCTCCTCGTATGCCTCCATGAGGATTTGTGCTTCCGACGGGGAAAAGTACGCGGCTCTAGTTGCCATGGTAAATCAGTTAATCTGTGATCTGTGGCGGGGTCTATTTGAGTGAGCCGTGAGCGCGCACCTATCCAGGATTGGTTTCACCTGGCTTAATGAATCCGTGTCTGCTCATCCTGGCTTGGTCTTTGTGCAACCAATTAAGCCTGGACGCACATGTTTTGGCTTCATTGAGCTCAGCTGAGTCATTTATCCCGGATGTCTTAATTCTACTTTTGTGCAACAGGCCCCTCATCTCCATATTATTTGTTGCTCTTTTGCACCCCAGTATCTCTACTTGCACATCATCTGCACATCAATCCAGTGTTAATATTACATTTTAATTATTTCACCACAATGGCCTATTTATTGCCTTACCTCTCTAATCTTAGTTCATTTGCACACACTGTACATAGATGTTTCTATTGTGTTGACTGTATGTTTGTTTATCCCATGTGTAGCTGTTGTTTTTGTCACACTGCTTTGCTTTACCTTGGCCAGGGCACGGTTGTAAATGAGAACTTGTTACTGGCCTACTTGGTTAAATCAAGGTAATATAAAATGCTGTGGTAGCCATGCTGGTTAAGTGTGCCTTGAATTCTAAATAAATCACTGACAGTGTCACCAACAAAGCAGCCCCACACCATCACACCTCCATGCTTCACGGTGGGAACACCACATGCGGAGAACATCCGTTCACCTAGTCGGCGCCTCAAACCAAAAATTTGGACTAAGACCAAATGACAGGTTCCCACAGGTCTACTCATTGCAGCAGAGGTAACTACAGTGTGTCTTCCTTTCCTGTGGTGATCCTCGAGAGCCAGTTTCATCATAGCGCTTGGTTTTTGAGACTTCACTTGAAGGTTCAAAGTTCTGCATTTTCTGACCTTCATGTCTTAAAGTAATGGACTGTTTCTCTTTGCTTATTTGAGCTGTTCATGCCATAATATGGACTTGACATTTAACATGTAGGACTTAGTATACCACCCCTACCTTGTCACAACTGATCTGCTCAAACACATTGAGGATAGAAATTCCACAAGCACACCTGTTAACTGAAATGCATTCCAGGTGACTACCTCATCTAGTTGAGAGAATGCCGAGTTTGTAAAAAGCTGTCAAGGTAAAGGGTAGCTACTTTTTGATTTGTTTAAGACATGATGCCATAGGTGTTATTTCATAGCTGTCTTCACTGTTCTACAACATAGAAAATAAAACCCTGGTATGAGTAAGTGTGTTCATTTTGGACTGGTTCTGTAACTATAGTAGATCTAGCCTGTAGAAGCTATTGGGATCCTCCTCTTTTTAATAGAAGCCATCAGGCTGTTTTCACACAATTGCATAGGTTATAGAAATGTTGTGCAACATGAGCTCATGAAGTGATTTAGATTTGCTTTGATGTCAGAGTGATTAGAGGGACAATAGAGTGCTGAGTACCAGGCAGTTAGCAAGTGTGGTAGAAGACTACTAATGACCATCAGCAGCATCAGAGCTTGGAGAAGCTCAATTACTAAATGGTCACGTGGAATTTGACTGCCTTCATGTCCTGTAACTGCCGGTGTGGTGGTAATACAGTCACCATAACAGTCCTACTCCTTCCTCCACTTCCCAGAAATGGACCAGTTCAGATACATTGTTCAACATATCACACCAACAAGGAAGTAAGTAAATCAACAGTTTAATATCAGGATTTCTCCATGCAAATCAGTTCCTGTAGTACAGTAAAGACAACTGTTCGTCTTTTCAACGTCTTCATTCCAACGCCTTTCACCTACAATTATACAAAAAACATCAATAATCAGCTGCAAAGTAGTAACATTTAGTGAATGAGTATGTATATACATGCACCTTGGTGGAACAGTTGCTAGCAGTTGCTAGCAGTGCCTGGTGGAGTATCACTACCCGGGACCTTCTGTCCAGTACTGGTCACACACCAACAGTGACCTACCAGAAAGACATGTTGCATATACAATATATACACATTGAAGTGTCACATTAAACTGAATTGAGAATTTTGTGCGGCCGTGTTAACCTGTAGATCCCCAACATTGCTCAGGGGTGTATTGGCCATTGTAGTCACACGTGGGGACGTAGGCTCCAATTGAGCCATTTAAAGCGGCATCTCTAGCATCCTCACATGGGGTCTTGGGTCGTATCATAGCATCTGGACACAGGTAACATACATTGTAATGTGACCATAACATTGCAGGACAATATACATTTCTGGACATACATTCTGGAATCTTGGGGTGCGTCCACTATGTGCCCTATTCAGAAGTAGTTTATACGGAATAGGGTTCCATTTCAGATGCAACCTAGGTACTTCCTGTCTAAATATTGAAGTTCTGCTACTTGTTTAAAAGGCCTGTAGAGTCAAATTCCAGTTTCGTAGAAGAGCTGATGAAACTAAGACTGGAAATTGTATCAGTGTTATTTCCTGTTAGTTGCTAGACAATATAATCAAACAAACCGTTCATATCAGAATACCTCAGTCCCGCATCTAGACACCAATATACATCTCTGGAACTAGAGGAGTGGCAGGTAGCCTGCTGTTTGAGAGTTGGGCCAGTAGTTCAAATCAGTGAGCTGACTAGTTGATATATCCGTCTATGTGCCCTTCAGCAAGGCACAACCTTCATTTCTCCAGTGTCAAGGTTGATAATGGCTGACCTCTCAGAGGGTGTCCCATGGAGAACCGGTTATGAATAGAAACACATTTCCAAATCACACCTGCGTATTAACACCTACATGTGTGTGAAGTAGGACAGAGCAACACCAACAAATGTTTTTATTAAAATGTAGGTGAGTAAGTGTGAGGTATGTCACGCTTACCTCCCAGAGCAAAAGCTGTGCTGACAAGCAGAATGATGGTCAATGTCGCCATGGTAATCGTCTCCTGAGAGAGAGTGTAAGATTAGTTGAGCATTTTAAATCTGGAATGGCTGTGGGTACTAGAGGAGAGGTTAAGGAAACCCACTGTAAGGTACAAAACTTAAGCAGCATTTTCTAAACCCAGTACTGAGGACCCCAAGAAGCGAGTATGGGCAACACGGTGCTACTAGTCTTCTGCCAAAACTCAGGTATCATTTCTTCAACCACATACAATAGATTAGCCTGGCACACAGGAATATGTATCCTTCCCAAATGGCTCCTCATTCCTTATGTAGTGAACAACCTTTGACGAGGGCCTACAATGAACTACATAGGGAAAGGGAAGCATTACAGATATTGTCAGACACTACCCATTTACTGCAAAGGTACGGATTAGTCTATGCGCTTAAATTCAGGGGGCCGCTCCACAAAAAGGCACAACTATATATTGTACTACGTTTGACAAGGGGCAAATAACATTTAGGTACCATTTGAGATGCAGATAGTTGATTAAATAATGATGCACTCTCACCTTCTGCACTCTTCCAAGGGATTCACTGGGTGTCTCTCTGTTGTCTGTGAGTTATGGTCTACCTCTTCCACCTCTCCTTTTAAAGGACCTGTCACAGGTGTGACTAGTTGCCTCATTAACCCAACAAGAGATCCTGTTGTCGGGCCATTAGTTAGTGGTGTAAAGCACTTAAGGAGAAATACTTTCAAGTACTACTTAAGTCGTTTTTGGGGGTATCTTTACTTTACTATTTATATTTTTGACAACTTTCACTTCACTACATTCCTAAAGAAAAGAATGTACTTTCTACTCCATACATTTTCCCTGACACCCAAAAGTACTCGTTACATTTTGAATGATTAGCAGGACAGAAAAATGGTCCAATTCACCCACTTATCAAGAGAATGTCCATGGTCATCCCTGCTGCCTCTGACCTGGCAGACTCACTAAATACAAATGCTTTGTTTGTAAATTGTGACTGAGTGTTGGAGTATGCCCTTGGCTATGCGTAATTATATTTTAAAAAACAAGAAAATGGTGCCGTCTGGTTTGCTTCATGTAAGGAATTTGAAAATATGTATCCTTTTACTTTTGATACTTAAGTAAATTTGATCAATTCAATTTAATGTTGATACTTCAGTATATTTAAAACCGAATAATTTTAAACCTTTACTCAAGTAATATTTTACTGGGTGACTTTCACCTTTACTTGAGTCATTTTCTCTGAAGGAACCTTCATAGGCAGTGAAGAGAGTCGTAGAGGAAGATGGGTCCAGTTTAGAGGGATCCTGAGAGGCTCCCTGTGAGTATGCCGAGGCCAATAGAGAGTGATAGGAATAACATGTGTTTCAGTAAGGTTTCTTAGCATTCATAGCCATGGTTATCAACTGTGATGCAGAAATGGAACACAAATCACAGAAAATAGATGTTGTGGTGGTAGCTGCAGAGAACTCCTTGGGTTATGAGATTTTACAGCAGAAGAGTTACAAGGTGTGATGAACGATAGTGTCCCGTTCTCCCAGGCTGCCGGCCTGCTGTAGGATCAGATTGGGCAAAGTAGTGGAATAGTGGTGAGGTTATAATGGGTCTAGGATCAGATAGGGTCATGTAGTGGAATAGTGGTGAGGTTATAATGGGTCTAGGATCAGATAGGGTCATGTAGTGGAATAGTGGTGAGGTTATAATGGGTCTAGGATCAGATTGGGCAAAGTAGTGGAATAGTGGTGAGGTTATAATGGGTCTAGGATCAGATAGGGTCATGTAGTGGAATATTGGTGAGGTTATAATGGGTCTAGGATCAGATTGGGCCAAGTAGTGGAATAGTGGTGAGGTTATAATGGGTCTAGGATCTCACACTAGCACGAGCGAGCGAGCGCACACACACACAAACACACACACATACTAAATTCTCCAATTCAGTTCACCTCGGGATCGGTGTCCTTCCTGCGGGATGGTTGAGCTAACGTGCGCTAATGTGATTAGCCTGAGGTTGTAAGTAACAAGAACATTTCCCAGGACATAGACATGTCTTTTTCGGGCAGAAATCTTAACTTCTTGTTAATCAAACTGCACTGTCCAATTTACAGTAGATGTTACAGTGAAAAAATGCCATGCTATTGTTTGAGGAGAGTGTACAGTTATCTACTTGAAAATGTATATATTGACCAATTAGGCACATTTGGGTAGGCTTTATACAACATTTTGAATAGAAATGCAAAACTTTGCTAATACACTGCTGCAATCTAGCAGCCAAAATATAAATTGTGCCTAGTCAGATAATGTTTAATAAGTCAGATAATGTTCATTAACAAATTAGGCACATTTGGGCAGTGTTGATACAACATTTTGAACAGAAATTAAATGGTTCATTGGATCAGCGTAAAACTTTGCACATACAATGAACCCCATCTAGCCAAAATCTAAATTCACCTGGGCTGGAATAAAACATTATGGCCCCTGTTTCGAGACAGATGCATGATAATTGTCCATTCTAAATCAAAACAAATTGCACACATTTAGTACATTTAAAGACAAGATTAAATCAAGAATAGTCTGATTAGCCCATCAGTTGTGAATGAAGCCCAGTGGAATTCAAGAAACAGCACATACCTTTTTTTGGGCCACTTTTTCAAATCATAGTGCCACACCTCATGTAGCTGAGCCCATAGGCCTATATGTTTTATTTTACCTTTATTTAACTAGGTAAGTCAGCTAAGAACAAATTCTTATTTTCAATGACGATCTAGGAACAGTGGGTTCAGAGGCAGAACGACAGATTTGTACCTTGTCAGCTTGGGGATTCAATCTTGCAACCTTTCGGTTACTAGTCCAACACTCTAACACTAGGCTACCCTGCCGCACCATATGTTTTGATAAGGTTTGTATCACAACTAAAGTGGCCAAATAACTTGTTAAAATGAAGCCCATTAATCCTCTTTACAATGGGTGTAGAGCCTAACTGGAATATATTTGCAGCGCGTGAGTTTCTCATTTGGGGAAAATCATTTTCACTCTAAATTTGCAGCTTGATGATAAAAGCAAAATGAAAAGTTGAAAAGTCTTGAGTCAATAAGTATTCAACCTCTTTGTTATGTCAAACCTAAACAAGTTCAGGAGTAAAGATGTTCTTATCAAGTCACATTATAAGTTGCATGGACTCACTCTGTGTTCAATAATAATGTTTGACATGATTTTTGAATGACTACCTCATCTCTGTACCCCACACATATAATTATCTGTAAGGTCCCTCAGTCGAGCAATGCATTTCAAACACAGATTCAACCACAATGACCAGGGAGTTTTCCAATGCCTTGCAACCAAGGGCACCTATTGAAAGATGGGTAAAATAAAAAAAGCAGACATTGAATATCCCTTTGAGAATGGTATTAATTACACATTGGATGGTGTATCAATACACCCAGTCACTACAAAGATACAGGCGTCCTTTCTGTCCGGAGACTGAGATGGACATTGCAACATATTGATTTTGTGGTCATTTAACCATTTCATTGTGGATTTTGATGTGTGCTTGGGGGTTATTGTCTTGCTTGAAGATCCACTTGCAGCCAATGTCAGCATCCCGGCAGAGAGAACTAGTTTTTTTGGGGCTATAATGTCCTTGTACTTGGTACCAAGTTTATGATGCCGTTGAGCTTAAAAAGGGCCACAGAACCAGGGAAGCAAAAAAGCTTCATAAACGTGAAAGATGCAGAACCATATTTTACTGTAGGTATGAGGTACTTCTCTGCACATGCTTCTGTTTTTCCACACCAAAACCACCGCTGAAGTTCATGACTAAAGAGCTCTATTTTCATGTCATCTGACCATAGCACCGCCTGGAGTTTGATAAATGGCACTTGGATTGGAACCGATGCCATTTCCTCCTTAAAGGGATAGTGCAATATTTTGGCAATTACAACCTTTTTCTTCTAACCCAGAGTCAGATTTTGTTTCTGCATGAAATTTGAAGGACTTTGAAGGTAGTTTTTCCAGCGATCGCTAACTAGCGTCAGCGCAATGACTAGAAGTCTTTGGGATCTGCTCTCAGAGTTAATAATTGTGCTGAAGCTGCAGTAGTTAATTTAAAAACTTTAAATTAAAAAAACTCCCTAAGTTTTCACTTAGGGAAAAAAAGCGTGCGCAATTTCAACTTCGTGCTACTCATCCCCAGAATATAAGATATGCATATTATTAGTAGATTTGGATAGAAAACACTCTGAAGTTTCTAAAACTGTTTGAATCATATCTGTAAGTATAACAGAACTTATATAGCAGTCACAACCCTGAGGACTAACTTTTTTATTGTTAAGTTCCTGTATGTTCAATGGGTTATCATGGGCACACCAGAATTCTAATCACTATCCACGCAGTTTCTACTGCTTCCACTGGATGTCGCCATTGTATGGAAAAAGGTTAAGGTTTTTCCTTAGTAAACTGAGAAAGATATTGACCCGGAAGTGGAGTGACGTCGTGTGTTTATGTTTGAGAGTTGAGCAAGACTTGAAAAGTACCGTGAGTTTGTTGATATCCTGTATTGAAAACAGATTGACCCGTCTTCAATTTGATCGATTATTAACGTTTACAAATACCTTAAGTGGTATTACAAAAGTACTTTTTTTTTTTAGATATTTTGTCGTGATTTTGCGCAAATTGAAGGCTGTTTTTCCTGGTACAACGGCGCCAAATAAATGGACAATTTGGATATATATGGACGGAATTAATCGAACTAAAGGACCATTTGTGATGTTTATGGGACATATTGGAGTGCCAACAAAAGAATCTCGTCAAAGGTAATGCATGTTTTATATTTTATTTCTGCGTTTTGAGTAGCGCCGGCATGGTTGAAATTGTCAACAAAGAGAGTGTAGCCATTGCACTATCATCAGATAATAGCATCTTATGCTTTCGCCGAAAAGCCTTTTTGAAATCTGACATGTTGGCTGGATTCACAACGAGTGTAGCTTTAATTTGGTATCTTATATGTGTAATTTAATAAAGTTTGATTTTATAGATTTTTTTTTGAATCTGGCGCTCTACATTTTAACAGGCTGTTGGGACGCAAGCGTCCCACGATCCCAGAGAGGTTAAATAGTAGAGAAAACCCCACTAAATGATTTTTTTCTACTTGAAATGTGATTACTTTTCCTAGAGTGACCCCAACATTAGAAAAAGTGTAACATCGCCTTTGTTCATATTTCCATGAAAGCTGTACACCACCAGTGTACAAATAATTGTATTATGTATTGTTGTAATATCATTGATTTATGTGACTGTTTTCTGTGACACTGATACTAATTGCTGATAGTAATCTCTTTGTCAAAAGGTCGCTGTCCTTTCTGGCAGAATATGCCCAGCAAGTCGGCAAAGTATTGCATCAAGATATGGGTGGCCTGTGACGCACAATCCAGCTACGCTCGGAAGATGCAAGTCTACACGGGGAAGCCGACCAGTGGAGGCCCGGAGAAGAACCAGGGGATGCGGGTTGTGCTTGATGTGACAGATGGACTGAGGGGGCACAATGTCACATGTGACAATTTCTTCACCTCTTATGAACTCAGCCACTAGCTCCTGGAGAGGAAGATCAGCATGGTTGGCGCAGTTAGAAAGAACAGGCCTGAGCTCCACCCTGCACTCCTCGCAACAAGGGGGAGAGAGGCCTTCTCATCAACGTTTGCCTTCACCCCCACCCCCATTCTAGTTTCTTACCTACCAAAGAGGAACAAGAATGTGGTCCTCTTCAGCAAACTGCCCAAAGCAGCTGAGATCAGTGATCAAAAGGACAGGAAGCCAGCCATCATCCTAGACTAAAACCACAGCAAAGGAGGCGTGGACAACCTGGACAAAATGATTGGAACTGACAGCTGCAGGAGGATGACTGCCCGCTGGCCCATGGTCATTTTCCATAACATCATTGATGTGTCCCCTACAATGCCTTCGTTATATGGAACAAGATCAACCGTACCTGGATGCCTGATGAGAGTAACAAGAGGAAGTTTTTCCTGGAGCAGCTGGGAAAGGCACTTGTAACCCCACAAATTCAAAGAAGGGAGTTCCTCCTAACAGCCTCTGCAGCGCTTGTGAAAGCTGTTCAGTGGGCTGAATCTTGTCCTGATCCACCTGAGGCTGCAGCTGGGGCAGGCAAGAGGAGGAAATTCCAATTCTGCCCCCAAAGAGGGACTGTAAAACAAATACTATGTGCTGCACATGTGAGAAATACAACTGCAAAGTCCATGCACACACTTGCATACTGTGCTACATGCTAAATAGAGTTGATTGATTTATGTTGTTCGCATTTTTGTTTTGTATCTATTATCCTATTTTATTCTTATTTATTGTTGTTGTTTAAACACCTTGTGGGTGTGGGCAATAGTTAAAAAAATGGGAGGAGACTAGTATTTTGTAGTTGAATTCCTCATTGTACAGTATATAAGAATATATCACTATGTTGCCAAAAAAGTTCAAGACTTGTTTCCCTTAAATAAAATATTTTTTTCAAAACTACTTTCTGCACATTTCTGCTACTTTCTTAGGCTATACAAGTGCTATCTCTTGCTAAAAAAAATATGTTTACACCTACGCAGTACCTTTAGCAATAATAATAATAAACCTCTACTTTGGTAAAGAAAACAATTATAACAGGTCTGTTGTAAAAAAGAAACGAGAGGTGTCCACTGATTAAATGCAGTCTTTCTGCAATGTGAATAGGTAAAACCCAGATGTTTCTTTATGCAAAATAGATTTGGAGTTTAAAAATCAATTAACCTGTTGGGGATGGGGGCGCTGTTTAGACTATTTATGCTAACTTGGCTAATTTTTGAAACGGCTTCCCACAAAATCCTTGATCGTACAATATGCATATTATTATTATTATTGGATAGAAAACAGTCTATAGTTTCTATAGGAGTTGAAATTTTGTCTCTAAGTGGAACAGAGCCCATTCTACAGCAATTTCCCTGACATGGAGTCAGATTTGAGAAATGTTGGCCACTCTTCTGAACTCAGTTAAAAGGGCACTGTCGTTGCTATGACTATACGGACACTTCTTACGTCTTCCCCTGGATGCCTTTACGTGATGACGATTCCAACGGGGTCGATTGCACGTTCACAGGACCTACAAATGAAAAAACCCTGAAGCTAGTCATTCTTTGGGAGCTGCGTCATGAGCCTAGAGGACACCGGCGCGCACCTGTTCCAAGCGTTAGTTTAGCCTGTTATATTTCTCCGGTCATCTTTTCACTCGTTATAGGAGTTAAAAACATCATAAGGTAGTTAATTTAAAGCGTTTTATAGCAATTTATATCCGTTTAGTGCGATTTTGGGACATTTATTTTTGCAACGATGTGAAAAGTTGGGCACGCTTTTCAGTTCATCCCGAACGCAGTTGACATTTCCACATGGCAAGAGGACAGCTTTCCACCAAAATATGATTTCTCCCAAGAAAGGATCCTTTGCCCAAGATACTGATGGAAGAACAGCTCAAGGTAGGACATTTTTATTATGATAAATCGTGTTTCTGTCGAAACATTTTAGTGGCTTAGGACGCCATGTTTTTTGACGTAGCTTCGCTTGGCGCAAACTGTATTGAAAAGTAAGGATAAATTAAAAAATGTAATAACGCAATTGTATTAAGAATTAAATTGTCTATCAATCCCTGTCCACCCTATATTTTTTAGTCACGTTTATGAGTATTTATGTATAAGAGTAGATCACTGTCTAAGTGGCGCAAGGACTTTTTCTTTACCAGCTTGTCTACATTTCACATTGTCTAACCATGATTTTGGTGGCTAAATATAAACATTTTCGATCAAACTGTATATGCATGTTGTAATGTGATGTTACAGGAGTGTCATCGGAAGAATTCTGAGAAGGTTAGTGAAAAAATTAATATCTTTTGGCGATGTTGACTTTTATCGCTCACTTTGGCTAGAATCAATGCTGGGCTGCTAATTGCTATGTGCTAAGCTAATATAACGATTTATTGTGTTTTCGCTGTAAGACACTTAGAAAATCTGAAATATTGTCTGTATTCACAGGATCTGTGTCTTTCGATTCGTGTATGCTGTGTATTTTTACGAAATGTTTGATGATTAGTAGTTAGGTAAACACGTTGCTCATTGTAATTATTCTAGTCCATTTGTGACGGTGGGTGCAATTGTAAACTATGCCATCTACCTGAAATATGCACTTTTTTCTAACAAAACCTATCCCATACCATAAATATGTTATCAGACTGTCATCTAATGAGTTTTTTTGTTGGTTAGGGGCTATAAATATCTTAGTTTAGCCGAATTGGTGATGGCTACTGGTGTTGGTGGACAAATAAAAGATGGTGGATTATGCTAATGTGTTTTTAGGTAATAGATGTACATCTTTACATATTGTGTCTTCCCTGTAAAACATTTTAAAAATCGGAAATGTTGACTGGATTCACAAGATCTGTGTCTTTCATTAGCTGTATTGGACTTTAATGTGTGAAAGTTAAATATTTAAAAAAAATATTTTTTTTGAATTTCGCGGCACTGGTTTTTCAGTGGGGGGGGGGGAGGGGTGCCGCTAGCGCCACGCTGATCCTAGACAGGTTAAGCTGCTTTATTTTAGGGGTTTAGCGAAGGTGGGTCATTTTTTACCCTTAGGACAGGGAGAGTATTTTAAACAATAGTTAAAAACAAGTTCTTATTTTCAATGACTCCCTAGGAACAGTGGGTTAACCTCTTTGGGCTGCAGGGGCAGTATTGAGTAGCCTGGATAAAAGGTGCCCATTTCAAACGGCCTCGTACTCAATTCTTGCTCGTACAATATGCATATTATTATTACTATTGGATAGAAAACACTCTCTAGTTTCTAAAACCGTTTTTGAAGAATATCTGTGAGTAAAACAGAACTCATTTTGCAGCAAACTTCCTGACAGGAAGTGGAAAATCTGAAATCCATGCTCTGTTCTAGGGCCTGCCTATAAATGTGCTTGATATTTATTAGTATACATGCACTTCATACGCCTTCCACTAGATGTCAACAGGCAGTGAGAGAAGAAATGGAGTGTATAACATCATCTGAGGTCGAATAAAAGCTCTTGGCATGACGTGACCCCAATTTCCTGTTTTCTGGAGCGCGCGAGAAGTGACCTGGTATTGCCTTCTGTAAAGCTGTCGTTATAGACGACTAATATCTCCGGCTTTGATTTTATTTGATACATGTGACAATATCATCGTAAAGTATGTTTTTTCAATATAGTTTTATTAGATTATTGAAATTTTTTCGGGACGTTAGGCGTGTTGCTTTGTCTGCGTATGTTCAGGAAGGAGAGCTTCGCGCCACTTTGCTAGCTTTCCGTGCTAATTGACTGGAGAAGAGGACATTCTAAATCCAAACAACGATTGTTCTGGACAAAGGACCCCTTGTACAACATTCTGATGGAAGATCATCAAAAGTAGGACCCATTTTATGATGCTATTTCATATATCTGTCGAACATGTGAACTAGTAGTTTGCGGCCAGATTTTGGGCACGCTCTCGCCATAACGTAAACTGCATGTCGTAATGAAGTTATTTTTAGAATTGTAACACGGCGATTGCATTAAGAACTAGTGTATCTATCATTTCCTATACAACATGTATTTTTTAGTAATGTTTATGAATAGTTATTTGGTCAGAATATGTGAGTGTCAGAAAAATATCCGGACGTTGTGGGAAAAATATGCTACGTTAGCACAATGTATAACCACTGATTTCAGCTCTAAATATGCACATTTTCGAACAAAACATAAGTGTATGTATAACCTGATGTTATAGGACTGTCATCTGATGAAGCTTATCAAGGTTAGTCAAAAATTATATATATTTTGCTGGTTTGTTACGATCGCTAACTTTCGCTGCTGGTAAATGGCTTGTGTTTCTGGCTATTGTGGTAAGCTAATATAATGCTATATTGTGTTTTCGCTGTAAAACACTTAAGAAATCGGAAATATTGGCTGGAATCACAAGATGCCTGTCTTTCATTTGCTGTACACCATGTATTTTTCAGAAATCTTTTATGATGAGTATTTAGGTATTTGACGTTGGTGTCTGTAATTACTCTGGCTGCTTCGGTGCTATTTCTGACGGTAGCTGTGATGGTAGCTGCAATGTAAAACTGATTTATAGCTCAAATATGCACATTTTTCGAACAAAACATAGATTTATTGAATAACATGTTATAAGACTGTCATCTGATGAAGTTGTTTCTTGGTTAGTTTGGTTGGTTCTTGGTTAGTTAGGTTGGTTTTGTGCATGCTACCTGTGCTGTGAAAAATGTCTGTCCTTTTTTGTATTTGGTGGTGAGCTAACATAAATATACGTGGTGTTTTCGCTGTAAAACATTTTAAAATCGGACATGTTGGCTGGATTCACAAGATGTTTATCTTTCATATGCTGTATTGGACTTGTTAACTTCTTGCAACTATAGGGGGTGCTGTTCCGCATTAGCATTTTTTGGTCTCCAAATTAAACGGCCTATTGCTCAATTCTTGATCGTACAATATGCATATCCTTACTAATATTGGATAGAAAACACTGTCTAGTTTCTAAAACCGTTTGAATTATGTCTGTGGGTGACCCAGAACTCCCTCTACAGCAAAAATCCTGACATGACTTGCGAAGGTCTGAGAATTATCCTCTGATCTGGGTTCAGTTTTAAAGCCTGTGTATATCCTATGGCTGGAATTGAACTGCACCCGCCTTCCCCTGGATGTCAGTAACCAATGAGAAGTGGAATGGTCTGTCTACGTAGCTGTCCGAGGTTATAAAGCCGGATGGAACGAGAGTACCTTTCTTTGTCTCGTTCGTCATGGCGCCTGGCAAGAAGTCAGGATGAAATTTTGGAACGCTCAGTTATCGACCAGAGATGTATCCGTCTGTAATTTAATTAAATATAGGTGTTAGAAACATCATAACGATGTTATTTGAAACCGATTTATATCAGTTTATGCGAGTATAGTGCTATTTTTCTGAATTTCCTTTGTATCTAGTTTGAGGATTTGGACATGTGTGTGCGACATAGCTAATGGTAGCAGCTAGTTCCAAAGGTGAAGAGGACGTTTTACAACAAAGCAACTATTCTTTTGAAGAAAAGACACATTGCCCAAGATACTGATGGAAGCTCGTCCAAAAGTAGGAACTATTTATGATGTTATTACGTATTTATGTGGAAAAATGTCATAGTGTTTGCGCGCCACTTTTGCAGGCACTGGTCTGGCTGCAACGCACACTATATGTCTAGTAACGTTAATTTTAAAAATCTAACATAGCGATTGCATTAAGAACTAATTTATCTTTCGATTGTTGTCCAACTTATATTTTTTAGTCAAGTTTATGAATAGTATTTTTATAAGAATAGGCGCTAATCCAAAATGGCGCCGGCCAGAATACATGCAATGTTTGTAGTGATTACATAGTATAACCACGATTTGTGCTGCTAAATATGCACATTTTCGAACAAAAGCTATATGCATTGTGTAATATGATGTTACAGGTCTGTCATCTGATGAAGTATATCAAGGTTAGTCAAATTATATATCTTTTGTTGGGTTGTTACGATCGCTAACATTTACAGCTGGTAAATGCGGTTGTGATTCTGGCTATTGTGGTACGCTCATATAATGCTATATTGTGTTTTCGCTGTAAAACACTTAGAAAATCTGAAATATTCTCTGGATTCACAAGATCTGTGTCTTTCGATTGCTGTAGGCTGTCTATTTTTCTGAAGTGTTTTAGGATGATTCTTTTGGTAATTGACGTCGGTCTCTGGGGTCTCTGTAATTATTCCGGCTGCTTCCAACGCTATTTCAGATTGCAGCTGCAATGTAGAACTGTGATTTCTACCTGAAATATGCACTTTTTTCTAACAAAAACTATCCTATACCATGAATATGTTATCAGACTGTCATCTGAAGAGGTTTTTTCTTGGTTAGTGGCTATCAATATCTTAGTTTAGCCGAATTGGTGATAGCTACTGGTGGAGAGAAAAAATGGTGGACAAAGAAATTGTGTATTTTGCTAACGTGTTTAGCTAATAGATTTACATATTTTGTCTTCCCTGTAAAACATTTTAAAAATCTGAAATGGTGGCTTTATTCACAAGATCTGTATCTTTCATCTGGTGTCTTGGACTTGTGATTTAATGATATTTAGATGCTACTATCTACTTGTGAAGCTATGCTAGCTATGCTAATCAGTGTGTGGGGGGTGGGGGGTGATCCCGGACCCGGGGTAGAGGCTCGTTAGAGGTTAATGTGTGAAAGTTAAATATTTCTAAAAAATATATTTTGAATTTCGCGCCCTGCACTTGAAGTGGCTGTTGTCATATTGCGCCCGGCTTCGAGCTTGCAGCCCAAAGAAGTGAACTGCCTTGTTCAGTGGCAGAACAACAGATTTTTACCTTGTTAGCCTTGGGATTCGAACTTTCAGCCTTTCGGTCCAAGTCCAACGCTCTAAGGATCAGCTGTCAGAGCAGCTTACCGTGCACTGCACCTGTACACAGCCCCTCTGTAAATAGCCCATCCAACTACCTCATCTCCATATTATTTGTTGCTCTTTTGCACCCCAGTATCTCTACTTGCACATCATCTGCACATCATCAATCCAGTGTTAATATTACATTTGAATTATTTCACCACAATGGCCTATTTATTGCCTTACCTCTCTAATCTTAGTTCATTTGCACACACTGTACATAGATGTTTCTATTGTGTTGACTGTATGTTTGTTTATCCCATGTGTAGCTGTTGTTTTTGTCACACTGCTTTGCTTTACCTTGGCCAGGGCACGGTTGTAAATGAGAACTTGTTACTGGCCTACTTGGTTAAATCAAGGTAATATAAAATGCTGTGGTAGCCATGCTGGTTAAGTGTGCCTTGAATTCTAAATAAATCACTGACAGTGTCACCAACAAAGCAGCCCCACACCATCACACCTCCATGCTTCACGGTGGGAACACCACATGCGGAGAACATCCGTTCACCTAGTCGGCGCCTCAAACCAAAAATTTGGACTAAGACCAAATGACAGGTTCCCACAGGTCTACTCATTGCAGCAGAGGTAACTACAGTGTGTCTTCCTTTCCTGTGGTGATCCTCGAGAGCCAGTTTCATCATAGCGCTTGGTTTTTGAGACTTCACTTGAAGGTTCAAAGTTCCGCATTTTCTGACCTTCATGTCTTAAAGTAATGGACTGTTTCTCTTTGCTTATTTGAGCTGTTCATGCCATAATATGGACTTGACATTTAACATGTAGGACTTAGTATACCACCCCTACCTTGTCACAACACAACTGATCTGCTCAAACACATTGAGGATAGAAATTCCACAAGCACACCTGTTAACCTGTTTGGGCTGCAGGGGCAGTACTGAGTAGCCAGATAAAATGTGCCCATTTCAAACGGCCTCGTACTCAATTCTTGCTCCTACAATATGCATATTATTATTACTATTGGATAGAAAACACTCTCTAGTTTCTAAAACCGTTTGAATTATATCTGTGAGTCAAACAGAACTCATTTGGCACAAACTTCCTGACCAGGAAGTGGAAAGTCTGAAATCGAGGCTCTGCTTTTCTTCCTGCCTATACATGGGCATGAAACGTAAGAGTCTACGTGCACTTCATAGACCTTCCCCTGGGTGTCAAGAGGCTGTGAGAGAAGAAATTTCGTGTTTATCTTGGTCTGACGTGGAATACAGGCTCTTTGTATGACTTGTCCCTCATTTCCGGTACTCTGAGGAGCGCGCGGTGGACAGTGGGATTGCCTTCTGTTTAGCTGCTGTTATGGACGACTACTATCTCCGGCTTTGATTTTATCTGATACATGTGACCATATCATCGTAAAGTATGTTTTTTCAATATAGTTTAATCAGATTATTGAAATTTTTTCGGGAGTTTTGCCGTGTTCCGTTCTCTGACTTTGTTGACGATGGAGCGATTCGTGCCACCCGGCTAGCGCGCGTGCTAAATGAAGAGGGAAAGTGTCCGTTCTAATTCCAAACAACGACTGTTCTGGACAAAGGACACCTTGTCCAACATTCTGATGAAAGATCAGCAAAAGTAAGAAACATTTTATGATGCTATTTCATATATCTGTCGAACATGTTGTACTAGTCGCCGGCGGCCAACGTTTGGGTACTCTAGCTATACCGAAGCTGCATATCGTAATGAAGTTATTTTTTAGAATTCTAACACTGCGATTTCATTAAGAACTAATGGATCTATCATTTCCTATACAACATGTATTTTTTAGTTATGTTTATGAATAGCTATTTGGTCAGAATATGTGTGTCAGAAAAAGTGTCAGGAAAAATCCGGACGTAGTGGGGAAAAGTAGCTAAGTTAGCACACGGTGTAACCATTGATTTCAGCTCTAAATATGCACATTTTCGAACAAAACATAAGTGTATGTATAACCTGATGTTATAGGACTGTCATCTGAGGAAGAAAATCAAGGTTAGTCAAAAATTATATATCTTTTGCTTGTTTGTTACGATCGCTTACTTTTGCTACTGGGAAATTGCTTGTGTTTTTGGCTATTGTGGTGAGCTAATATAACGCTATATTGTGTTTTCGCTGTAAAACACTTGATAAATCGGAAATATTGTCTGGATTCACAAGATGCCTGTCTTTCAATTGCTGTACACTATGTATTTTGTAAGTCGCTCTGGATAAGAGCGTCTGCTAAATGACTTAAATGTAAATGTAAATGATGAGTAATTAGGTATTTGACGTTGGTGTCTGTAATTATTCTGTCTGCTTTCGGTGCAACTTCTGATTGTAGCTGCAATGTAAACTATGATTTATACCTGAAATATGCAAATTTTTCGAGCAAAACATAGATTTATTGAATAACATGTTATAAGACTGTCATCTGATGAAGTTGTTTGTTGGTTAGTTTGGTTGGTTCTTGGTTAGTTAGATTGGCTTTGTGCATGCTACCTGTGCTGTGAAAAATGTCTGTCCTCTTTTGTATTTGGTGGTGAGCTAACATAAATATACGTGGTGTTTTCGCTGTAAAACATTTTAAAAATCGGACATGTTGGCTGGATTCACAAGATGTGTACCTTTCATATGCTGTATTGGACTTGTTAATGTGTGAAAGTTAAATATTTAAAAAATATATATTTTGAATTTCGCGCCCTCCACTTGAGCTGGCTGTTGTCATAAGTGTACTGTTGATGAATAACTACCAGAGAGAGAGACCAAATCAAGACGCTGGACAGAGTGGAATCAAGTATAGCAAAAGGCAGTTTATTAAAGTCAAAGATATCTTTTCCTGCAGTTTAGCGTGCACGGACCTAGTCATATGACTCAGTATGGAGTCAGCTGAAAGAGGCTGCCTAAACAGAGATTTGCAGCAGATTAACCTGTCTAGGATGAGAGTGGCGCTAGCGGCACTCCCCCCCCACCCCCACTGAAAAACCAGTGCCGCGAAATTCAAAAAAAATATTTTTTTTAAATATTTAACTTTCACACATTAAAGTCCAATACAGCTAATGAAAGACGCAGATCTTGTGAATCCAGTCAACATGTCCGATTTTTGAAATGTTTTACAGGGAAGACACAATATGTAAAGATGTACACATTAGCACCTAAAAACACATTAGCATAATCCACCATCTTTTATTTGTCCACCAACACCAGTAGCTATCACCAATTCGGCTAAACTAAGATATTTATAGCCCCTAACCAAGAAAAAAACTAATCAGATGACAGTCTGATAACATATTTATGGTATGGGATAGGTTTTGTTAGAAAAAAGTGCATATTTCAGGTAGATGGCATCGGTTACAATTGCACCCACCGTCACAAATGGAATAGACAAACTACTTAGAGCAACGTGTTTACCTACTTACTAATCATCAAACATTTCGTAAAAATACACAGCATACACGAATCGAAAGACACAGATCCTGTGAATACAGACAATATTTCAGATTTTCTAAGTGTCTTACAGCGAAAACACAATAAATCGTTATATTAGCATAGCACATAGCACATAGCAGCCCAGCATTGATTCTAGCCAAAGTGAGCGATAAAAGTAAACATCGCCAAAATATATTAATTTTTTCACTAACCTTCTCAGAATTCTTCAGATGACACTCCTGTAACATCATATTACACAATCCATATAGAGTTTGATCGAAAATGTTTATATTTAGCCACCAAAATCATGGTTAGACAATGTGGAATGTAGCTCAGCTGGTCAGAAAAAGTCTGTGCGCCACTTAGACAGTGATCTACTCTTATACATAAATACTCATAAACGTGACTAAAAAATATAGGGTGGACAGGGATTGATAGACAATTTAATTCTTAATACAATCGCGGAATTACATTTTTTAAATTATCCTTACTTTTCAATACAGCTTGCGCCAAGCGATGCTACGTCAAAAAACATGGCGTCCGAAGCCACTAAAATGTTTCGACATAAACACGATTTATCATAATAAAAATGTCCTACCTTGAGCTGTTCTTCCATCAGTATCTTGGGCAAAGGATCCTTTCTTGGGAGAAATCATCTTTTGGTGGAAAGCTGTCCTCTTGCCATGTGGAAATGTCAACTGCGTTCGGGATGAACTGAAAAGCGTGCCCAACTTTTCACATCGTTGCAAAAATAAATGTCCCAAAATCGCACTAAACGGATATAAATTGCTATAAAACGCTTTAAATTAACTACCTTATGATGTTTTTAACTCCTATAACGAGTGAAAAGATGACCAGAGAAATATAACAGGCTAAACTAACGCTTGGAACAGGTGCGCGCCGGTGTCCTCTAGGCTCATGACGCAGCTCCCAAAGAATGACTAGCTTCAGGGTTTTTTCATTTGTAGGTCCTGTGAACGTGCAATCGACCCCGTTGGAATCGTCATCACGTAAAGGCATCCAGGGGAAGACGTAAGAAGTGTCCGTATAGTCATAGCAACGACAGTGCCCTTTTAACTGAGTTCAGAAGAGTGGCCAACATTTCTCAAATCTGACTCCATGTCAGGGAAATTGCTGTAGAATGGGCTCTGTTCCACTTAGAGACAAAATTTCAACTCCTATAGAAACTATAGACTGTTTTCTATCCAATTATAATAATAATATGCATATTGTACGATCAAGGATTTTGTGGGAAGCCGTTTCAAAAATTAGCCAAGTTAGCATAAATAGTCTAAACAGCGCCCCCATCCCCAACAGGTTAAATACATGGAACAATGTAGGTAGAGTCTCGTCGTGTTGGTCTTCTGACTGGTCCTGAAGAGTTGGAGGCGGGCCTGCTCTAGCCAGAGCAGGAGCCCCATTGGTGCACAGCAGAGTCCTCTGCTCTTGGCACCCGACCAGTTAGAGAGGGGAGTGAGGTGTGTGTGTTCGTGCGATGAAATGTCTGTGTGTCATGGAGTCGTGAGATAAGGGGAACTGTAACTGGCAGTTACTGTCTGGGGCTAGGGGGTTTCCTGATTAGGGGGTGCAAGCAATGACTTAAGTCAGGCGGTTTAGTTTGGCGCTCTATAACTGTTTTGTGCGGTTAGTGTCCTTGTGACAATGGGGAACCATGTGTTGTGCAACAACAGTCTTGTGTCTTAGCAATGGGGTGTGTTGTGCAAGCTTTAATCCTATGGTCACAAGCAGGCTCTAAAGCAGCCGGAGGGCCCTAGTGATGCTTAATATATGTGCTTGATTTATGAGCTATGTATATGAATATATGTATATATGACAGTACCGGCGTCGGGCTGCAGCCATAAGAAGTTAACTTCTTGCAACTATAGGGGGTGCTGTTCCGCATTAGCATATTTGGGTCTCCAAATTAAACTGCCTCGTGCTAAATTCTTGATCGTACAATATGCATATTATTGTTATTATTGGATAGAAAACAGTCTATAGTTTCTATAGGAGTTGAAATTTTGTCTCTGAGTGGTACAGAACAATTTTTACAGCACTTTTCATGACAGGGTTCAGATTTCAGAAATTTTTACCTCTGATCTGGGGTCTGTTTATAAGGCCACAGTGAATGCTATGAAGAAACCGACACTGCCTACGTCTTCCTCTGGGTGTCTGTACGTCATCACGTTTTCAATGAAATCGATGGGACGTTCACAGCCATTATAAATGACCAAAATGTACAGAGACGGCCCTTTCTCAACGTGCGCCTCAAGCGTGAAGGCCATCGGACCTGCCTCGTTCCAAATCGTTTTCTAACCAGCTATATTTCTCCGGTCATGTTTTCAGTCGTTATAGTTGTTAAAAACATCATAATGTAGTTAATTTTAACCGTTTTATATCAATTTATATCCGTTTAGTGCGATTCTGAGGAATTTATTTGTCGTGCACTTTCTAGCTTTGGGAACGTTTCGCGGTCTCGGTCGTTGTTAGTGGACATTTCGAAGGACAGAGGACATCTATCGACCAAAAGACGTTTATAACATAGAAAGGATACATTGCCCAAGAATATGATGGAAGATCAGCTCAAAGTAAGCAATATTTAATATGATAAACCGTGTTTCTGTCGAAATATTTTAAACGCATATATCGCCATTTTGTTTTGTATAGCTTCACTTGGCCAACCCTGTATTGAAAAGTAAGGATAATTTTAAAAATGTAAATCAGCGGTTGCATTAAGAACTAATTTGTCTTTCGATTCCTGTCAACCCTGTATTTTTTAGTCAAGTATATGATTAGCTTTTAATTAAACTAGATCACTCTGATAGATGACGTCAGACATATTGAGGCTTGATTTCCTAGTATTTTCATTGTGTAACCACGGTTTTGTATGGCTAAATATGCACCTTTTCGAACAAACTGTATATGTATGTTGTAAAATGATGTTACAGGAGTGTCATCGGAAGAATTCTGAGAAGGTTAGTGAAAAAATTAATATCTTTTGGCGGTGATTACGTTATAGCGCTCTTTGGCTGGAATTGATGCTCTGGTAACGTTTTCACATGTAGTATGCTAACTTATCGATTTATTGTGTTTTCGCTGTAAAACGCTTAGAAAATCTGAAATATTGTCTGGAATCACAAGATCTGGGTCTTTCCATTGCTATGCTTTGTCTATTCTTATGAAATGTTTTATGATGAGTAAATTGGTCATACACGTTGCTCTATCTAGTAATTCTAGTCGATTTGCGATGGTCGGTGCAATTGTAAACTGTGATTTCTACCTGAAATATGCACTTTTTTCTAACAAAAACTATCCTATACCATGAATATGTTATCAGACTGTCATCTGAAGAGGTTTTTTCTTGGTTAGTGGATATCAATATCTTAGTTGAGCCGAATTGGTGATAGCACCTGAAGGAGTAAGAAACTGATGGAGTTAGAATAGTGGTGTATTTTGCTAACGTGTTTAGCTAATAGATTTACATATTTTGTCTTCCCTGTAAAACATTTTAAAAATCTGAAATGGTGGCTTTATTCACAAGATCTGTATCTTTCATCTGGTGTCTTGGACTTGTGATTTAATGATATTTAGATGCTACTATCTACTTCTGAAGCTATGCTATCTATGCTAATCAGTGTGTGGGGGGTGGGGGGTGATCCCGGATACGGGGTTGAGGTTCGGTAAAGGTTAAAGACATCATAATGTTGTTATTTTAAACCGAGTTATATCAGTTTATATCAGTATATTGCGATTTTCGGATATTTCTTAGTGCTGCGTTATAGTGAGTTGGACACGTCTTGCCCACATGGCTAATGTTTACTGCTAATTCCAAAGTTGAAGGCGACAATCTACAACCGAGCAACGATTCTTCTGGACAAAGGACAACTTGCCCAAGATTCTGATGGGAGTTCATCAAAAAGTAAGAACTATTTATGATGTTAATTCGTTGTTCTGTTGAAAAATGTAAAACTCATATTCCGCCATTCATTTCGGTGCGGTCTCGCTTTAACGCACGCTGTATGTCGTAGTAACATTAATTTTAAAAATCTAACACAGCGGTTGCATTAAGAACTAATGTATCTTTCATTTGCTGTCCAACCTGTATTTTTTTGTCAAGTTTATGATTAGTTACTGATTAGAATAGGTGCCTCTCCCAAGATTTCTCCCGACATATTGTTGGCAGCTTGGCTACTATTCTCATTGTATAACCACGATTTGTGCCGCTAAATATGCACATTTTCGAACAAACTCTATATGTATTGTGTAATATGATGTTATAGGACTGTCATCTGAAGAAGTTTGAGAAGGTTAGTGAAAAAATTTATATCTTTTGCTGGTTTATACGTTATCGCTATTGTTGGCTTGAATCAATGCTGTTGTGTGGTTGGCTATTGTAGTAAGCTAATATAATGCTATATTGTGTTTTCGCTGTAAAACACTTAAAAAATCTGAAACATTGGCTGGATTCACAAGATGTTTGTCTTTCATTTGCTGTACGCTGTGTATTTTTCAGAAATGTTTTATGATGAGTATTTAGGTAATTCACGTTGCTCTCTGTAGTTATTCTAGTCGCTTTGGTGAGAGTTGTGATGGTGGCTGCAATGGTAAACTATGATTTATACCTGAAATATGCACATTTTTCTAACAAAACTGCTATACAATAAATATGTTATCAGACTGTCACCTGATGAAGTTGTTTCTTGGTTAGTGGCTATTTATATCTTTATTTGGTCGAAATTGTGATAGCTACCTATGCAGGACAAAAATGGTGGGAAAAAAAAGTTGTGTCTTTTGCTATCGTGGTTAGCTAATAGAAATACGTATTGTGTCTTCCCTGTAAAACATTTTAAAAATCAGAAATGATGGCTGGATTCACAAGATGTGTATCTTTCATCTGGTGTCTTGGACTTGTGATTTAATGATATTTAGATGCTAGTATTTACTTGTGACGCTATGCTAGGCTATGCTAGTCAGCTTTTTTACTGATGGGGGTGCTCCCGGATCCGGGTTTGGGTTGAAGTAGAAGTTAACTGAAATGCATTCCAGGTGACTACCTCATCTAGTTGAGAGAATGCCGAGTTTGTAAAAAGCTGTCAAGGTAAAGGGTAGCTACTTTTTGATTTGTTTAAGACATGATGCCATAGGTGTTATTTCATAGCTGTCTTCACTCTTCTACAACATAAAAAATAAAACCCTGGTATGAGTAGGTGTGTTCATTTTGGACTGGTTCTGTAACTATAGTAGATCTAGCCTGTAGAAGCTATTGGGATCCTCCTCTTTTTAATAGAAGCCATCAGGCTGTTTTCACACAATTGCATAGGTTATAGAAATGTTGTGCAGCATGAGCTCATGAAGTGATTTAGATTTGCTTTGATGTCAGAGTGATTAGAGGGACAATAGTGCTGAGCACCAGGCAGTTAGCAAGTGTGGTAGACTACTAATGACCATCAGCAGCATCAGAGCTTGGAGAAGCCTAACTACTACATGGTCACGTGGAATTTAACTGCCTTCATGTCCTGTAACTGCCGGTGTGGTGGTAACACAGTCACCATAACAGTCCTACTCCTTCCTCCACTTCCCAGAAATGGACCAGTTCAGATACATTGATCAACATATCACACCAACAAGGAAGTAAGTAAATCAACAGTTTAATATCAGGATTTCTTCATGTATTTATATGGGATGCGAATCAGTTCCTGTAGTACAGTAAAGACAACTGTTCGTCTTTTCAACGTCTTCATTCCAACGCCTTTCACCTACAATTATACAAAAAACATCATCAATAATCAGCTGCAAAGTAGTAACATTTAGTGAATGAGTATGTATATACATGCACCTTGGTGGAACAGTTGCTAGCAGTTGATAGCAGTGCCTGGTGGAGTCTCAGTACCCGGGATCTTCTGTCCAGTACTGGTAGGTATGAGGTACTTCATAAACGTTAAAGATGCAGAACCATATTTTACTGTAGGTATGAGGTACTTCATAAACGTGAAAGATGCAGAACCATATTTTACTGTAGGTATGAGGTACTTCATAAACGTTAAAGATGCAGAACCATATTTTACTGTAGGTATGAGGTACTTCATAAACGTTAAAGATGCAGAACCATATTTTACTGTAGGTATGAGGTACTTCATAAACGTTAAAGATGCAGAACCATATTTTACTGTAGGTATGAGGTACTTCTCTGCACAAGCTTCTGTTTTTCCACACCAAAACCACCGCTGAAGTTCATGACTAAAGAGCTCTATTTTCATGTCATCTGACCATAGCACCGCCTGGAGTTTAAATAAATGGCACTTGGATTGGAACCGGTGCTATTTCCTCCTTAAAGGGATAGTGCAATATTTTGGCAAGTAAAACCATTTTCTTCTTACCAAGAGTCAGATTTTGTCTCTGCATGCAATTTGAAGGACTTTGAAGGTAGTTTTTCCAGCGATCGCTAACTAGCGTCAGCGCAATGACAAGAAATCTTTGGGATCTGATCTCTTAGTTGGCAATTGTGCTGAAGCTACAGTAGTTAATTAAAAAACTTCCTTCAAAACTAAAGAAAGTGGGCTAAATTGCCAAAATCTCACAAAATCCCTTTAACACCTTGACCCATCATCTTTCCTCCTCTCCTCTCTCATATACCTCGCTTCCCTCCTCCCCTAACCTCTCCACTCTCCCATACCTCTCTCCCCTGCTCTCCTCTCCTCACCTAACCTCTCCTCTCTCATATACCTCTCTCCTCTCTCATATACTCTACCTCTCTCCCTTCCTCAGTCTCAGCCAAAGGGAGAGTTAGAACTCAACTCACAGGCAGGATTTCAGAAAGGGACATTTCAACATCTGTTCATCTAATACTGTATGTGATTGTATCCCAAATAGCCCTCTATTCCCTATGAAGTGCACTACTTTTGACCAGAGCCCATAGTGAATATGTTGCCCTGGACACATGTAGCGCACTTGTTTTGAAGGATAATGCTAATTCTACAAACTCCCAATTACCCTCTGGACACGCCCCTCTCCTGCTAACTCACCACACCTGAACTCACTCTGCTAATCACCAATTCCTCTTCCATTCTTATGGTATATAAGCAGCTTGTTTAACCTAGGTTTGTTCAGTGTTTGTGGTGTCCCAGTTTCTTTATTGTTCCTGTTGTTGGTTGGCTAAAGTAAGTTCCTGCTATTGTAACTTTTCTAGGGTTTAAAATTCCTGCGTTGTGACATAATATCCTGTTCATCCTAGCTTGTGTATTGTTATGGTGTAGCTAGCCCAGTATTAGACCTTTAATTTAAATGTAAGGGAATTGTTACAGGTTGTAAGGTGAGACATGGTCCAATGATGGTTCCTGCTAGCAGAATGTGTCTTAAATCTATAATCCTGTAGACTGTTCTGATTGGTTGGCTTATGCGCTGTGTCTCAGTGAACAAGAAACTATGAAATGCTGTTTTTTTCTTTCACCCCCCCCCCCCCCCCATCAACCTTACATGGATCCCATGTTGTACTCAGCTGTCTAGTTAATCCACCTCACCATATGGACACCATGCTGGGCCAGACTGGAAGTAGAGGAAACATGGACGTCAAAGCCAGAACAAAACATTGGCAGCCATTATTTGGCTGGCTAGTGTCTAAACTAGATTTAGTTATTGATCACTGCTCAGTGCTGTAAATGGTGACTTATCAGAACCATCTAGTGTATTATGGATTGATCTTCAGAGGTGGGACCCATGCTGCTAGCAGGTACCTCATTGAACAACGTCTAGCAAGCTGTTGCTATGGAATGACCTTAGACCTTGCTTCATTTATTAATAGGTCTAATATTGGGCTGTGGTGTAGCTTACTGGTCAGTCGTATGTTAATGTGGTGTATTCCCTCCAGCACCACATCATCGTATCACAGCCTTTCCTGATGGCCATTTCACCTTACCTACTGGTGTTACAAGCCACTAAGCCTTACCTGCCAGCCTTTTGTACTGTGCTTTTATTTATTGTTGGATAAATATTAAAGAACCAGACTTGAACTTGGTTCAACCATAATGCCTGTATTCTGACAGATTTGTGAATAGCCAAAGCTGCAGGGCATTTCTACATTTGGGAACTAGACCTCCATTACTCCTGTCTGAGTGGAGAGTAATACGTGCCCAGAAATTCCCCTCAGCCCTGCTTAGGGAATAGGTTGGCGTTTAGGAAAGCAGACATATTCCTGTTCTAATCTACTGTCTGTGCAGTTGAATCTGTGATTAGTACTGGAATACATCGGGTAATTGGAATGGCTGGGGTACGTGGAGGTCAGGGTTACACTGCACTCCCCTAAACTGTTCTCACTGAATTGGTTTTGATGGCTTCACTCTGTGTTTCTCTCAGGAGACTCCATGACCATGTTGACCAGTCTTCTGCTTCTCAGTGCTGCCTTTGCTCTGGGAGATGCAAGTAAGTCTACTTTTCTTGACACGTTCTGCATGTTTCTTGTAGCAGAGGTGACTGACTGATCTACAAATAAAATTGTAGCTGTGATTTGTACATCTTTCTCCACTAGCCTTTAAAGCCACATGTAACTCCTCCTTACAGATTTAATTCTAGATGAAGACTTGTGTCCTCATGGTTGGACCAAATATGGATCAAGCTGCTTAATGTTTGTCAAGACTACAAGGAGCTGGCCTGAAGCAGAGGTATCACCCTTACATCTACTGTGAATTTGAAGGGGAAGTGTAGTTGAAATTAGCTCTGACTCTAAAAGGTGATACTTTCTTAAACAGAAACACATGACTGATGTGAAATACTGAACTTCCCTTTATTAAGATGGGAATTTTCTATACTTTTGAATATTTAATGTGCCGCCTGTATACTGGAACCCACAGGACATGGCTTAAGACGGAGATAAACTCGTATCTTTAAGAGAATGTTTTAAAAGGGAATTAGTTGTGATGGTCAATATTTGGTTGAGAGTCCAGAAGACAGATTCTCAGCTAGGCTGGCCGACTGACTAATACATGAAGTGTCTTTGTTCCCATCTACTGCTTGGCTGTTATTGTAGATAATACTTTTCTTCACTGACTTGCCTAGTTAAATAAATACTTTCTTTTTTAGAGGCACTGTGTGTCCCTTGGTGATCAACTGGTGTCTGTACCCAACGTTGTGGAGTACCTTGGCGCAAACCTGGCATCTGTGCACAGCTCCGAGGAGGATCAGTTTCTACAGGCGTTGGTCTTGGAGAAGACTGTTGGTTTCCCTCCTACCTGGATTGGTGGATTTCTTTCTGTTAAGGTGGGACCAGTAAGCACAGTGTTATATAGCCATTATTGCAAGGAACTCCGTTCCATCATCTTGCTCAAGTGAACATCAAACCTGGTTAAAAAAAATAATGTCAGTTGTAGCATGTTAGCTACTTGTAATTTGTTTATGTAGTTCTGTCTGAGCTGTATGTCATTTGTGTGGACACCAGGAAGAGTAGCTGCTGCTTTTTAACAGCTACTGTAATGGCTTCCATATAAAATATCAAGAGTGCCCAGGAGATAGGTAGCCTCGCCGTTAAGACCATGGGGCCAATAAAGGCAAGGCTGCTAGTTTGAATCCCAGAGCTCACTGTGTGAAATCTGATGTGCCCTTGAGCAACACCCTGAGCCTAATTGACCCTGTAAGTCATTCTAGATGAATCTACTAAATTACTTCAATGTATTTAACTGTCAACTTCAGTAGGAGGCTTTTATACGTTTAAACCGGTTCTAGTTAAGTATAAATTTGATCAAAGTAATATATTCCAGACAGTCTTCTTGTAAACGTGTGTATGGGGTTTCTAGCTTCAAGTTGTAGACCAGTTATGGTCTTTGAAATGCATTGATGATTGCAAATGTGAGGATTAGGCTCCATGTTCTTTACACAAGCAACAGTCCCAGTCAGATGGTTTTAAGTAGTGGTAGCTTTAACTGTTTTGTTGTTTGCAGGTGGAATAGAAAGGACTACATTAAGTTTGTATTCTGAAACCCCACTTTCCCCCCTCAGGACAGGCGGTGGTTCTGGAGCGATGGCTCTGACTTTGATCACCAGAACTGGGCTAAAGGAAGGCCCGATGCTGGTGCCAGAGACACTTGTATTCATATCAACTTTGGAGGTACAGTAAGCTGTCATTCACTGATCCAGTCATCAAATTAAACTTATTCTTAGTTCATTTAACTATTTATTCTCATAGACTTTCATTCTGTTGTCTGTGTACAGCTGAGTATTTTGTTGTTTCGTCTTCAGGTCAACACCGCTGGAACAATGAATTATGTGTAATGAGCTTGCCCTCGGTGTGCTCCCTGAGACTCCTGCCTCTTCGCCAGACTATACATTAAAAGCAGCAATGCTATTCTGTAGTTCTGCATCAGTACGTCATACTTTGTTGCTGTTAAATAAAGTCTCATTTACTACACAAATATTGAGGAATTGTTTGCAGCCAATAAAATGTGGACACTATTTTGTCTCATGCGTTATTGAACATGAATGATACGTTGAAGATAGTATTCTTTCTTACGGGTCCCCTGTGGGACTCAAACCCACAACCCTGATGTTGGAAGTGCCATGTTCGACTGTGTCACCAGGACATATAACTGTCATTGTGCTTAACTTTTTGTAAATGTTTACCTGTGAAATGACGCAGTATGTTTAGGAGGTTCAAAAGACATGTTTAACCTATCATGAAGTTCAGTTTTAAAGAACTGAGGCCATTAAGCATTATGCCTGTCCTTTGTCACTACACACTAAAAAAAGTCCACTTGTTTACAATGACGACGGCGCCATCCTATAGGAAACCGAATGATGGCTGAATGTGCTATAGCCTGGATTTGTACCAGGTACTGTAGTGACGCCTCTTGTACTGAGATGCAGTGCCTTTGACTGCTGTGCCACTCAGGCGCAGGTTCCTGGAGTATCCTTTAGGGTTTCTTCAAGTTGTAACTAGGGGGAATCCCTTGTAAATGATCCTCATAGCAAAAATTCAGTCATGAGGTGAAATGCCAGCGGAGCTTCAAGTCCAATGTTTTATATCTGGGGTGTTGATCTCTATCCGTAGCCAGAATGCTCACCATGCACTGCAACATCAACCAGGATTCCAGTTATATTCATCAGTGGTGTAGGGAGGTTGAAGTCTGAACATTTTTATTATACAGATGAACAAAACAAGCACACGACAGAATTCATACCTCGGTGTTTGTGGTGATTGACTTTTGCTAAAAGTTCTCATACCTTGTCCATAATGTAGAGTCCTATAGGGTATTAACCTTTCTAGGACACACGTTTCCCCCCACATTCCGCTGAAAAGGCAGCGCGCGAAATTAAAAAATACAATACAGCAAATGAAAAACATCTCGTTAATATACCCATGGTGTCTGATAAATGTACAGCGAGATCAACATTTATGCTAGATCACCAAATCCAAAAAACACACAGCCATTTTTCCCAGCCAAAGATAGTCGAAGCCGAAATAGAGATAATGAATCACTAATCTTCATCAGATGACTCATAGGACATGTTACACAATACATTTGTTTTGTTCGATAATGTGCATATTTATATCCACATCTCGGTTTACATTGGCACTATATTCAGAAATGCCTCAAATATCCGGAGTAATTAGAGCCACGTCAAATAACAAATATTTTTTCATGTTTTACATATAATTAAAAATACACTTGTTCTTAATGCAACCGCTGTCAGATTTTTTAAAAACTTCAGGAAAAAGCTTACCATGCAATAATCTGAGACGGCGCTCAGAAATACACATTTCTCCGCCATGTTGGAGTCAACAAATTACATAAATATTCCCCTTGATCTTTCATCAGAATACAGTGCCAGGAATCCTAGTTCCACAAATCGTTGATTTGTTCGATAATGTCCATTACTAGTGTCCAATTAGCTACTTTTGCTAGCACGTTTAGTTCACGTGTCCAAACCCTTGCGACGGTCCAGTTGAACTCGGACGAAAACTTCCAAAAATTATATTCCAGGTCGAATAAACTGGTCAAATTAAGTGGAGAATCAATCTTCAGGATGTTATCATATATATCCAATAACGTTCCAACCGGAACGTTCGTTTTTGTCTACAGCGCAATGGAACACATGGCCATATCATGACTAGTGCGCGTGACCAGGAACTAGCATTCTGCCAGACCACTGACTCAAATAGCTGCCATCCGGCCCCACATCACACTAGAGGCTTCCTTCCACGTTCTACTGACTGTTGACATCTAGTGGAAGGCGTAGGAAGTGCCGTCAGATCCATATCTTACTGGGATGTGAATAGACAATGAGTTTAACATCAACCAGCCCCAGAATTTCAACTTCCTGTTTGGAATTTTGCCTGCCATATGAGTTCTGTTATAATCACAGACATAATTCGAACAGTTTTAGAAACTTCAGAGTGTTTTTTATCCAATAGTAATAATAATATGCATATATTAGCATCTGGGACAGAGTAGGAGGCAGTTCACTATGGGCACACGATTCATCCAAAGTGAAAATGCTGCCCCCTATCCCTAAAAAGTTAATTGAAGAGGTAAGGGAGGATGAATGTGCTCTGCATAACATACCAATACCAATTGTCGTACCTCGTCTGTATACCTGCGGACACAAGTCTTCTGCACGCAATACAGCTAACCTTATCCATTGAATTGTGTCCATGTTCTGTTTAAGATTGACACAGGAAAAGAGTTCAGAGCCTGCTTCTACTGTCCTTATCTAAATGTTTGTTGGGCAGGTAGGTTCCTGCAAGAACCCCCATCAGCTAAGGAGGTTTATTGATGAACCCCACCAATCTTATTCAACTGTAATCATGCACCTGCAACAAAGCTAGCTCAGATGTGCGAGTGCCTTCTGAATCCTAGTCCAAGTACGCTCTAAAAATGTGGAGTTCTAAGGTCCGCAGTTCTTTTTAGAACCTTACGGTTCTTGGCACTGAAAATGGCCCCCAAAAGGTTCTTCCAAGAACCCCATAGAAGGTGGATAGATCTAAAAAAATATATCAGAAGACACTAATATGACCCCACCATCAATGCATGAATATGACCCCACCATCAATACACTAATATGACCCCACCATCAATACACTAATATGACCCCACCATCAATAGACACTAATATGACCCCACCATCAATAGACACTAATATGACCCCACCATCAATACACTAATATGACCCCACCATCAATACACTAATTTGACCCCACCATCAATAGACTGATATGACCCCACCATCAATACACTAATATGACCCCACCATCAATACACTAATATGACCCCACCATCAATACACTAATATGACCCCACCATCAATAGACTAATATGACCCCACCATCAATACACTAATATGACCCCACCATCAATAGACTAATATGACCCCACCATCAATAGACTGATATGACCCCACCATCAATACACTAATATGACCCCACCATCAATACACTAATTTGACCCCACCATCAATAGACTGATATGACCCCACCATCAATACACTAATATGACCCCACCATCAATACACTAATATGACCCCACCATCAATACACTAATATGACCCCACCATCAATAGACTAATATGACCCCACCATCAATACACTAATATGACCCCACCATCAATACACTAATATGACCCCACCATCAATAAACTAATATGACCCAACCATCAATAGACACTAATATGACCCCACCATCAATACACTAATATGACCCCACCATCAATAGACACTAATATGACCCCACCATCAATACACTAATATGACCCCACCATCAATAGACTGATATGACCCCACCATCAATACACTAATATGACCCCACCATCAATAGACTGATATGACCCCACCATCAATACACTAATATGACCCCACCATCAATAGACACTAATATGACCCCACCATCAATACACTAATATGATCCCACCATCAATACACTAATATGACCCCACCATCAATAGACACTATGACCCCACCATCAATACACTAATATGACCCCACCATCAATACACTAATATGACCCCACCATCAATACACTAATATGACCCCACCATCAATACACTAATATGACCCCACCATCAATACACTAATTTGACCCCACCATCAATAGACTAATATGACCCCACCATCAATACACTATGACCCCACCATCAATATACACTAATATGACCCCACCATCAATACACTATGACCCCACCATCAATAGACACTAATATGACCCCACCATCAATAGACACTAATATGACCCCACCATCAATATACACTAATATGACCCCACCATCAATAGACACTAATATGACCCCACCATCAATACACTAATATGACCCCACCATCAATATACACTAATATGACCCCACCATCAATACACTAATATGACCCCACCATCAATACACTAATATGACCCCACCATCAATATACACTATGACCCCACCATCAATACACTAATATGACCCCACCATCAATAGACACTATGACCCCACCATCAATACACTAATATGACCCCACCATCAATATACACTATGACCCCACCATCAATACACTAATATGACCACACCATCAATACACTAATATGACCCCACCATCAATAGACACTAATATGACCCCACCATCAATACACTATGACCCCACCATCAATAGACACTAATATGACCCCATCATCAATACACTAATATGACCCCAACATCAATATACACTAATATGACACCACCATCAATACACTAATATGACCCCACCATCAATACACTAATATGACCCCACCATCAATACACTAATATGACCCCACCATCAATAGACACTAATATGACCCCACCATCAATACACTAATATGACCCCACCATCAATACACTAATATGACCCCACCATCAATACACTAATATGACCCCACCATCAATACACTAATATGACCCCACCATCAATAGACACTAATATGACCCCACCATCAATAGACACTAATATGACCCCACCATCAATAGACACTAATATGACCCCACCATCAATACACTAATATGACCCCACCATCAATACACTGATATGACCCCACCATCAATAGACACTAATATGACCCCACCATCAATAGACTGATATGACCCCACCATCAATAGACACTATGACCCCACCATCAATAGACACTAATATGACCCCACCATCAATACACTAATATGACCCCACCATCAATACACTATGACCCCACCATCAATACACTAATATGACCCCACCATCAATAGACTGATATGACCCCACCACCAATACACTAATTTGACCCCACCATCAACAGACTGATATGACCCCACCATCAATATACACTAATATGACCCCACCATCAATACACTAGTATGACCCCACCATCAATATACACTAATATGACCCCACCATCAATACACTAGTATGACCCCACCATCAATATACACTAATATGACCCCACCATCAATACACTAGTATGACCCCACCATCAATATACACTAATATGACCCCACCATCAATATACACTATGACCCCACCATCAAAAGACACTAATATGACCCCACCATCAATAGACACTAATATGACCCCACCATCAATAGACACTAATATGACCCCACCATCAATAGACACTAATATGACCCCACCATCAAAAGACACTAATATGACCCCACCATCAATAGACACTAATATGACCCACCATCAATAGACACTAATATGACCCCACCATCAAAAGACACTAATATGACCCCACCATCAATAGACACTAATATAACCCACCATCAATAGACACTAATATGACCCCACCATCAAAAGACACTAATATGACCCCACCATCAATAGACACTAATATGACCCCACCATCAATAGACACTAATATGACCCCACCATCAATAGACACTAATATGACCCCACCATCAATAGACTGATATGACCCCACCATCAATACACTAATATGACCCCACCATCAATAGACACTAATATGACCCCACCATCAATAGACTGATATGACCCCACCATCAATATACACTATGACCCCACCATCAATAGACACTAATATGACCCCACCATCAATACACTATGACCCCACCATCAATAGACACTAATATGACCCCACCATCAATAGACACTAATATGACCCCACCATCAATAGACTGATATGACCCCACCATCAATATACACTATGACCCCACCATCAATAGACACTAATATGACCCCACCATCAATACACTATGACCCCACCATCAATAGACACTAATATGACCCCACCATCAATAGACTGATATGACCCCACCATCAATAGACACTAATATGACCCCACCATCAATAGACTGATATGACCCCACCATCAATAGACACTAATATGACCCCACCATCAATAGACTGATATGACCCCACCATCAATAGACACTAATATGACCCCACCATCAATACACTAATATGACCCCACCATCAATACACTAATATGACCCCACCATCAATAGACTGATATGACCCCACCATCAATACACTAATATGACCCCACCATCAATACACTAATATGACCCCACCATCAATACACTAATATGACCCCACCATCAATACACTAATATGACCCCACCATCAATACACTAATATGACCCCACCATCAATAGACTGATATGACCCCACCATCAATAGACACTAATATGACCCCACCATCAATACACTAATATGACCCCACCATCAATACACTAATATGACCCCACCATCAATAGACTGATATGACCCCACCATCAATATACACTATGACCCCACCATCAATACACTATGACCCCACCATCAATAGACACTAATATGACCCCACCATCAATACACTATGACCCCACCATCAATAGACACTAATATGACCCCACCATCAATAGACACTAATATGACCCCACCATCAATATACACTAATATGACCCCACCATCAATAGACACTAATATGACCCCACCATCAATACACTAATATGACCCCACCATCAATATACACTAATATGACCCCACCATCAATAGACACTAATATGACCCCACCATCAATACACTAATATGACCCCACCATCAATACACTAATATGACCCCACCATCAATATACACTATGACCCCACCATCAATACACTAATATGACCCGACCATCAATAGACACTATGACCCCACCATCAATACACTAATATGACCCCACCATCAATATACACTATGACCCCACCATCAATACACTAATATGACCCCACCATCAATACACTATGACCCCACCATCAATAGACACTAATATGACCCCACCATCAATACACTAATATGACCACACCATCAATACACTAATATGACCCCACCATCAATAGACACTAATATGACCCCACCATCAATACACTATGACCCCACCATCAATAGACACTAATATGACCCCATCATCAATACACTAATATGACCCCAACATCAATATACACTAATATGACCCCACCATCAATACACTAATATGACCCCACCATCAATACACTAATATGACCCCACCATCAATACACTAATATGACCCCACCATCAATAGACACTAATATGACCCCACCATCAATACACTAATATGACCCCACCATCAATACACTAATATGACCCCACCATCAATACACTAATATGACCCCACCATCAATACACTAATATGACCCCACCATCAATACACTAATATGACCCCACCATCAATAGACACTAATATGACCCCACCATCAATAGACACTAATATGACCCCACCATCAATAGACACTAATATGACCCCACCATCAATACACTAATATGACCCCACCATCAATACACTGATATGACCCCACCATCAATAGACACTAATATGACCCCACCATCAATAGACTGATATGACCCCACCATCAATAGACACTATGACCCCACCATCAATAGACACTAATATGACCCCACCATCAATACACTATGACCCCACCATCAATACACTAATATGACCCCACCATCAAAAGACTAATATGACCCCACCACCAATACACTGATATGACCCCACCACCAATACACTAATTTGACCCCACCATCAATAGACTGATATGACCCCACCATCAATATACACTAATATGACCCCACCATCAATACACTAGTATGACCCCACCATCAATATACACTAATATGACCCCACCATCAATACACTAGTATGACCCCACCATCAATATACACTAATATGACCCCACCATCAATACACTAGTATGACCCCACCATCAATATACACTAATATGACCCCACCATCAATATACACTATGACCCCACCATCAAAAGACACTAATATGACCCCACCATCAATAGACACTAATATGACCCCACCATCAATAGACACTAATATGACCCCACCATCAATAGACACTAATATGACCCCACCATCAAAAGACACTAATGTGACCCCACCATCAATAGACACTAATATGACCCACCATCAATAGACACTAATATGACCCCACCATCAAAAGACACTAATATGACCCCACCATCAATAGACACTAATATGACCCCACCATCAATAGACACTAATATGACCCCACCATCAATAGACACTAATATGACCCCACCATCAAAAGATACTAATATGACCCCACCATCAATATACACTATGACCCCACCATCAAAAGACACTAATATGACCCCACCATCAATAGACACTAATATGACCCCACCATCAATAGACACTAATATGACCCCACCATCAATAGACACTAATAAGACCCCACCATCAAAAGACACTAATATGACCCCACCATCAATAGACACTAATATGACCCCACCATCAATAGACACTAATATGACCCCACCATCAATAGACACTAATATGACCCCACCATCAATAGACACTAATATGACCCCACCATCAATACACTAATATGACCCCACCATCAATACACTGATATGACCCCACCATCAATAGACACTAATATGACCCCACCATCAATAGACTGATATGACCCCACCATCAATAGACACTATGACCCCACCATCAATAGACACTAATATGACCCCACCATCAATACACTAATATGACCCCACCATCAATACACTATGACCCCACCATCAATACACTAATATGACCCCACCATCAATAGACTGATATGACCCCACCATCAATATACACTAATATGACCCCACCATCAATACACTAGTATGACCCCACCATCAATATACACTAATATGACCCCACCATCAATACACTAGTATGACCCCACCATCAATATACACTAATATGACCCCACCATCAATACACTAGTATGACCCCACCATCAATATACACTAATATGACCCCACCATCAATATACACTATGACCCCACCATCAAAAGACACTAATATGACCCCACCATCAATAGACACTAATATGACCCCACCATCAATAGACACTAATATGACCCCACCATCAATAGACACTAATATGACCCCACCATCAAAAGACACTAATATGACCCCACCATCAATAGACACTAATATGACCCACCATCAATAGACACTAATATGACCCCACCATCAAAAGACACTAATATGACCCCACCATCAATAGACACTAATATGACCCCACCATCAATAGACACTAATATGACCCCACCATCAATAGACACTAATATGACCCCACCATCAAAAGACACTAATATGACCCCACCATCAATATACACTATGACCCCACCATCAAAATACACTAATATGACCCCACCATCAATAGACACTAATATGACCCCACCATCAATAGACACTAATATGACCCCACCATCAATAGACACTAATATGACCCCACCATCAAAAGACACTAATATGACCCCACCATCAATAGACACTAATATGACCCCACCATCAATAGACACTAATATGACCCCACCATCAAAAGACACTAATATGACCCCACCATCAAAAGACACGAATATGACCCCACCATCAATAGACACTAATATGACCCCACCATCAATAGACACTATTATGACCCCACCATCAATACACTAATATGACCCCACCATCAATACACTAATATGACCCCACCATCAATAGACACTAATATGACCCCACCATCAACACACTATGACCCCACCATCAATAGACACTAATATGACCCCATCATCAATACACTAATATGACCCCAACATCAATATACACTAATATGACCCCACCATCAATACACTAATATGACCCCACCATCAATACACTAATATGACCCCACCATCAATACACTAATATGACCCCACCATCAATAGACACTAATATGACCCCACCATCAATACACTAATATGACCCCACCATCAATACACTAATATGACCCCACCATCAATACACTAATATGACCCCACCATCAATACACTAATATGACCCCACCATCAATAGACACTAATATGACCCCACCATCAATAGACACTAATATGACCCCACCATCAATAGACACTAATATGACCCCACCATCAATACACTAATATGACCCCACCATCAATACACTGATATGACCCCACCATCAATAGACACTAATATGACCCCACCATCAATAGACTGATATGACCCCACCATCAATAGACACTATGACCCCACCATCAATAGACACTAATATGACCCCACCATCAATACACTAATATGACCCCACCATCAATACACTATGACCCCACCATCAATACACTAATATGACCCCACCATCAATAGACTGATATGACCCCACCATCAATACACTAATTTGACCCCAACATCAATAGACTGATATGACCCCACCCTCAATATACACTAATATGACCCCACCATCAATACACTAGTATGACCCCACCATCAATATACACTAATATGACCCCACCATCAATACACTAGTATGACCCCACCATCAATATACACTAATATGACCCCACCATCAATACACTAGTATGACCCCACCATCAATATACACTAATATGACCCCACCATCAATATACACTATGACCCCACCATCAAAAGACACTAATATGACCCCACCATCAATAGACACTAATATGACCCCACCATCAATAGACACTAATATGACCCCACCATCAATAGACACTAATATGACCCCACCATCAAAAGACACTAATATGACCCCACCATCAATAGACACTAATATGACCCACCATCAATAGACACTAATATGACCCCACCATCAAAAGACACTAATATGACCCCACCATCAATAGACACTAATATGACCCCACCATCAATAGACACTAATATGACCCCACCATCAATAGACACTAATATGACCCCACCATGAAAAGACACTAATATGACCCCACCATCAATATACACTATGACCCCACCATCAAAAGACACTAATATGACCCCACCATCAATAGACACTAATATGACCCCACCATCAATAGACACTAATATGACCCCACCATCAATAGACACTAATATGACCCCACCATCAATAGACACTAATATGACCCCACCATCAAAAGACACTAATATGACCCCACCATCAATAGACACTAATATGACCCCACCATCAATAGACACTAATATGACCCCACCATCAAAAGACACTAATATGACCCCACCATCAAAAGACACTAATATGACCCCACCATCAATAGACACTAATATGACCCCACCATCAATAGACACTAATATGACCCCACCATCAAAAGACACTAATATGACCCCACCATCAAAAGACACTAATATGACCCCACCATCAATACACACTAATATGACCCCACCATCAAAAGATAATGTGGAGGTTGTTTTGTTGTACACACATCGTCAACAAAGTCAGAGAACGGAACACGGCAAAACTCCCGAAAAAATTTAAATAATCTGATTAAACTATTGTCAGAGCTACTAGGAGTACTGGGTGGATGGAGTCAAGCGCAGAGAGCAGGTTTAAGGAACGTGGATTTATTTTCCAATGCACAGGGAAAACGATCATGCCTTAAAACACACGGGCGCATGAAACGATGAGTCCAAAAAACACCGGACTAAACTGTTCCGAGAAAATAACAAAATCCACTTCACAATCCAACACCAACATAACAGAAAAACAAGCCCGCACAACAGCCAGCGGGCTACCTACCCTTAAATAGCCTACCCACCAAACTAAACTCAAAACAGGTGCACCCAATCAGCCCAAACTAACAGAAACAAAAAGAAAAGAATCGATGGCAGCTAGTAGGCCGGTGACGACGACCGCCGAGCGCCGCCCGAACAGGAAGAGGCACCATCCTCGGCGGGATTCGTGACAGTACCCCCCCTCTGACGCGCGGCTCCCGCAGCGCGCCGACCCCGGCCTCGAGGACGACCCGGAGGGCGAGGCGCAGGACAATCCGGGTGGCGACGGTGGAAATCAGCCAAGAGGGAAGGATCTAAAATGTCTCTCCCCGGTACCCAGCACCTCTCCTCCGGACCGTACCCCTCCCAGTCAACGAGGTACTGCAGGCCCCTCACCCGGCGTCTCGAGTCCAGAATAGCTCGTACAGCATACGCCGGGGACCCCTCGATCTCCAGAGGGGGCGGAGGGACCTCCGGTACCTCACCTTCCTGAAGGGGACCAGCTACCACCGGCCTGAGGAGAGACACATGAAACGAGGGGTTAATACGATAGTAAGAAGGGAGTTGTAATCTATAACACACCTCGTTTATCCTCCTCAGGACTTTAAATGGCCCCACACACTGCGGCCCCAGCTTCCGGCAGGGCAGGCGGAGGGGCAGGTTTCGGGTCGAGAGCCAGACCCTGTCCCCTGGTGCGAACACAGGGGCCTCACTGTGGTGGCGGTCAGTGCTCCTCTTCTGCCGCTCACTGGCCTGCCTGAGAGAGGCCTGGACTGCCCGCCAGGTCTCTCTAGAGCGCTGTACCCACTCCTCCACCGCAGGAGCTTCGGTCTGGCTCTGATGCCACGGAGCCAGGACCGGCTGGTACCCCAATACGCATTCAAATGGCGACATGTTAGTTGAGGAGTGGCGGAGTGAGTTCTGGGCCAACTCTGCCCACGGGACGTACCTTGCCCATTCTCCAGGCCGGTCCTGGCAATACGACCTCAGAAACCTACCCACTTCCTGGTTCACTCTTTCCACCTGCCCATTACTTTCGGGGTGATACCCAGAGGTAAGGCTGACCGAGACCCCCAGACGCTCCATAAACGCCCTCCATACCCGGGACGTGAACTGGGGACCTCGATCAGATACGATGTCCTCCGGCACCCCGTAATGCCGGAAGACGTGGGTAAATAGAGCCTCCGCAGTCTGTAGGGCCGTAGGGAGACCAGGCAATGGAAGGAGACGACAGGACTTAGAAAACCGATCCACAACGACCAAAACGGTAGTGTTCCCCTGAGACGGGGGAAGATCAGTCAGGAAATCTACCGATAAATGAGACCATGGCCGTTGTGGAACCGGGAGGGGTTGTAACTTCCCTCTCGGCAGGTGCCTAGGAGCCTTACTCTGTGCGCATACCGAGCAGGAAGAGACATAGAGTCTCACGTCCTTAGCCAAGGTGGGCCACCAGTATTTCCTCCTAAGACCCCGCACTGTCCTCTCAATCCCCGGATGACCCGAAGAAGGTAGTGTATGAGCCCACCGAATCAAACGATCACGAACACCAAGCGGTACGTACCTAAGGCCAGTTGGACACTGGGATGGCACAGGTTCTACCCTTAACGCCCGCTCGATGTCCGCGTCCACCTCCCATACCACCGGGGCCACCAGACACGAGGCTGGAAGGATGGGAGTCGGATCGATGGGCCGGTCATCCGTGTCATAGAGACGAGACAGCGCGTCGGCCTTAGTGTTGAGGGAACCTGGTCGGTAAGAGATCGTAAATCTAAAACGAGTAAAGAACATGGCCCACCTAGCTTGACGCGTATTCAGTCTCTTCGCCTCTCGGATATACTCCAGATTGCGGTGGTCAGTCCAGATGAGAAAAGGGTATTTTGCCCCCTCAAGCCAGTGTCTCCACACCTTCAGGGCTTTTACCATAGCTAGTAACTCCCGGTCCCCCACATCATAGTTCCGCTCCGCCGGCTCCAGCTTCTTAGAAAAGAAAGCACAGGGACGGAGCTTCGGTGGCGTGCCCGAGCGCTGTGATAGCACGGCTCCAACACCAGCCTCGGACGCATCCACCTCCACTATGAACGCTAACGAAGGGTCCGGATGCACCAACACGGGAGCCTCAGTAAACCTTGCCTTCAACTGGTTGAAGGCTCCATCTGCCTCGGCCGACCACCGTAGACGCACCGGCCCCCCCTTCAGCAGTGAGGTAATGGGTGCCGCCACTTGGCCAAAACCCCGGATAAACCTCCGGTAGTAATTGGCAAACCCTAAAAACCGCTGCACCTCCTTTACCGTGGTTGGAGTCGGCCAATTACGCACGGCGTTAACGCGGTCACACTCCATCATCACCCCCGAGGTGGAAATGCGATAACCCAGGAAGGAAACGGCTGGTTTGGAGAACACACATTTCTCAGCCTTGACGTACAGGTCATGCTCCAGCAGTCGCCTAAGCACCCTCCGCACCAGGGAGACATGCGCGGCGCGTGTGGCAGAATAGATCAAGATGTCATCAATATATACTACCACACCCTGCCCCTGCAAGTCCCTGAGAATCTCATCTACAAAGGATTGGAAGACGGCTGGAGCATTCTTCAACCCATACGGCATGATGAGGTACTCATAGTGGCCTGATGTGGTACTAAACGCTGTTTTCCACTCGTCTCCTCCCCGAATACGCACCAGATTATACGCGCTCCTGAGGTCCAGTTTTGTGAAAAAACGCGCTCCGTGGAATGATTCCATCGCCGTAGCGATGAGAGGTAGTGGATAACTAAATCCCACTGTGATTGAATTTAGACCTCGATAATCAATGCACGGACGCAGTCCTCCCTCCTTTTTTCTCACAAAAAAGAAACTCGAGGAGGCGGGTGACATGGAGGGCCGAATGAACCCTTGTCCCAGAGCTTCCGTGACATATGTCTCCATAGCCAACGTCTCCTCCTGTGACAATGGGTACACGTGACTCCTGGGAAGTGCAGCGTTCTCCTGGAGGTTTATCACGCAATCCCACCGTCGATGAGGTGGTAATTTAGTCGCTTCTTTCTTACTAAAAGCGATAGCCAAATCGGCATATTCTGGGGGAATGCGCACAGTGGAAACCTGGTCTGGACTCTCCACCGATGTGGCACCGATGGAAACTCCCACACACCTACCTGAACACTCATCTGACCACCCCTGAAGAGCTCCTGTCGCCAGGAAATGAGGGGATTGTGAATGGCTAGCCAGGGAACCCCCAACACCACTGGAAACCCAGGTGAATCAATAAGGAAAAAACTGATCTGCTCCCTATGATCCCCCTGGGTTACCATGTCCAGCGGAATCGTGGCCTCCCTGACCAGCCCTGACCCTAACGGTCGGCTATCTAGGGAGTGCACGGGAAAAGGTGGGTCTATCTGCACCAGCGGAATACCCAACCTACGGGCGAGTCCGCGATCCATAAAACTCCCAGCTGCGCCTGAGTCGACTAGCGCCTTATGCTGAAGAGAGGGGAAAAACGCAGGGAAAAAAATAACCAAAAACATGTGACCAACAGGGAGCTCTGGGTGAGTCTTGTGCCTACTCACCTGGGGTGGCCGAGGAGTATTCCGCCTGCCATCCCGACTCCCAGATGGACTCCTCCAGCACCGGTCCGAAGTGTGTCCTCTCCGGCCACAATAGGTGCAAGAAGAGCCACCTCCTCCGGTCCCCCTAGATGCAGCTCCTCCCAACTCCATCGGAGGGCTGGGAGGTGGAATGGACAGGACCCCCTCTGAACGCCCGCGGGCAGCTAGCAAGTTATCTAATCGGATCGACATGTCGATCAGTTCATCGAGAGAGAGTGTGGTGTCCCGACAAGCTAGCTCCCGACGGACGTCCTCCCGGAGGCTACAACGGTAATGGTCTATTAAGGCCCTGTCATTCCACCCCGCACCAGCAGCCAAGGTCCGGAACTCTAAAGCGAACTCCTGGGCGCTCCTCGTCTCCTGTCTAAGGTGGAACAGACGCTCACCCGCCGCTCGGCCCTCTGGTGGGTGGTCGAACACAGCCCGAAACCGGCGGGTGAACTCTGCGTAATGGTCCCGAGCCGAGTCTGGGCTGTTCCAGACTGCGTTGGCCCAGTCCAGGGCCCTCCCCGACAAACAGGAGACAAGGAGGCTTACACTCTCCTCCCCCGAGGGAGTCGGACGCACGGTAGCCAGGTAAAGCTCAAGCTGGAGCAGAAATCCCTGGCAACCAGCCGCTGCTCCATCGTACACCCTCGGGGGGGTGAGACGCAATGAGCTGGTCCCAGCCGATGACCCTGTGGGAGTGGGTTGTGTCGTCTGCAGGGGAGCTGTAGGGGGCGTCGGGAGACCACTCCTCTCCCATCGTTCCATCCTCTCCATCATCTGGTCCATCGCTGACCCGATACGATGAAGTACAGCTGTATGATGATGGACACGCTCCTCCATAGTTGGGAGAGGGGTGGTCGCTGCTCCTGCTGACTCCATAAGGTGGTGCGGGCTTCTGTCAGAGCTACTAGGAGTACTGGGTGGATGGAGTCAAGCGCAGAGAGCAGGTTTAAGGAACGTGGATTTATTTTCCAATGCACAGGGACAACGATCATGCCTTAAAACACACGGGCGCATGAAACGATGAGTCCAAAAAACACCGGACTAAACTGTTCCGAGAAAATAACAAAATCCACTTCACAATCCAACACCAACATAACAGAAAAACAAGCCCGCACAACAGCCAGCGGGCTACCTACCCTTAAATAGCCTACCCACCAAACTAAACTCAAAACAGGTGCACCCAATCAGCCCAAACTAACAGAAACAAAAAAGAAAAGAATCGATGGCAGCTAGTAGGCCGGTGACGACGACCGCCGAGCGCCGCCCGAACAGGAGGCACCATCCTCGGCGGGATTCGTGACAACTATATTGAAAAAACATACTTTACGATGATATGGTCACATGTATCAAATAAAATCTAAGACGGAGATGTTAGTCGTCCATAACGAGAGCAAAACAGAAGGCAAATCCATGTCCTCTTTCGCGCGCTCCAGAAACAGGAAGTGGACGGTCACGTCAAACAAAGAGCTTTAATTCCACCTCAGACCAAGATAAACGACATTTTCTCTCACCGCCTCTTGACAACCAGGGGAAGGTGTATGAAGTGTATGTAGACTCTTACGTATCATGCCCATGTATAGGCAGGAAGTTGAACAGAGCATCGATTTCTGACATTCCACTTCCTGGTCAGGAAGTGTGCTGCAGAATGACTTCTGTTTCACTCAGAGAAATAATTCAAACGGTTTTAGAAACTAGAGAGTGTTTTCTATCCAATAGTAATAATATGCATATTGTACGAGCAAGAATTGAGTATGAGGCCGTTTGAAATGGGCACGATTTAACTGGCTACTCAATACTGCCCCTTGCAGCCATAACAGGATAATGCATGAAGCAAACAATGGAATGATTTAGTAAAATGTGAAGCTGTAGACTCAGTAAAGGGGTCTGTCATCCCTCTGTGGCCTGGAACAATTCTTCAGCCTCAGAGAAGCAATGTTTCTGATTGTGGACTCTGCTGAATTGAAATACTGACAGATTTGATTCCACAGTCCAAGTCTTGCAGTCAGAGTTAGGATGCTAATATTTGTAAACTCTTTCAGTTGTGTTCCGTGGGTGTCACTGAGTAGGCTGATGACCCATATCATGGACCCATGATCCACAGGCATTAGAAAGGCCTTGCCTGTGCACGTGACTAAACCCCACAACCCCCTTCTTAGCTGTCAATCTTGCTGATTTCCACCAATCAGAGTTGATGTCAGAGTGATTAGAGGGACAATAGAGTACCAGGCAGTTAACAAGTGTGGTAGACTACTAATGACCATCACCAGCATCAGAGCTTGGAGAAGCCTAATTACAAAATGATCACGTGGAATTTAACTGCCTTCATGTCCTGTAACTGCCGGTGTGGTGGTAATACAGTCACCATAACAGTCCTACTCCTTCCTCCATTTCCCAGAAATGAACTGGTTCAGATACATTGTTCAGCATATCACACCAACAAGTAAATCAACAGTTTAATCTCTGGATTGCTTCATTTATTTGTATAGAATGTGAATCAGGTCCTGTAGTACAGTAAAGACAACTGTCAAAGTCATTCCAATGTCTTCGCTCCAACTCCTTTCATCTCTGTCCACATCTACAATTACAGACACAACAACATAAACATTAACAACATCCAGAACCAGCTGCAAAGAAATAACATTTAGTGAATGAATAAGAGTGTGTGTTGTTGTAGTGGTATAGATACTACTAGAAGTAGTGGTAGTAGTAGTAGTTAGTAGTAGTAGTTAGTATTAGTAGTTAGCAGCAGTAGTTAGCAGTAGTTTGTTGTATTAGTAGCAGTAGCAGTATTAAGTATGAGAAATTAGCAGAATTAGCAGTTAGCAGTATTAGTTAGTAGTAGTAGTTAATTTAACAACTTCTCCCTCAACATGATCAAGACAAAGGACATGACGCCCCCATTCTCATCGACAGGGCTGTAGTTGAGCAGGTTGAGAGATTCCAGTTCCTTGGTGTCCACATCATCAACAAACTATCATGGTCCAAGCACAAGACAGTCTTGAAGAAGGTCCGACAAAACCTACTCCCCCTCAGGAGACTGAAAAGATTTGGAATGGGTCCTCAGATCCTCAAAAAGTTCTACAGCTGCACCATCGAGAGCATCCTGAACGGTTGCATCACCGCCTGGTACTGCAACTGCTCGGCCTCCAAATGCAAGGCACTACAGAGGGTAGTGCTAACGCCAAGTACATCACCGGGGCCAAGCTTCCTGCCATCGAGGACCTCTATACCAGGCGGTGTCAGAGGAAGGCCCAAAAAATTGCTAAAGACTCCAGCCACCCTAGTCACACTGTTCTCTCTGCTACCACACGGCAAGCAGTACCGGAGCGCCAAGTCTAGATCCAAATGGCTTCTTAACAGCTTCTACCCCCAAGCCATTAGAATCCTGAACAGCTAATCAAATGGCTACCCAGACTATTTGCATTGTCCCCCCACCCATTCTATGCTGCTGCTACTCTGTTTATTATCTATGTATAGTCACTTTAATAACTGTACCTACATGTTCATATTACCTCAATTACCTGGACTAACTGGTGCCCCCGCACATTGACTCTGTATCGTAACACCCTGTATATAGTCTCCACATTGACTCTGTACTGGTACCCCCTGTATATAGCCTCCACATTGACTCTGTACCGTAACACCATGTATATAGCCTCCACATTGACTCTGTACCGTAACACCCTGTATATAGCCTCCACATTGACTCTGTACCGTAACACCCTGTATATAGCCTCCACATTGACTCTGTACCGTAACACCCTGTATATAGCCTCCACATTGACTCTGTACCGGTACCCCCTGTATATAGCCTCCACATTGACTCTGTACTGTAACACCCTGTATATAGCCTCCACATTGACTCTGTACTGTAACACCCTGTATATAGCCTCCACATTGACTCTGTACCGTAACACCCTGTATATAGCCTCCACATTGACTCTTTACCGTAACACCCTGTATATAGCATCGCTACTGATGTTTTATTGTTGCTCCTTTATTATTTATTATTTTTCTATTTCTTATTACACTTTTTTTTTTGTATAAAATGTTTAATTCAGTTTATTTGAGTAAATACTTTAACACTTTTTTTCTTAACTGCTTTGTTGGCAAGTATTTCACTGTAAGGTTGAATTCAGCGCTTGTAGTAGTTCATATTAGTAGTAGTAGTTCATATTAGTAGTATTGGTATTAGTAGTTAAGGTTGTATTCAGCGCTTGTAGTAGTTCATGTTAGTCATTAGTAGCATTAGGATTAGTAGTTGTAGTTAGTCATTAGTAGCATTAGGATTAGTAGTTATAGTTAGTCATTAGTAGCATTAGGATTAGTAGTTGTAGTTAGTCATTAGTAGCATTAGGATTAGTAGTTGTAGTTAGTCATTAGTAGCATTAGGATTAGTAGTTGTAGTTAGTCATTAGTAGCATTAGGATTAGTAGTTGTAGTTAGTCATTAGTAGCATTAGGATTAGTAGTTGTAGTTAGTCATTAGTAGCATTAGGATTAGTAGTTGTAGTTAGTCACAGTAGCACCTCTAGAATTACAGAAAAACATTAACAACATGCAGAACAAGCTGCAAAGACTTTAGTGAATGAGAGTCTGTTCCTGAAAAAGAGAGATCGTGATACAGAAAGACAGGAAGAAGACAGATCGTGATACAGGAAGAAGACAGATCGTGATACAGGAAGAAGAGAGATCGTGATACAGGAAGAAGAGAGATCGTGATACAGGAAGAAGAGAGATCGTGATACAGGAAGAAGAGAGATCGTGATACAGGAAGAAGAGAGATCGTGATACAGGAAGAAGAGAGATCGTGATACAGGAAGAAGAGAGATCGTGATACAGGAAGAAGAGAGATCGTGATACAGAAAGAAGAGAGATCGTGATACAGAAAGACAGGAAGAAGAGAGATCGTGATACAGAAAGACAGGAAGAAGAGAGATCGTGATACAGAAAGACAGGAAGAAGAGAGATCGTGATACAGAAAGACAGGAAGAAGAGAGATCGTGATACAGAAAGACAGGAAGAAGAGATCGTGATACAGAAAGACAGGAAGAAGAGAGATCGTGATACAGAAAGACAGGAAGAAGAGAGATCGTGATACAGAAAGACAGGAAGAAGAGAGATTGTGATACAGAAAGACAGGAAGAAGAGAGATTGTGATACAGAAAGACAGGAAGAAGAGAGATCGTGATACAGAAAGACAGGAAGAAGAGAGATCATGATACAGGAAGAAGAGAGATCGTGATACAGAAAGACAGGAAGAAGAGAGATCGTGATACAGAAAGACAGGAAGAAGAGATCGTGATACAGAAAGACAGGAAGAAGAGAGATCGTGATACAGAAAGACAGGAAGAAGAGAGATCGTGATACAGAAAGACAGGAAGAAGAGAGATCGTGATACAGAAAGACAGGAAGAAGAGAGATCGTGATACAGAAAGACGAGAGATCGTGATACAGGAAGAAGAGAGATCGTGATACAGGAAGAAGAGAGATCGTGATACAGGAAGAAGAGAGATCGTGATACAGGAAGAAGAGAGATCGTGATACAGGAAGAAGAGAGATCGTGATACAGGAAGAAGAGAGATCGTGATACAGGAAGAAGAGAGATCGTGATACAGGAAGAAGAGAGATCGTGATACAGGAAGACAGGAAGAAGAGAGATCGTGATACAGGAAGACAGGAAGAAGAGAGATCGTGATACAGGTAGAAGAGAGATTGTGATACAGGAAGAAAAGAGATTGTGATACAGGAAGAAAAGAGATTGTGATACAGGAAGAAAAGAGATTGTGATACAGGAAGAAAAGAGATTGTGATACAGGAAGAAAAGAGATCGTGATACAGGAAGAAGAGAGATCGTGATACAGAAAGACAGGAAGAAGAGAGATCGTGATACAGAAAGACAGGAAGAAGAGAGATCGTGATACAGAAAGACAGGAAGAAGAGAGATCGTGATACAGGAAGAAGAGAGATCGTGATACAGGAAGAAGAGAGATCGTGATACAGAAAGACAGGAAGAAGAGAGATCGTGATACAGAAAGACAGGAAGAAGAGAGATCGTGATACAGAAAGACAGGAAGAAGAGAGATCGTGATACAGGAAGAAGAGAGATCGTGATACAGAAAGACAGGAAGAAGAGAGATCGTGATACAGGAAGAAGAGAGATCGTGATACAGGAAGAAGAGAGATCGTGATACAGAAAGACAGGAAGAAGAGAGATCGTGATACAGAAAGACAGGAAGAAGAGAGATCGTGATACAGGAAGAAGAGAGATCGTGATACAGAAAGACAGGAAGAAGAGATCGTGATACAGGAAGAAGAGAGATCGTGATACAGGAAGAAGAGAGATCGTGATACAGGAAGAAGAGAGATCGTGATACAGAAAGAAGAGAG